>NC_090927.1:976497430-976798078 GCF_040938575.1 Ambystoma mexicanum
TTAAACGCCTCCCAAGCAGCAGGAGAAGGAAGCCATTCTCCTTAAAGAAGGAACTTTCTGTTAGTTACCCTTTTAGTTGTACTGCGAGGGATAGAAGTAGGTTATGACACATGGCGGTGGAAGTTACTTTGACAAACTCTGACAGACCCTTCCAGTATTCATTTTGAGCCAGGAAAACCCATTTTAGGAGTTAGGTATAGTGAGGAACTCTTTCACCTTAAAATAAAACTCTATAACCAAAATCATACCACTTTGTGTTAGTCTCCTTCTACGACACCCTTACAAATTGTAAGGGTGTCGTAAAAGGAGTCCTTATGAAACCACTGCAAAAGATTCAGAAGCTTAAAAGGCTTGAATTTCATTGACACTTCTAGCACAAGAACACCAAGAGAAGAATGTATTTGTATCCAACAAGAGTGATATCTAGTGATGCCATTGGTTTAAAAGGCTTATGCACCAGGGCTGCCAGGAACACATTAAGATTCAATCCAAGACATTGGGCCTCATTAAGAGGTTGCCGGTAGGCCGTTACTAATGGTGCCGGTGCTTCAGTGAAAAACCTGCCGGTAGGGGCCTAACCTACCAGAAGGTCAGGCCTGATGGTTGTTCAGTGCCCGTACCAGCAGACTCAAAGTGAGCCCGTCAGGAAAGAGTGACGGTAGCACTGTTGCCAGCACCTTTATTTCTGGACCGGCTCACTTGTAATGAGGGCCATGTCTCCTGACTGAAGGGAAAAGCCTACCAAAGTTCTCCAAATGCTTTGTAACAATTAGCGGAAAATATCAAAGGAATTTGAATTCCTACAAGCTTCAACAGTGGTTAGGTAAGTACTACATTTATCAACCTGAACACCACTCTCTGTCAGATAATCTGTGAAAGACAGGACATCGGCCAGTTGGTAGTAAAGCACATTAATGAACGGATTAATGAACCAGTGACAATAAAGTGGCTGTGTGTAGAGGTCTTCCTGGCTGCCTGAATTATCTTCAAACTCTCCTCTGATATATACCTTGGCGATTAAGAGCAAATTCTTCAAGAACCAAGCCGCTAAGGATGAATGGCGAGGATGAATCACCACTTCGCCCTGCTGACACAGAAGATCCTGAGCTGGATGGAAGAATATTAGACTGTGTGACACAAGGATGAGCAGATTCAAGAACCCTAGTTTTGTTGGCCAGTAGGGAGTTACCAAAATGAATGCACACCAGTTGGAAGATCTGACCTTGCTGATCACTCACTAGTGAAGAGGAGTGAGAGGAAATGCACAAAAGAGATATCCACTCCAATCAATCTGAAATTCATAACCCAATTACCCTTTCCTCAGTCTCATTACAAAGTAAACTTGTGACAATTGGAGGGCATTGAATGGTTTGTTAACCTAATATGTATTTAACATGTGTGTTATGTCTTTTTGTTTGACTAACCAAATACAATCAAAGATTGAATTCTGATTGATTTAGCACTGTGAAAAACCTGAGGTTGTTCTCACTCCTATTCCCCATGGATCCTCTGCGCAGCTGGCCAAGTAAAGGCCATTGCTCATGGATGGACAGGTGAGGGAGGATCATCTGGGTGAAGGGTCTGTCGGACTGGAAGTGAGATACCTGTGTGAGAGACATGGTATCCCCTTTCCCTAATAAAGACCATAAGTTTTGGACACAGACAAATTCCTAAGTTGAACACATTGGCTGTCTTTCCTACCATAGTATAGGACATTTAATTTGATAAAAGTATTTGTTTTGAACTTTGAATCTGTTGTCTGTGGCTTACTCCAAGATGCCCTCACAGCACCTAATTATGTGTTACATTTGAGCCCTGATAAAGAGCTAATCTTGAAACACGTGCAGGCTCATGTAAACTAACCAAATTGGTTACATATAAATCAATGTAATGCACTGTTTAGCTTTATGAACAGGACATTAAATTAAGATATAGCTCATACTAACTGATCGAGTGTAATTTATTCAATGTAACCAAATGTAAAAAGGCTTTTCTTTTAGTGTAGGAAGAATGTGACGTGTTTGCATGAATTACATGGCAAGATTCATAAGGGAGGGGTAAATATTATCCAAGGAATCATAAGTCTTTGCAACCATTGGAGTAGGCTCTGGTAGCATTGAAATCTACCGACTGAGCCCTGTGATGAATCAGTGATGATTCCCCCCAGAAACCTGGTCTGGGACCCTCCTCATGTGGCCAGGGCAAGGCAGATGCTTTCTTATCCCAACCCTGGAGGTGGTGTACTGCGGGAGGATCACATGGGTCGGAAGCTTTAGACCAGGAAGACTGGGAAGCCCCATAACTTTCCCCAGAAAACCACACTTTTGATGGCTGTTTGCCAAACTGCAGAAGTTGAAAGAACTAACTGTCAAGTGGCACAGCGAGTAGAGCGCTCGCTGACATATCCGTGCAGAGTTTGCTAACGCAGGTTCGAATCCCGGCAGGGCCAAACGCAGCCTTTCATCCTTCCGAGGTCGATAAATGAGCACCACACACGGTGGGTAATAATAAGCAGCGCTCACATACCTGAGGGTTCGTAGCGCTATATAAATGCCAAATAATTATTATTATTATTATTATTATTATAATGAAGAGGACTACAAGTCCCATAATCCCAAAAGTACTGGGACAAGGAAGATGGCTGAAGAGGCATGCTATAGTTCTGAACTGTGTCCTTTACTTTCACACAGGAATACAATACAATTGTATACAGATATGTAAACCTTGAAAAATAGATCAAGAAGTGGTTGTGTGTGCCTAATTGTGATTTCTAAAGAAAGACTGAATCCTATTCTTTATCTAACACGGCATACCTTTAATTTAAAGAAGTTAAATTATATAACAACTGAAGAACAGAACAAGCATTACTCAAGCCAAGAGTCTCACCATATTAACACTGAAAACAAGAGGCGCACCAGCAACCCTTACCTGGCGTAAGAGTTAAGAAGCAGGCTAACTGCACTATGAAGTTAACAGTTTATTAGCCTAAGATACAAGTGTGTAAGCATTACCTGAAGGTATAAGAGTGGTACCAAGGCTTCTGGGTAATTAATTGAGCTAATAACTAGAAGAAAGGTGAAGGTAAAGTTGTGGAAGGGAAATTGTCTGCTTGTAAAGACTATATTTACAGTTGACACAACCTGTAATACCAGAGCCTGTGGAAGACGGAGAGAAGCGAGTCTCAAAGGCAAACCAAGGTTGTTATTGTGGCAGAGAGGCAAAGAGGCTGTCCCTTTTGAAGAGAGTTATTCAGAGGAAGAATGCCTTGTCTACTTAAAGTTGTTGAAGCACTTTAAAGTATATCTTGTTGAAGCATATCTAAAAGTACAAATCACTTAGGCTGTAGTAGTAGTCCAAAAGTACTGAAGCTGTGGTGGTATATCTGGTTGTCAGTAGATGCAAAATTGTAGTAATCCAAACAAAGAGTACTGTGAGGCAAAGGAGACTGTCTCAGAGAAATTAAGTATTGGTGAAGTTACTAAAGTGGAAGCAGCAGCACTAACAAATGATCCTGACAAATATACCATTGTGAAGCCCACACGGTTAAGTTAATTATCTGTAAGTATTGTTCTCCAGCATGGGTCTGGCATGGATTCACATGCTCATGACTATTCCCCGTCATCAGGGTGGGAATCCTTGGTAAAAGAAAAAACAGTTTCACTTTCACTTTAAAACTGTATTTCGAAGGGATTGTGTCCTCCGACGTATTCCTCATCTTGATAGATTACATCCCAGCTTGCTGGCCTTACATCCCAGCTTGCTGGACTCTGAAATGTTTTCAGTAGAGGGTGCTGCACTAGACGTCCCTCGAGCTGGTGTCCCTTGACAGCCTCTGTCTCGGCGCCGACGTCATCGTGCGTATAAATAGACTCGCGCAGCGACTGTTGCACAGTTCCGTCTTTCCGCGCTTCATGGGCCTCGGAATCGTGTTGCTCAGTTCTTTCTTCAAGAAGACTAATATTATTCTTCGAAGATATCATCTTTATTCAATGGCTTCCTCATCCGAACCGTCGACCCCATGGTCCGGCTTCAAAAATGTTGTTGCGGATCCTCACAGGATCTGTTTGTGGTGCCTGGGATTGGAGCATCACTGTTCGGAATGCGAGGACTGTATGTCCATGACGGCGAAAGCCTTGAAGGAGCGTAAGGGGAAGCTAGAAAGAGTTAAGACTCTTAAAACTTCTACTCCCTCAAAAGTTTCTTCGGCAGAGTCGAGACATTCGTCTCCTTGCCGCCACAGGAAACATTCCCGTTCAAGGTCTCGAAACGGTTCCCATCAGTCTTCGAGATCGAAACACTCAAAGAAGAGGTGTCGTAGATCTCCCTCTTCTTCGTCTTCTTCTGTCTCCCCGGTAAGGGCCACCTGCCCCACCAAACACAGCTCTCCAGCTAAGTGGGAGGAATTCCGTATTCAAGTTGGTACGATCAAGGGCTACCTCACAGCGCTGTCAATCTTTAAGCGCATTGCGGAGGAGCCATCATATTTCAAATTACCCCTAGTAATTCAATTTCTGAAGGGGTTAACTAATGTCTATCCCCCAAAACCGTTCCAGGTTCCCTTATGGGACTCAAATCTAGTCTTAAATTTTCCACTCCATTCTTGTTCATTAAGATTTCTCACCCTTAAGACTGTCTTACTAGTGGCTCTAACATCTGCCAGAAGAGTGAGTGAATTACAAGCACTATCTTGCAAACCTCCTCATACAATTTTTCACAAAGACAAAGTTGTCATACAAGTGAAGCCTAATGGCCTCCCAAAGGTGGTCTCTGAATTCCACATCACTCAGGGGATAACCTTACCTTCATTCTATCCTCATCCCCATCCAGGGAAAGAGGAAGAGAGGCTACATAGGCTGGATCCAAAGCGTGCCTTGAGTTTTTATATCAGCAGACCTGCGAGGATAAGGCAAGCAGACCAACTGTTTATAGGTTATGCAGGACACAAATTAGGATTGCCAATCACAAAACAGACCATTTCAAGATGGATTATTTTAGCCATTCTAGAATGTTACAAATTGGCAGGGAAAGGGTCCCCTCAACATCTTAGGGCTCATTCAACCAAGGGTATCACAGCCTCTTCGGCTCTCCAAAGAGGGGTACCGATTCGGGACATATGTGCGGCTGCCACATGGTCGTCCGCACATACCTTTACAAAATTCTACAATATGGATTCCTCCTCTAGCCAGTCTAGCCAGGAGATGAGATTTGGCAAAGCTGTGTTACATTCTGTTCATTCTTAAAGGGAAATATTCCAATTTTACTCCCACCTCCTCTTTCACACCACTGTTATGGGAGTCTATCAAGATAAGGAATACGTCGGAGGACACAATCCCTTCGAAGAATAAGTTACTTCTTACCTTTTAACGTTCTTTCGCTGGGATGTTCCTCCGACGTATTCCTTATCGCCCCTCCCATCCATCCCCGCAGTAAAACTTCCCTTGTAGTTGCAGCTTACGCTCCTTCAAGGTCAATAACCAATTCATGCACAGCTAATTTCAAGCTTCAAAACGGAACTGAGCAACGGTCGCTGCGCAGGTCTATTTATACGCACCATGACGTTGGCGCAGAGACGGAGGCTGACGAGGGACACCAGCTCGAGGGACGTCGACGCGCAGCGCCCTCTACTGAAAACATTTCCGAGGCCAGCAAGCTGGGATGTAAGGCCAGCAAGCTGGGATGTAATCTATCAAGATAAGGAATACATCGGAGGAATATCCCATCGAAAGAACGTTACAAGGTATGAAGTAACTTGTTCTTCTCCTCTAAACCAATCACTATCCTCTGGGTCATACTGCAGCCATCCAATGACAGTCCTAAGCCATGCCTCTGGCAGCCATGTTCAGATTTGGTAAGCACAAAGTGGCAGTATGATCAAAAAGAGTCGCAGAGAGGCCCAACAGAGGCTTCACATGTGAATCCATGCCAGACCCATGCTGGAGAACAATAGTTACAGTTAAGTTACTTAACCTTCTCCAGCATAAGGTCTGGCATGGTTTCACATGCTCATGGATAACGAATATACAGCAGTACACGATTACACAACCACGGTCAGTGGCAAGGATCAACAGAAGCAATTAACACTTACACCTGGAACAGACTTACCTCAAGCGAACAGGTTGCGTAGCACTGCCTGGCCGACGCTTGGCTCTGCCCTGGAAACCCTGTCAATGCAGTAGAATCTCGTGAAGGCCTGCGTGATCCTCCACGTTGCAGCACTGCAGATGTGGAGCAGGGGAGCACCAGAAAGGAATGCTGTCGTCGCAGTGATTGCTCTCGTGGTGTGGGTTCTCGGACGGCCCGGGAGAGGGCGGTTAGCCAGCCGATGACAGTGGATGATGCAGCGGGAGAGCAATCTTGGGATGAAAGCCTTGGACAAGGCCTTCCCATGATACACAGGACCAAAGTTCACAAACAATTCAAAAGTCTTTCCCGAAAACTCTTTGTGTGTGCTGTGATGCTGTAAATGCATTGGAGGGACAGGGCCTCTCTGTCCTTGTCCTGTAGTCCTTTTTCATTTGTGTTCTGTATTGTTTTCTGCCCAGGAGTCCATATAGGACTCCTGGCAGTGCAGCTCTTCCTATTTTTGGTTTGGTGTACAGACCCATGGGATACCCTTATGGCACCCATGGGTGGGGGCGCCACCCTGTGCCCCTAGTGTATGTGTTTGGGCACCTGTGTGTGGCCCACAGAGCAGGGTATGGGATGGTGGCTGCTCCATGCTGAATTTGACAGGTGCTCTGAGTATCCTCCATTTTGGGATATCCAGGCACTGCCATTGGAATCAGTTGATTCCTGATAAGAAACCAGATGGTCCGTGTGGTCTCTTGCTTTCTATTGCCTGTTGCCTTGTTTTCCCAAAGTCCTGGGAAGCCCTGACTCTGTCCCTTCCCCCTGACTGGCTGTTGGGTGGAAGTTTCATATATGGTGTTGTTGTGAAGTCCAGGCCAGACTGGCTGGAGCCTTCCCAGTGACTGTATGTTGTGGGTACACCATGTGGGTTGGGACCTGGGTGAATGGAGTGTGTGACCAATATGCACTTATTGTTGTGAATGTCTGGTTTCGGGTGTATGACACAATGACTGAGACAGCCCTACCTGAAACTGGTATGAATGCAGTGTGTAGTGTTGAATGGCTGGGTACTTGTTCCAATACACATTCCTTGTTGCGAGTGTGTGAGAGGGAGGAGTATGGCCTGAATGCGCCGTATGCCTGATTGGCTGATTGACTGTATCAATGCCCTTCTGTATGATTGGCTGCTGAGTGTGACCCAGCAGTGTGGATGAGAGACAGAATAGTATATCTGGGGACCTCTCACCACTGGAAATTGTTCAGAAGCTGAGTTGACACTTGAAGAGTAACTGGAACTGCTTATCCTTGATGCCCAGCTGGAAGAAGAAGAACTGCTGCTGCATTTGTTTGGACCTGATCCGAAAGCTGTTGAGTTCATCAAGGACTGATCCGAGAGAGGACCTGGTTAGGCGCCCTCATCCCATGCTCCGAGGGACCATCGAGCACCGCTAACCTTCGCCGAAGCTCCCTGGAAGTCAGACTCTCGAAAGGCTGCCAACCGGAGATGGGGACCACCAAGGAGAACGAAGTAAAGCACCCGGACATCGACGCCGACGAAGTCCATTGCCGGCGAGCAGGGTTCAGAGTATCGCCGTCACCACTGGAAGCTCGTCGAAGCCGGGTTAGCCAGAAGAGGGGACCGCTTGATGCCGTGCCACCGACGACCGGAGCCGTATGTTCCTTTTCCTAAGACTTTGATACACGGGGCGCGCTCGTCCACACCGCCGCCCGGATTATCCCGCCGGAGTAGACCAGGCCGTTGACGTGCCGAGGAGCATCTGCCGGTGGGTTTCCCGCCACCCGGAAACTACAAAGACTTTGATGACTCGACGCCCCTATCGGGCCACAGTTCTTTAGAAACTCTTTGCGGTCCTGAAATATCAAACACCAAGGTGCCCGCACACCTCAGCCTCGCAGGACGTCGCCGACAAGCAACGCCTGGATCGACGCCATGGTCTCAGCACCATCGAACTTTTCTTCGACACCAAGTTCACCTTCTTCAACGCCTCTTGACGATCCGTGGCTCCTGCTTTAAAGGGAGTCACTCAAGAAGGATCCATCGACGCCTCATCTAAGAACTCTGCTCTACCAGGTACATTGGGAATAGAAACCTTATAGAAGGAAATAAGACTTATAGAACAATATATGGACTGGGCTCTTTAATTTACAGGTTGCCCAGATGGGGGGGCTCTCCACACAGAATTGTGCCTAGTTGGTAGCGGTCAATATTCTGCCCATTGTTCTAACCAACTGCCTTCCTCCTATATCTATCGTTGGTTACTTTTATGCCTTGATCTGTGTGACATTTGACCAGAGTATAGTTGATGCACTTTAATGAGATCTGATAATAATTGTGGTACCACTTTAGAACTATATATATTTGCCATTGTGGATTTTCTGAGCACAAAGTGAGTTATTGTGATAGTGTGCATAACCTTGAATATTAATTATATAAAGACTGCATTTTAACTAATATAGTGTGTGGACATTCCTTTGTGGGGGCTTGGGGACTACACTGTACTTAAGAACCAGCCTGCATCACCTCCTGAGAAGCTAGGCCTTGATTGCTCGACGAGCGCTACCCTATAGAGAATCTCGGCTGGGGTCCTCTGTGCCTCTCCTCTGCCATATAGGGAGCAGGAGTACAGACACCCCCTCCAGTCTTTACACTGGTGGCAGCGGTGGGATGCTTATGGTTTTAAGAATCTGTGTATAACCGTGCCACTTACAAAATATCTGCACTTTGTTAAATTGAGGTTTAGTTGTGTACAAGATAACTGCATTACAAGCAATGGAGTCTATTGCAAATGGTAAATTGACTAGGATGAGCTTAGAGGCTCTCCAGAGTGCTTGTGAAGCCAGGGAGTTAAACTTTGTGGATAAGTCTAGGGCTGAGCTTATAGCTGCCCTGGTGGACTACCAGACTGATGGTGAAACTCTTGAAGGGGGGATGCAACCAATGAGGACTCTGCCCCTGGGGTTTTTGCTGAATCTGATTCGGGGACTGCCACCATTCCTGCTGCCTCTGAAGAATGAACTTTTAAAATTGGAGCTGCAACGGGAACAGTTAGCCTTTCAATACAAAATGTTTGCAACAGAAGCTGATTTGAAGAAAGAGGAGTTGGCACAGCAAGTGATACTCAAAGATAGGGACACTGAGCACCAAAGAATCCAGCTAGAGAAAGCTAGAGTAGAGACATCAGCTATACCAGTTGAGAGTGGCATGTCCCCAGCCACCAAGTTTATGAAAGATTTGGTTGGTGTGTTTGTGGAGGGTTCTGATATCCTCCAGTGGATTGAAGCATTTGAGATGGCTTGTGCAATTCATGATGTTGATAAGCGAGATTGTGTTTGTTAAGCAGAGTGCCTCAGACTGGATATGACTGTATTCTGAAACTGAATCTGGAAGGAAGGGGTCAGTATGAGTGCATGAAGTCTGCTCTGATTGCCAAGTTTGGCAAGACACCTACCCAATACCTTAAAAGGTTCAGGGATTTTAAGAAACGAGAGAATGTGTCTTGGGCTGACTGGGCGAGTGCTGCGCACATGAACATGATGGGGTGGATTGATGGTTACAAAGTGAAAAGGTTTGTTGAATTGTCCCACCTTTTGTTTTTTGAGCATTTTTCGGAAGCCTGTTCACCAGAGTTGCTGACCAGAACATTTTGGATCCCTTTAAGCTGGCTAGGTTGGCTGACAAGTGGGTCTCCCACCGGGTGTCCCCTAAGGACTCCAGTGGGAAGGACAACGACAAAGAAAAGGGGACCTCTCAGAAAGCTGAGGAGTCCCAGAAGCAATCACAGTCACGTAAACCAAAATCTTCCTCTCCTAAGACCCATAAAACTAGTGGGGATAAGTCTTCTGTGGGTGAGAATAAGAGTAGTGGTCCACTTGCTGCAAAGCAGGCTCCCAGTGGTTCCAGTACCATACCCCGCATTCCTCACACTTGTTGGGACTGTGGGGCTCTTGACCACAAGAACCCCCGGTGTAAAGGTAAGGCACTTGGAGTCCAGGCTGTCAGCCTGACCTACCTTTACCCCATGTCTGAGGTGGAGGCCACTGTCCTCCCCTCCTCTACAGGGATCACATTTGGAGCTCCTGTAGAGATTTCCTTAGTGTCCCTTGGGGCCTGGGACCAGTACGCAGAAGTACTGGCGACTATCCCACAGAACACCCGTGGTTTTTGAGTAGTGTCCTCTTGAATGGCCAGCCTTCTACTGGTTTGAGAGACACTGGGGCAAGCATGACAGTGGTGGACAGGACCCTGCTCAAGCCAGAGGACTATGTAGGTGCTCCTCTGAGAACCACCAGGTTTGCTGGTGGGTCTGCCAAATTATCGCCTGTAGCCTTAGTCACACTCATGATTGGAGACAAGACAGCAAAGCTTCCTGTCCTGGTTCAGGACAATGTCCCTGTTAACATTCTGTTAGGTAATGATCTAGTGGGTTGGGGTTGATCTCGGATGGTCTACCCCTGACTGCTGCTGCAGTCACTAGGTCACAGGTGACACAGGGTCTGGCTGTGAGTCAGGTACCCGAGCCAAAGGCGAGGCCTAAGGCAAGAAGACGGAAGACCAAGAAGGCCACCTCTGTGACGGGGGCTCCTTCTCTTCCTGCTGTTCCTACAGCACCCATTGGGATCCATGCTCCAGGCGGGCTGGGTCCAGTGGAAAACCCAAACTCAACTACTGAGGTAGAGGAGACAGAAGACCCCCCTGTAGGAGAGGTTCTCAACCAGGAGGACCACCCTGATCTTCAATGCCTGCTGACTGAAGGAGGACCCTCCTGGGTGGACTTCTGTAAGGGACAGAGAGAGTGCCACTCTCTCGAGGGTCTGAAGAAACAGGCCCTGTCCCAGGCACAAGGAGAAGTGCCTAGGACATTCCGGATCTATTGGGAGGGTGAGCTCCTTGTTAGTGAGCCAACTAAGCCTGAACCTGGTGCCCTCAAGAGGTTGGTGGTACCCCAGGTCTACAGGCACTTACTGCTACAGTTGGCGCATGAGGTGCCCTTAGCTGGTCATCTTGAAGACTAAGCAGAGGCTCTCTGCCCTTTTCTACTGGCCTCGGATGGGAGTAGAAGTCCCACTGCAGGACCTGCCCAACTTGTCAGTTGTCTGGCAAGACTGGAAGCAGTGTCATTGCCCCACTGCAGCCATTGCCAGTGGTGGGCACACCGTTTGAGAGGGTGGGCATCAACATTGTCGGTCCCCTTGACCCTCCCACTTCAGGTGGACATCGGTTCATCCTGGTCTTGGTTGATCATGCCACCAGGTACCCTGAGGCTATACCCCTTCAGAATGTTACTGCCAACTATTATGCCCAGCCACCATTTAGCCTCTGTCTGCCCCACTTAGAAAATCGAATTTAGGCATTGTATTTTGATAAACTGCTACCTATTATGCCCTGCCTCTGAACTAATTAGCACTAGTCGCACAATCCCCCTGTCATTTCTGTCACATACCAGCGGCACACACCAGCTGCACACACACACAGCCACTCTCCACGATCATGATGCCCAAGAATGCACCTCCCAATTATGGCATAGTTTCACTCTCCCGCACTCTCCCTGCCACACTCCGCTCAGCTAGCCTAACAGCCATCCTTGTAGCCCTCACTATAATGGCCTCTACGCCTCCCCACATATTCCCAGCACACCTCACCCAGCGCCCGGCACTAAATTCACATGCTGCAGCACCAGACTACAACATCACACAGTCTCGGCCACCTAGTCTAGCCACCAGACTCCGCAATCTCAGAAATCGATCACTTCCTAGGTATTTACTCTGCTCACCCACACTCATCACGACTAGAAACACCAGATTAGGCACCCGCACTGCACCACTACCCCATACTAAGATGAGCATAGGCACTTCCCCTCTCCCCCCACCACCCCAACATGCCTCTACATTACTTCGCACTAAGACCCTCACTACTACACACCACAACAAGCATACTTCATCCCATACTAGTACAAACAAAAACATCAAAAGCACACAACGCCCACCTCTTAAATGTGCACTACTGAACATACGCTCCCTACCTGCACATGCCCTTGAGATAAATGATCTACTATCCACACTTAATCTGGACTTACTTTGCATCACTGAATCCTGGCTCAATGATGCCTCCTGCCCAGCCATCGCACTAGCCCTTCCCACAGGCTACACCATCCTTAGGCAAGATAGATGTGATAAGATTAGAGGGGGAGTCGCCCTAATCCACAAAGACTCACTATCCATCAGATTAGCAGACCATAGTACATGGGGTGGTAATGCTGATATCCTATCAGCCAAGCTTACGCTCTCACCCAATAATCTAATCAACATCCACATCCTATACAGAACTCCCGGACTCCCAGCTGACTTCCAAGAGCACCTCTCCCATCGACTCAGCAACAACATTAAAATGTCCTCCAAAATCCTTATATTATGAGACTTAAATTTAGGATACAATGATCCTAAGGATAAATCTGCCGCAACCCTAGCTAAAGAACTCGCAGACTTAGGTTTCTCCCAAAGAGTCCTCACCCCTACTCACTCCAAAGCCGCACCCTTGACTGGGTCATGGATCACAACTGTGCATCCAACATTACCTCAAACACTGCCCTTCATAGGACACATGCATTGAATTCCTCATCCCCACCAACCCTAAACCTAAGACTCTCACCCACGCACCACCTGCCACAATAAGAAGTTCTAACAAACTCAACGCAGACAACTTGCATCCCCACCTTAAAAGCCCCTGCCTAGCACCACCTTTTGTCATGAACCATCGAACTCGCCCTTTCTGGACCTCCTGGTCCCCGACATGTCGGGGTCTATACTCCATAATACTACCAAACTGGCGGCTAGCCCAGAACGCCGCTCACCAGTCTTCGCGTTCTACACAGCGTGCTCTATAAAGAGACCCCTCCCCCGCGGCCCTGCGCGTCTCAATGCTGCTGCTAGCTGTGACCGGACGTGTGCTCTGTACTCCTCCTTGTACTATTCTGTTGTTTCCTGGTTCCAGGAAACCCTTCTTCCAATCTACCCTTCCTCCTTCTTATCCAGCCTTCCCGGAATCCTTGCACCGCCTCTGCATGCTTCTTATCCCTTTCTTGAGTCTCCTGGAGTTTCAACTTGATACCGGGCATCGAAGCTGAACGAACAATGGAAGCCGAGGATGGCCGAGTGGGCTTGTATAAGACCCGAACCATACGAAAGAAGACTCCTCCTAAAGAAGTCATCAGGCAACGAAAACAGATGAGAAAGGGGGAAACCTGTGACAGATTGAGACGCCACCTGACCAAAGTCAATACAGACATGGAGGTGGCCATCCAGGATCTTATGTGCGGCATGCAAGAACTAACCACTGAAGTACAAAACCTGAAAGCTGAGAACGCTGCGTTAAAACAATTGGTACTATCCTGCGACTCTTCCACAAAGGACAGTGTGCTATTGGGCGGCATTGTCGACAAATATTATGGCTCTGCAAAAACCCTCCGTGGATTCCTGGATTCTTGTTTGGTCCACTTTACCTTTAAACCTTATTATTTTTCTACCCCCAGGGCTAAAGTGGGCTTTTTATTTCACACCTTTCCGGGAACGCATTAGCCTGGGCCACACCATTAGTTAATTCCGGAGATGCCCTTTTGGATGATTATGACGGATTCATCCAAGCACTTAAAACCATGTTTGACCGCCCAGAACAGGTCTTTAGTGCTCAAGAACGTTTACTCGATTTCCAGCAAGGCTCTCAGGACATGCTCACTTATGTGACTCGATTCAAGCAACTGGCTAAAGAAGCGGGTTGGCCTTCTGAAGCTTGCTTCACTCTCTTTCGAAGAGGGCTAAATGAAGATATCAAGGATGAATTAGCCAGGGTGGCACGTCCAAGTTCTTATCAGGCACTTATGGATCTTGTTCTACAGATTGTTTTTCGCATCCAGGAAAGGAAGGCAGAGAAAAGGAAGACCAAGTCACCCTTCCAGAAGAACCCCTTAGAGACCTCCTCGAAATCCGAAGATCCTTCTGTCCCCACAAACAAACCCGAACCCATGCAACTAGGGGCCTTCCGTGGACCCATATCCCCCCAAGAAAGGTTGCGAAGGATCCATACTGGCTTAGGCATGTACTGTGCCTCGGACAAGCATTTAGTCAGGGAATGTCCAATAGTCCCTCTGCGGCGTTCGGGAAATGCCAGCTCCCGATCCTAGATGGAGCTCAGTTTCGGGAGAGAGATGTAGGCTCCACATCTATACCATCCTTGAACTCTCCTGGACAAAACTCTCTGGTAATTTTACAGGTCTTTCTATCACCATCCAAGAAGGAAACCTACCCCATTCTGGCATTAGCGGACTGTGGGGCTATGGGAATATTCATAGATCAAGAATGGGTCCTTAAACATCATATTCCCTACGAATCCCGGACAATCTTGCAACCTGTAGAAGCAATTGATGGCAGGCCTCTCTCTTCTGGACATCATAAAATCTGCCCATTACCCAATGGTATTGGGAATGCCCTGGCTACAAAAACACAATCCATTCATCAATTGGACAGCAGGTTCTATGTTCCTAGGTTCTGAATTTTGCATGTCTCATTGTCTACTCCTGGATCCTTCTCTAACACCATCGGAAGAACGTTCAACAACTGTTCTGACTCGAGTGTCGTGTAGACCGTTGATACCTCTGTCCCCAAGTGACGCACAGGGGAATCTGAAGAACACCCTGTGCGACCTTTGGGGCCACAGGTGGGAGATGTCGCTTCCCGGATCCACGGAACCCCAAGAACACAGATGCTGCTGCAAAAAAGAACGAGGTTAAGTACCAGGCAATGACAGTATAACACGAATCACAAAGTCTGGAAAAGCTTACCTATCCGATGGTAGGGAAACACGTGTCATCTGCAGGCATCCCGACTGGCGGATTCTTCCGCGTTGGAGTTTGGGACATAGAGGTAGGAGGTTCTAGTCCCTCCTTTGTGTTTATGCCGTGATCCTCCCTGGTAACGCGGGGCCGCTGGGAGTATATCTTTCCTCACTACCCAGCGATCCCTGCGTTGCAACTACCACGGAAGCTCTCGTTCTTCCGGGTTCCTTCGCTCCTGTCTCTCGTTGTCCTTGTTTACTCTCGCTCTTAGCGGAATTCCCTGTCACTTACCTTGCTCTCTCCTCCAGTTTTCTATGCTTGCTGCCTTTCGGCGGTTCCTGGTCTCTGCTGTTGCGGCCCCGTCCTCACGGACAGGCGCTGCCCCTTTTTTCTTCGTTTCCCTCTTCTCTCCCTGTTTCTTTGCGGGAACCTCTTTCTGCTGCTTATCTTACCGCTGGCCTTCCACCCTCTGGTTGCCTTGGCTGGCGGGTGTTTTCCGGGGTGTCCGGCCCTTTGTCTATCCACTCCTACGCTGCAGAACTCTCCTGCTTCCCGGCAGTATTGGTTACAGAGCTACCAATACACGGATCCTGTGCAAGATCTTCCTCCGGCTCACCTGGAATCCCATTTCTCCGTTGGGGCACACCTTCCTTGCTGCGGACCATAGGAGTCACAAGGGTTTTTCCCCATTTAGGTTTTTTTCCCTCATTCCGGCTTGATTCCGGAAGGGGGGCCCTCGGACAGCTGTTTGCCTCAGCGGTCACGGTGGCCTCCCTCCGTGACAAGCAAGCTCATCGGAAAAAGGAGAGAGATTACCTGACTCAAAGGCATCTGCAGGACCCCGACAGCAATTCCGGCAGTTCAGGTGAGGAGAGCTCGACAGAGGGGGGAGAGAAGGGAAGCCAGGCACTTAACCTGTCACAACACGGGAGACCTAAGTGCAGGAGGTTCGAGACTCAGATGAAAGGTAGCCCCCAGATAAAACAGGGACCAGAGTCGCACGTGAAAGCAGGTCGGCCCACATGAGCCAAGGACTGGATGCGTAGCGTGAGTCCCAAGAGACAAGGACGTAGAGGAAACACATAAAGTTCCAAAGGGTAAATCCAAATGCAAGTGAAGGACGGTCCGAGGTTCAGCGACGATTAAGCAGTTCCAAGCAGAAGGACAAAAGGGTAATCTGAGGGAGTCCAGGTGAGTAATCCGAAGTCAAGGTAAACCAACAAAAGCAAAGTCGAAACGTAGCGCCAAACAGGGTCCGCAAGACAGCTGAGAAGCGGTGACTGCTTTGCGCATCAAGCGTTTTGTAATGGGCGCTTTTTAGTCACGTGACGCGCTCTGTCATCATGTGACGGACGCCGCCATGGGTCACGTGAGCGGACAGCTGCGCGATGTGGAAGCGTTCTGCCGATCCTTCTGGCGTGTGCTCTCCATGGTAACTGCCAGTGCAGGAAAGGCTGCAACCGGGTCCGAACATTACACCTGGTACGGCGCAATCATTCCTGCGGGGCAACCAAATCAAGTGAGTCTCGTAACCTGGGAGTAGTGTGCGAACAGGTGGGAGGTGTTGTGGGAATGCTAGCTGTGTTCTGATGTTCGTGTGGATGCTTGAGGGAATGTCTAACAACAACCCAGCAAGGTCCTCTCACGGTCTCCAACATCGTCCAGGTTCCTAAAGCCTACCAGGAGTACAGCGATGTGTTCTCTTCTGCTTTTGTTCAAGCCTTACCACCCCATAGGCCAGAAGACTGTGCTATTGAAACCGAACCTTCAGCTGTGATTCCCTTTGGAAGGATGTTTATTCTGTCTGAACCCGAGAAAAGGGCCCTTCGTGAATACCTAGATACTAACCTAGAAAACGGAACCATACGCCCATCCAAATCTCCAGCCAGAGCTTCACTATTTTTTGTTCCTAAGAAAGATACCAAAGACCTCAGACCTTGCCTTGATTATCGAGGTCTAAATCAGTGCACCCTTAAGGATCGTTATCCGTTACCCCTGATCTCAGACATCCTGGAAGCCGTAAGAGGAGCCGTAATATTCACCAAATTGGATCTCAGGGGTGCCTACCATCTGATCCGTATTAGGGAAGGAGACAAATGGAAGACAGCCTTCAGAACACCCTTTGGTCACTATGAATACTTGGTCATGCCCTTTGGACTCGCTAATGCTCCGGCGATCTTCCAACGCTTTATGGATCGGGTGTTTTAGGATATGCGGTTTCTCGTCGTCATCGTCTACCTGGATGATATTCTGGTATTCTCTAAGGACCCTCTCAAGCATGAAGGACATGTTAAGGCAGTACTACAACGACTACGTGAGCACAAGCTTCTAGCAAAACCAGAGAAGTGCCTTTTTCATGTTTCCACCGTCCACTATCTAGGATTTGTCCTTAGCCCAGACGGCATAGGAATGGATCAATCTAAGGTTAAAGCCATACTATCCTGGCCAACTCCGACCACTGTAAAACAGATCCAGTCTTTCCTGGGCCTAGCTAATTTCTATCGAAAGTTCATACCATCCTTCTCCAGGATTGTTCACCCAATAATTGCCTTGTTGAAGAAAGATACTCCCTTTCATTGGACATCTGCCCAGGAGAAGGCCTTCCAACGCTTGAAAACAGAGTTTACACAAGCCCCCATCCTGGCTCAGCCTGATATAAATCGACCCTTCCTAGTGGAAACAGACGCCTCTAACTATGCCTTCGGAGCAGTTCTGAAACAGGAACTCGATCACGGACTGGAACACCCTATTGCCTATCTTTCACGGACATTGACCCCCAGTGAAACTCATTACTCGGTTTTAGAAAAGGAACTGCTAGCCATCCGTCAAGCCTTCACTGAGTGGCGTCATTTACTTCTAGGAGCTAAACATCATGTCCAGGTTCGCACGGACCATCAAAATCTCCAAGTATTACAGGGCCTGGAATGCAGGAACAGCCGTCTGGCCCATTGGGCCTTCTTCTTTGCCCAATACCAGTTCCAGATTCACCATGTTCCTGGAACACAAAATATAATCGCTGACGCCCTGTCTCGGCGTCCTGACTATGAACCTCCTGAAGACCGAACATTTCCTAAGATTTTTCCCCATACAATATTTGTAGCTCAGGCAACCAGTCTCCTAGATGAAGTCCGCGTGCAAACTCAATCCTCTTATTTCTGGAAGGACATCTCGGGCAAGAACCAGTGGAATATGAAGGCTAAGCATGGATACCTGTTCAAAGATAACGCCTTGGTTATTCCAACACAAAAACGACAACAAAGGATAATAAACCTCTGTCACGATACCCTTTACTCTGGACATCGTGGTATTACCAATACCCTCCGACTAATACAAAGGCAATTTTGGTGGCCCAGAATGAAAGCTGACGTACAACTGTACGTTCAGGCATGCTCTGTCTGTAATCAAAACAAACACGACAACAAAAGACCGGCGGGTCTACTACAGCAATCTCCACTACCAACAAGGCCTTGGGAATTCATAGCAACAGACTTCATTGTGGAATTACCGCCTTCTAGGGGATACACAACCATCATGGTCATCATTGACTTGTTTACTCATGTGGCTCATTTTACACCCCTGCATAAATTGCCATCTTCGTCAGAACTTGTTGGAATTTTCCTAGAACACATATTCCGACTACATGGACTCCCTTCCAAGAGAATATCGGACAGAGGGCCTCAATACATTTCTCAGTTCTGGAAACACCTTTGCCGGATACTGTAACGCTCACCTGACTCCCACGGAGGCACTGGTCTAGTCTGGGTTGCTGTGGCCTCTTCAAGCGTGATGCGCAGAACTCGGAACACCGACTGAACAGGACCCTCAAATCTTGCTTGTCTGGCCCGTAGGAATATCCTTCTGCAGATGAGAAAGGGGATTAACAGTCTGCAGAATAGTGTGCTTGCTACCCCCTTCCCCCCTTCGTTCTTCTCTAACTTCCTCCGAAATCCCCGGTTGAAGCTCACCTTATGGTTTGAAAGGATGAACTCTCCATCCTGCTTCTGGTGCAGGGGCGCGTGTTTGTCCAGTTACTTCACTGGTTTTCAGAATGGCGCTGGCAAAATCCACTTGACTTTTCCGAGCGGAACGCCGTAAGTATGAAGATTACAAAAGTTCAAGTGTAGAGCCTCCTTTTCTGTTGCCTTCCTAACCTGTGATCTGTCCTTTATTTCAGGTGCAGAATGAAGGCGATGCGTTGAGGGATAGAATTGCCGATGGTAAACTCAGGTGAGTTAGCGATGGGGGTGATCCCTCTTAATGTCTTTATATTCCTCCAGTAATGTCTTTTGTCCTTTCTCCTTAGGGGCCGGGGTGCGGTACCTGCCAACGAAGTGGCGCCGACCCCAAATGAGGAATGGTCCACCAACAGAAGACCGGTAAGTGTTATGGCGGAAAATTAGGCTTTCCTCATATGTTCCTTCTGCTCACCTTTTGTCTCTTCTTCTCTCCCCTAGGCGCAGAGATGTGGCGACCGGTGCAGACAGTCGCGGTGGAGCTAGAAGAACTCCCGAGGACAGGTGAGTGAAGCGCGGCGCTGCAGCGAGCAACGCAGTGCTTTTAAATGAAAGTCTTTTCTCAGGAACGCTGGCGTGAAGGTTTCGGATGCAGGTAAGAAGTTTCATAAAATTCTTGGTTTTCTCCTTTCTCTTCTCTTCTTTCCTTACAGGTGTTCTAGGATCAAGGCGGGCATGGCTGGAGACCAGATACAGGAGCAGACATGGTGAGCGTTCAGCTGCTTGGATGCAGAACAACGCGAAGCGTGAGCTACTGTCTGGGCGTGGCTTAAATAGCCCCCAAAGTAGTACCATTAAGTATCCTTCCCTGGCCACGCCCGAGTGGCAAAATAGTCCCAAAGAAAAAATAGTCCCTTTCAGGTCTCAGGGAGGCCTGAATCTTGCAGCATGGTATGCATGAGGTAAGTGCACAAAACACCTTCCTTTATGAGCCTGGCGCCTATGGCGCCAGGACTGATAACCAACATGAGCCTGGCACCAACGGCGCCAGGACAGAGTCCAAAGAGCCCCTATAAGGGGCCACTGGGCTTTTACCCGGGGGCATGATACCTGCTCCCGGGGGTGCTGGGCAATGCCTGCTGCTCAGGGGGTAGGCATCATGACAGATACTAGGAATTCAACGTGCCCTCTCCTCAGACTACCATCCCCAAACCAATGGAGCTACTGAGCGAGTAAACCAAACCCTGGAACAATATCTTCGTTGCTTCTCTACCAAGGTCCAGGACTATTGGTCCCTTTTAATACCAATGGCTGAATTCGCTTATAACAACTCGGATCACTCGGCCGTTAAGACAAGCCCTTTTTTCTGTAGCCATGGATTCCATCCTTTGTTTCTACCTACTGTCCTTCCACATCCTACACCAGTTCCAACAGTCGACTCCTGGATTGAAACACTCAATGTACAAAGAGAAGCCAAAGAACAATTAGAGAAGGCCAGGACCCAGACCAAGCTGTATGCGGACTCCAAAAGAAGGCCGAGCCCTTCCTACTCAATAGGGGATAAAGTATGGCTATCCTCGAAGCTGCTGCCACGGCATCTGCGACCAAATAAATTGGCTCCCCGGTATTATGGGCCATTCCCTATAAAGGAAATCATCAACCCAGTGGCCTTTCGACTCAAATTACCAGACTCCTGGAAGAAAATCCACCCAGTCTTTCATACATCCTTAATGAAGCCCTACGCCCAGCCCTCTCGTCTGGCCTAATCCAGTACTCATCAATGACCAACTGGAGTATGAAGTCTCCAGAATTTGTGATTCCAGATATAGACGTGGCCAACTCCAGTACCTGGTGGAATGGAAGGGATATCCCCCCAGTGAACGCACTTGGGAACCTACCTCAAAATTAAATACCCCCAGGTTACTCAGAAGGTTCCATCTTATACACCCGGGCAAACCCAGTGGAACGGGTTTTCGGAGGAGGCATGCTGTCATGAACCATCGAACTTGCCCTTTCTGGGCCTCCTGGTCCCCGACACGTCGGGGTCTATACTCCATAATACTACCAACATGGCGGCAAACCCAGAACGCCGCTCACCAGTCTTCGCGTTCTACACAGCGTGCTCTATAAAGAGAGCACTCCCCCACGGCCCCGCGCATCTCAACGCTGCTGCTAGCTGTGACCGGACGTGTGCTCCGTACTCTTCCTTGTACTTTTCTGTTGTTTCCTGGTTCCAGGAAACTCTTCTTCCAATCTACCTTTCCTCCTTCTTATCCAGCCTTCCCGGAATCCTTGCACCGCCTCCGCATGCTTCTTATCCCTTTCTTGAGTCTCCTGGAGTTTCCTCTTGATCCCGGGCATCGAAGCTGAACAAACACTGGAAGCCGAGGACAGCCGAGTGGGCTTGTATAAGACCCGAACCATACGAAAGAAGACTCCTCCTAAAGAAGTCAGCAGGCAACGAAAACAAGTGAGAAAGGGGGAAACCTGTGACACCTTTCTCTCAGGACTCAAATAAACTATCAGCTATCTTCAATGATACTCTCACCAATGCCATAAACTCTATAGCCCCACTTGAAAGCAAGAAGGAAAAAAAAATAATTTCACTGCAACTCTTGGTTCTCGGAAGAACTCCAAACACTCCGAGCTCAAAAGCGCCAGTCGCTAAAAAACTGGCAAACGGATCTGAGTGATCTAAATAAGAGCCTCTTCAAACAAATAGACCTCCAATATAGAAAAGCCATCTTAGCAGCAAAATCCAACTCCTTCAATGATAGGATCTCAAAGGCCAACTCCCAAGCTAAAGAACTATTCTCAATCTTTAATGAATTAGTCACTCCTCCGGCTACCGCTGACAAGATAACTAAAGACAAAGCCTGGTGTGCCAGCATTCAGTTCGCCATGCTCAACAAAATAAAATCCTCCAGAACAAATCCAAAACCACTGCCTAGCCCTCCCAAACCAAAAAACCAACCGCCCTACACAAGACAAGCGTAGTAATCTCAATCACGCTCAATTCTCCTTCAGAAACATCACTGAACCTGAGGTCCTTAATCTCATCAAAAACCTCAAACCATCCCTCTGCAAAGCAGACATTTGCCCTCCCAAAATCATCATGGAATGCGCCAATGACCTAGCACCCCTTATTACTGCCTTCATTAATGCATCTTTCCAAACAGGAACTGTCCCAAACAATCTCAAGGAAGCCTGGGTGCGGCCACTTCTAAAAAAGGCCACACTTGACCCAGCGCAACCCAACAACTACAGACCGATAACGACAGTCCCGTTCCTCTTAAAAATCCTGGACAAAGCAGCTCACATCCAGATCCAATCATACATAGAAGCTAACTCCATACTAGGCAAAAGACAATCTGGCTTCCGTGTCGGGCATGGAACAGAATCGGCCTTATTAGACCTAAAAAATCCAATCTCACAGATCATGGACAAATCATGATCATGTACAAATCTCACAGATCATGGACAAAGGCAAACCTGCCTTGCTCCTCCTCCTCGATCTATAAGCTGCTTGGTGGCTCCAGGTCAAAGACCGTATTACTCTGAAAATCCTCACCATCACTCACAGGTGCATCAACAAAACCTCTCTAGCATATCTATCTGAAGCAATATCAAGGACCACATCCACTCGCCCCACCAGAGCGCAGTACACCAACCAGCTACACATACCATGCATAAAGAGAGAAACAGTGGGAGGTCTAGGCTTCTCCTATATTGCACCAACACTCTGGAACTCACTCCCTGCCACCCTTAGAGCTGCAACTTCCATCTCTGTCTTCCGCAACAACCTCAAGGCCACTCTCCTCAACTAGCAAGTGCAGGACTGCCTCCTCCACTTCTGCCATGTATATTGTAATATAACGCAAATGTAATATAACTATATTGTAACCTGTGTATATACTGCTAATGACTATGTAACTATATTGCGACCTGTATATATATTGCTAATGACCATGTAACTAAGTAACTAAGCTTTGTACTGTAACAAGTGCCACAATGTCCTTGGGCTGTTGTGCGCTATATAAATACGAATAAAACAAAACAAACAAAGGTGGTTGCCAGGGCTCTCCTGGGCATTTTCACCCATGTTGGATTCCCTAAGGAGGTTGTCTCTGACAGAGGCTCCAACTTCATGTCTAGTTACATGAAAACCATGTGGAAAGAGTGCGGGGTAACCTATACATTCTCCACCTCTTACCATCCCCAGACCAATGGTCTGATTGAGAGATTTAATAAAACTCTCAAGGGCATGCTAGGCGCTTTAGAAGAGCCCCTAAGGAGGAAATGGGATCTCCTCCTGGCATGCCTGCTGTTTGCTTACAGAGACGTACCTCAAGAGGGTGTTGGTTTCAGCCCCTTTGAGTTACGCTTTGGACATCCCGTGAGGGGGCACCTTGCCTTGATCAGAGAAGGTTTGGAAGCCATCCCTCCAGGTCCCGCCAAGCAAGTGGGGGACTATGTGTTAGGCCTCAGACGGAGGATGACACAGATGATGGGTCAGGCAACAGCGAATCTCAAGGGCATCCAGGAATTGAATAAGTACTGGCATGACCTTAAAGCCTTGCAAGTGGATTGGACTCCGGGACAGGAAATCCTTGTGATGGAGCCTACCAAGTCTAGAGCTTTGGCAGACAAGTTGACTGGACCCTTCAGGATCATCTCCAAGATGGGTGAAGTCAATTATCTGGTTGACATGGGAGTCCCTGGGGTAGCCCCTCAGGTATTCCATGTTAACAGGCTCAAGCCTTTTCACAGGCGTGCACAAGTCTCATATCTCTTGCTAGCTTCAGAGCAAGAAGAGGATGAGAGTGAGCCCCTTCCTGACTTGCTGCATAGCAACCCTCAGGATGGCTCAGTGGAGGGTGTACTTCTCTCTCCAAATCTGACGACAGAGCAGCAGAAGGCCTGCAGGGCTTTGCTCTGGCAGTATGCCTCTCTATTTTCACTGACACCAGGCCTTACACTGTGGTGTAGGCACGAAATTGACATTGGTGACAGTGTGCCTGTCAAAAGCAGGTGCTACCGTATGTCAGATACCGTTAAGAACCACATCCAAGCTGAGGTCACCAAGATGTTTGTTAGGCAGAAACCTGTGCAGTTCCCTTTGGGAACACTGCAAAAGATTTAGGACTATAGGTGTTGGCAGTAAACCCACTTGGTAGCAGTCTGCACCACACAGATTCACTGTTGGTAGCTGTAGTCCTAAATCTTTTGCAGTGTTCCCAAAGGGAACTGCGCAGGTTTCTGCCTAACACTGGTGTACAGCGGTGGGATTTGTATTGAGTATACATTTTAGTGTGCTTTAGGATACCTTAGTGCAACTAACCACAAAGCTTAGCACTGAAAAAAGTAACCTTCTAATCTGTTAACTATGGAAAGTTATAGCCAAGAGTCCCTTGCTACAAAAACTGCTGTTCTGTAAGCATAAGAATCTCCTGACTAAGGGCACAAAAATGGAGTTGATAGAAAGATTGTTAGCTAACAAAAGTCTGGATGGTGGTGCAGAGGAATCTACCACCCCAGCAAATGTAGATCACAGTGAAGACATTGATAATGACCCAAGTATTGATAATCTTGAATCAGAATCAGAAGGGGAGGAGAATAATGAACCTCTCTCTCCAGATCCTTTATCTGCTCTACCTACTGTACCTACTGGGCCTTTACCAAGTCCTACACTTAGTCCTGAATACTTTGAACTGGGAAAAATGAAGCTAGAATTAGAGTATAAAAGGATAAATGCTCAAACAGAACAAAAACAACAAGAACTAAGGCTAAGGGAAATGGAGCTCAAGCATCAGTTAGAAATGAAGAAACTGTCTATCGAAAATTCTTCTCTCTATGGCTCCTCTAGAAGTTCCAGTCCTAAAAGACCCTGGATGCCAAAAGAGTTGATTGGTATGTATGATCCTAAGTTGGATGTGTTGGATTGGTTGTCTCAGTTTGAATATAATCATGGGCTCCAGAACATCACAGGCAATGCTTTACTTAACTGGTTGTTCTCTAGGCTTCCCCCTGTTGCAACTGATGTGGTAATGGAGTTGGGGGAGGAGGATAAGCAAGAGTATGAAAGTGTGAAACTAGCTTTAATAGCTAGGTTTGGGAAGACCCCTTCCCAGTATTTTAAGAGGTTTAGAAACCTCAAAAAGCATGATGGTACCCCTTGGGCTACCTGGGTGAGTGAAGGGTTGAAAAACTTAGAGGGATGGATTAAGGGTTACAAGGTGAATACTTATGAGGGTATGAGAAATCTGTTTATGTTGGAGTCTATTTATGATGCCTGCTCTCCTGAGCTCAGACAGCACTTGGCTGATTCTAAGGAGCTAGATTCCAGAAAGCTAGCTAAGGCTGCTGACTTGTGGGTTGCCAACAGGGCTACTCACAAGGATTCTGGGGTAACTCAGAAGAAGGATGCGGAGAAACAGCCTAAAAAGGACTCCAATGAGAATTCTAATACTGCAAATTCCAAAGAGGGCCCCAAACAAAACCATAAGGGTAAGCCACAGGGAAGACCGAATCAGGCTAGTGTACCTTCTGGTCCAAGACCAGAAGGGGGTCAGTACAAGCCTCCATTCCAGCGAGCCTTTGGCTCATGCTATGTTTGTAAGGCCACTGACCATGTGAAAGGGGATCCCAGATGTAAGGGTAAACCTTCAGGGGTCCAACTTGTCTCCTTAGCCTTCGCTCAAGAAGAGGAAGTCCAAATGGCAAGTGGAAACTTTCTATTACTGGCTGATGAACCCATTGGAGTCTCAGCCAGTGTTTCTTTAGTCTCTCTGGAGTTGTGGGAACAACAGAATTTAGATGTATATAATTCTATCCCAGATAATACTAAAGAGTATTATAAGGACAGTGTCCAAGTGAATGGTCAGGAGACTCCTGCCATTAGAGACACTGGGGCCAGCATAACTGTGGTGGATGAATCATTGTTCAAGGCAGAGGAGGTTGCTAAGGCCCCCAAATGCCTCAGCAAGTTAGCTGGTGGGCCTGCGCAGATATGTCCCCAGTTACCAGTTCTCATCCAGTGCAATGATTTGACTGTAAAGATACCCCTCAGTGCGCAATGTGAGGTGCCTGGGAGGGTACTGTTGGGAAATGACTTGAAAGCTCTTGGAGTTGTGTCACATACCCCCAGACCTCCTAGTAAACGGTTAAGGGAACTAACTCAGACTGCCAGAGAGAAAACCTTAAGAGGTTGTTCTGAGGAGATGATGAAGAGAGAGATCACTCCTTCTCCACTGGAGAAAACTACTGCAGTCGTCACCAGATCAGGAGCCAAGGGGCAACCCAAGACTCCAAGGAAACAGCCAGCAGCAAGCACTCCAGTGCTTCCAACAAGGACTTCCCCTAGGTTGTCCACAGTTACACCAGTAACTCCCCCTCCAGCTGAGGCTGAGAGGGTGGTCCAACCTTGTGTGGTTGAACTAGACTCTGAAGAAGAGCTAGTAGGAGGCCCAGACCTTATTGGAGATTTGGATCCAGCTGACCATCCTGAGCTGCAGTCTTTACTGGCAGAAGGTGGGCCCAGCAGATCAGCTTTTCGTAAGGGGCAAAGAGAATGTCTAACTCTGGAGGGTCTCCGCCACCAAGCAGCTTCTCAGGCTGATGGGCAAGAGCCTGGGAAGTACAGGTTGCACTGGGAAGATGGCCTCTTCTACAGTGAACCAACTGAGTCTGAACCTGGAGACTACAAGCGCCTTGTAGTACCTCAAGAAAACAGACAACAGTTCTTACAAGTAGCCCATGAGATACCTTTGGCTGGTCACTTAAGTTTTAAGAAGACCAAGGAAAGGCTCTCTCTCTACTTTTATTGGCCAAAGATGGGGGCTGAGGTAGATAAGTATTGTAAGAGCTGCCATACCTGCCAGACTTCTGGTAAGGTGGGTTCCAAGAATGTGGCACCTTTAGTGCCTCTCCCCGTTGTGGGAGTCCCATTCGAGAGGGTAGGGATTGACATTGTTGGTCCCCTTGATCCCCCATCTTCCTCAGGCAACAGGTTTATACTTGTAGTAGACCATGCTACTAGATACCCTGAGGCAATTCCTATGAGGACTGTTACCGCTCCGGCTGTAGCTAAAGCCCTCCTTGGTATTTTTACCAGGGTTGGGTTTCCTAAGGAAGTAATCTCAGACAGAGGATCTAACTTTATGTCCAACTACATGAAAGCCATGTGGAAAACCTGTGGAGTTACTTATAAGTTCTCAACTGCTTACCACCCTCAAACCAATGGATTGGTTGAACGGTTCAACAGAACCATGAAGAGCATGATAGGTGCTTTAGAAGAGCCCCTTAAAAGAAAGTGGGACCTTCTACTGCCATGCCTTCTCTTTGCTTATAGAGAAGTCCCTCAGGAGGGAGTAGGTTATTCTCCCTTTGAACTTCTCTATGGTCATTCGGTCAGAGGTCCATTGGCCCTGATCAAGGAGGGGTTGGAGAGTGCTCCTTCCCCCAAGCCAGTCAGAGTGACTGACTACGTGATAGGTCTCCGGAGGAGAATGTCACACATGATGGCAGAAGCAAGTGACAACTTGAAAGCTGGACAAGCCCTGGTCAAACATTGGCAAGATCAGAAGGCTAACATGGTTGAGTTTACCCAGGACCAGCTAGTTCTAGTTATGCTTCCAACAAGGCAGATGGGACCCTCCAAGGTTGTGGGAAAACTTGGAGAGGTCAACTATCTGGTGGATCTGGGCAAACCCAGGGAAGCTCCCAGAGTCTTCCACACCAACCGCCTCAAAGCCTATGGCCCTCATTCCGAGTTAGGACTACACCATGGAGTAAATAGCTCCATGGTTGGCAACCATGGAGCTATTTACTCCATGGAATACCGGCATGGTGAATGGAGTAATTACCGGTCCATTCCAAGGTTGGATGGACCGGTAATTCCCCATTCACCATAGCCCTTCCCCATCCCCATTTCTGCCCCCATAGGGCTCAATGGGAATGGGGAAGGAGGTAATTACGGCACCGTAAATTACGGTGCCGTAATTTACTCCAAGGTCACTTTGCGGGTCACGTAATTTACTCCTGCTGAAAGCAGGAGGTAAAGAGGGACCCGCAAAGGGAACTCGGAATACGGAGGTAAGGGATTACCGCCATCGGTGCCCTTACAGGTGCCGGTAATCGCTTACCTCCAGCCTCAGAATGACCCCCTATGTCTCTCGACCAGAAGTAGGAGCCTTGCTTCTAGCTTCATCGGAAGAGGAGGAGGAGAGTGAAGCTCTCCCTGACCTCCTCAGAGGCTTACCTTTGGACGAAAAGGTTGAAGGAGTAAATCTCTCTTCAGATCTGACCCCTGAGCAACAAGAGGAGTGCAAATCCATGTTAAATCAGTGTGCCTCCCTGTTCTCACTATCACCAGGCTTGACCCCTTGGGGACAGCATGATATTCTCACTGGTGACTGTCTGCCAGTCAAAAGCAGAGGGTACAGGATGACAGAACATGTCAGAACCCACATCAAAGGTGAGGTCAAGAAGATGCTTGATCCCGGGGTAATAGAGCCCTCTACTAGTCCATGGTCTAGCCCAGTGGTGTTAGTACCAAAGGCAGGATCCAAGGAGTTGAGATTCTGTGTGGACTATAGAGCTCTTAATGCAGTCACCAAGACTGATGCCCACCCTTTGCCAAGGACAGATGAGCTGGTGGATAGACTTGGCTCAGCCAAGTACCTCAGCACATTTGACCTTACATCAGGCTATTGGCAAATAGCCCTGACCGACCATGCCAAGGAGAAAACTGCATTTTCTACCCCAGTTGGCTTATACCAATTTAAGGTGATGCCTTTTGGACTGAAGAATGCACCTGCTACATTTCAGAGGATGGTGAACCAAGTTCTAGCTGGGATGGAGGACTTCTGCATGGCATACTTGGATGACATTGCAGTCTTCAGCCACTCCTGGGAAGAACATGTGAACCACCTATGACATGTTTTGCAGGCTCTGGAGCAGGCCCATCTGACCATAAAGGCTAGTAAATGCCAGATTGATCAGAGCAAAGTGGTCTACCTTGGGCATGAGGTAGGAGGTGGAGAAATAAGGCCTCTGCTCAGCAAGATTGAAGCTGTGCAGAATTGGACAACACCTACTACTCAAACCCAGGTGAGAGCCTTCTTAGGCCTCACTGGGTACTATAGGAATTTCATAGAGAACTATGGGACCATAGCTTCTCCTCTGAATGTCATCTCCTCTCCAAAATTCCCCAAAAAGGTAAAATGGAATGATGAGTGCAATCAGGCATTTGAAAGCCTAAAGAAAGCTATGTGCCAAGCACCAGTACTGAGAGCTCCTGACTATCACCAAACTTTCATTGTACAAACTGATGCTTCCAATGTAGGTATAGGTGCAGTCCTTAGCCAACTGGATGAGAGAGGTAGGGAGCACCCTATTTGCTTCATCAGCAGAAAGCTGAAGGATCCTGAGACAAGGTGGGCAACAATCGAAAGAGAATGCTTTGCTATTGTGTGGTCTCTGAAGAAGTTTAGGCCATACTTGTATGGTTCTACTTTTGTCATACAGAGAGACCACCAACCCTTGAGATGGTTAATGCAAATGAAGGGAGAAAATCCAAAACTATTGAGATGGTGAATCTGCCTGCAAGGGTTTGATTTCACCATTGAGCACAGGTCAGGGTGTCACCACCAAAATGCTGATGGTCTCTCTAGGATGTATGTCATCGACTAGAGGTATGAGATTCATCGAGGAGTGGATTAAATCCTCCTGTCCCTTAGTCTGGGGGGGGGCGAGTGTTAGGGAGAATTATCTGTTTAGGCTGAATTTCCTAACCTAGTGAGTCCCCGAGCAGCTTTGCTGGATTTCTTGGGTTTATTTTTTTCTCCTGCCAAGAGTGAGCCTCTTTTTCCCTCACTCTTGGACATGATTTGAGTGTTCCTTTAGATCTACATGTGTTTAATGGGCTATGGGGTCCTTTACTCCATAGGGCTTCATGTGTTTTTGTGATGTGTGTTACACAGCACCCTCAGTGCAGTAACACAGGGGTGTCATAGTGACCCCCAAACACAGACTCCGTACCCTGGGACTGACTACTGTCTCCCAGGGCATGTAAAGTCACCATTGACTTTACTAGTCACAAATCCTGAACAGAACCAGTACCAACCATCATATTGTGGACGTACTGGCCGGGGCAATTCGATTGCCCCGGGGTCTGTTAGTCGAGGGGGCACGTCTCCGTCCCCCCTGATCGAGTTTTGGCTGGTGGCAGTGAATACTACTTGAAATATTCCACCGCGAATATTTCCCTATGGGATTTCCCATTGTTTTAGGCTACAACCTTTATTTAATTATTTACGGTAGCCTCAAACTTACCGCCAGTTTATTTAATTATTATTAATTCTCCGGTTGGTAGTTTTTGCCGAAACTCGGTTCCAAAACGGCGTAGGTGTTTGCTTCTGTGACTCTGACCCAAAGTTGAGCCCTTTGTTCCACTTTTGGCGGATTCTCCACAGAAGCCCTCCAAAGTGGTGCCATTCTGTCTGGGTACCACAGGGGATGTGAGAGGGGGTTTAGGCACCCTGGACTGAGTTGCCTTGCCAACTCATGTCGCACTCTGGTGTGATTGGCCCAAGTGGTGAGCCGCCCCGCTCACCACTTAGCATGTTTGAGTGACAGCTAGGCTGCATGAATGGGGGGTTGCTGCATAAAAGCAGGGTTTTTGGGACTGGTTCTTCAGAAGTCGCCACAGGACCTAAGAATCCGACGAGGGAGCTGCTGAGCCGACCTGCCAAGACGACACCACCGGCGGAGCCCTGCTGAACCGACTCTTCACTCCCAACAACAGAGAAGATCTCCAGTCCGGAGAGTCTTCTTCCTTTGACTGGTGGGGATAACCAGTTTCTGTCTTCCTTTTTCACTCCTGGAACCTTTCGTGTCCGACCTACCTGTGTCAAGCACTTTTGGTAGCCGGAATACCGCATTTTACCACGACCGCGAAGAAAGGGTTGTACCCTGTGGCTGGGTAACTCCACGGCTGGCCTCATCCCTGGCAGTGCAACGACCTTCATCTTCCGTCTTCGTTGAGACCTTCTCTTCCTCGAGAAGACGCTGCAACTTGCACTCACTGCCAGGAACATCTGCCCCCGCTGGAGGATCCTTTCCACTTAAGGTACCGTGTTCCGCCCGGCTTCCCTTGCAACCAATTGTATGAGGTAGTTTTAGCCCTCGGCTTTCGACCCTGGTTAGCCTGGGACACCCTAACTAATCTTTTCTAAAGTTCACTTCTTTCTTTAAGAACTCTATGCAAGACTTTTGACTTTGTCTAACCGTGTGATCCTGGACACATTTGTGCCTAACTCTCTCTAAGAGCGGGTCCGGCCTATGGACTTTGGCCCACCGATAGACTTGACCTTTTCTTGCCTTGCCTTTTCATTCTAAAGCCTGTGTGTTGTGTGCTTTCCTAAACCTCTGCCTTTTTCCCTCCCAATTTCGTTAACCTATCAGAGTGCCATCTTTAGTTAAGCGCTCACCTCCGTCTGGAAATAAGTGGTGTTAACTCAGACTTGTCTGATAGGGAATTTGTGGAGTACCTAGTAATAGTAACAGTGTTTTTGAAGTGTTTCCTACTCTTAGTGCTGGAGTGTTTCTCTAAGTGTGTCTTTTTAAATAAATAATTATATACCTTTTTGATACCAAAAGCTCTGGTCCGTGTTTGCTTGTGCTATTGTGTCTGAGTGCCTATTGTGTATACTTTACATACTGCCTAACTCTTCTTGAGGGAAGTCTGACTGCTCAGCCACAGCTACCAACAGTGAATCTGTGTGGTGCAGACTGCTACCAAGTGGGTTTACTGCCAACACCTGTAGTCCTAAAACTTTTGCAGTGTTCCCAAAGGGAACTGCACAGGTTTCTGCCTAACAATGTTGGATCTGGGTGTTACTGAACCCTCAACCAGTCCCTGGTCCAGTCCTGTGGTCCTTGTCCCCAAGGCAAGTTCCCAGGCAGGTACCAAGGATTGGAGGTTCTGTGTGGACTACCGAGGAGTCAATGCCATCACCAAAACTGACGCGCACCCATTGCACAGGGCTGATGAGCTCATGGACACCTTAACTCAGGCTATTGGCAAATAGCTCTGACGGACCATGCCAAGGAAAAGACGGCATTCTCAACACCTGAGGGACTCTACCAGTTTAGGGTCATGCCTTTTGGGTTGAAGAATGCCCCTGCCATCTTCCAGAGATTGGTCAATCATGCGCTCAGTGGGATGGAGGCCTTTGTGTGGCTTACTTAGACGACATTGCCGTCTACAGTTCCACCTGGGAAGAGCATTTGACACATCTGGATAAGGTGTTGCAGGCCTTGAAAAGGGCTAACCTCACTATCAAGGCCATCACGTGCCAGATAGCTCAGGGTAAAGTCACATATCTTGGTCATGAGGTAGGAGGGGGTGAAATCCAAACTTTCCCCAGTAAAGTAAAGGATGTACATGACTGGGAGACTCCCACTACTCAAAGCCAGGTGAGAGCCTTTCTGGGTCTCACTGGGTATTATCGCAATTTCATGGCAGACTATGGAACCATATCTGCACCTCTGACAGCACAGACTTCACCCAAACAGCAGAGGAAGGTTAATTGGACTGAAGACTGTCAGAGGGCCTTTGATGGCTTGAAAGAAAGTCTGTGTAGGGCACCCGTGTTGTGTGCACCTGATTACAGCAAGCCCTTTATCTTCAAACAGACTCATGCGACACCGGAATTGGAGGTGTCTTGTCCCAGTTAGATGACAAAGGAAGAGAACATCCGATCATATTAATCAGTAGACAATTTAAGGGTAGAGAACTTAGGTGGACTACGGTTGAAAAGTAATGTTTTAGTATAGTTTGGAGCCTTAGGCGTTTTAGACCCTACCTTACCGGGTCTACCTTCAAGGTCCAAACAGATCATAAGCCCCTGAAGTGGCTTATGCAAATGAAGGGTGAGAACCCAAAACTGCTGAGGTGGTCCATTAGCCTGCAACGGCTAGACTTCGCCATAGAGCATAGACCAGGGAAGAGTCACATAATGCAGATGGCCTTTCCAGAAGGTATGTTGGCCGTCTGGATGAGGGTGTCTATCTCGTGGGAGATTAGGCATCCTAACCTCAGTCTGGGGGGGCGACTGTGATGCTGGAAATGCTTTGGATGCCTCCCTGTCCTTGTCCTTTAGTCCTTTTTCAATTGTGTTCTGTATTGTTTTCTGGCAGGAGTCCATATGGGACTCCTGGCAGTGCAGCTCTTCCTGTTTTTGGTTTGGTGTACAGACCCATGGGATGCCATTATGGCACCCATGGGTGGGGGTGCAACCCTGTACCTCTAGTGTATGTTTTTGGGCACCTGTGTGTGGCCCACAGAGCAGGGTATGGGCTGGTGGCAGCTCCATGCTGAATTTTACAGGTGCTCTGAGTATCCTCCATTTTGGGATATCCAGGCCCTGCCATTGGAATCAGTTGATTCCTTATAGGAAACAAGATGGTTCTTGCTGCCTCTTGCTTTCTATTGCCTGTTACCTTGTTTTCCCAAATCCTGGTAAGCCCTGACTCTGTCCCTCCCCCCTGACTGGCTGTTGGGAGGAAGTTCCATACATGGTGTTGTGAAGTCCAGGCCAGACTGGCTGGAGCCTCGCCAGTGACTGTATGTTGTGGGTACACCCTGTGCGTGGGACCTGGGTTAATGGAGTGTGTGACCAATATGCACTTCTTGTTGTGGATGTCTGGTTTCTGGTGTATGACACAATGACAGAGACAGCCCTGTCCGAAACTAGTATGAATGCAGTGTGTAGTGTTGAATGGCTGGGTACTTGTCCCAATACACATTCCTTGTTGGGAGTGTCTCAGAGGGAGGAGTATGGCCTGAACGTGCTGATTGGCTGGCTGACTGCATGAATGCCCTTCTGTATGATTGGCTGCTGAGTGTGAACAAGCAGTGTGGATGAGAGACCTAATAGTATATCTGGGGACCTCTCACCACTGGAAATTGTTCAGAAGCCGAGTTGACACTTGAAGAGTAACTGGAACTGCTTATCCTTGACGCTCAGCTGGAAGAAGAAGAACTGCTGCTGCATTTGTTTCGACCCAATCCGAAAGCTGTCGAGTTCATCAAGGACTGAACGAGAGAGGACCTGGTTAGGCACCCTCTTCCCGTGCTCCGAGGGACCATTGAGCACTGTTAACCTTCGCCGAAGCTCCCTGGAAGTCAAACCCTCGAAAGGCTGCCGACCGGAGACGGGGACCGCCAAGGAGAATGAAGTAAAGCACACGGACATCAACGCCGTCGAAGTCCATTGCCGTCGACCAGAGTTCGGAGTATCGCCGTAACCGCTGGAGGTCCGTCGAAGCCGGGTTGCCCAGAAGAGGGGAACAGTTGATGCTGCGTCACCGATGACCGGAGCCGTACGCTGCTTTGCCTAAGACTTGATTCACAGACACGCTTGTCCGCACTGCCGCCCACCTTATCCCGCTGGAGAAGGCCAGGCCGTCGACGCGCCAAGGAGCATCCGCCGGTGGGTTTCCCGCCACCCGAACACAACAAAGACTTTGACGACTCAACGCCCTTGTTGGGCCACAGTTCTTCAGAAACTCTTTGCAGTTCTAAACTATCAAACACTGAGGTGGCCCGCACACCTCATTCTCGCAGGACGTCGCCGACAAGCACCGCCTGGATCGACGCCGTGGTCTCGGCACCATCGAACTTTTCATTGACGCCGTCAACGGCAAGTTCACCTTCTTCGGCGCCTCTTGACGATCCGTGGCTCCTGCTTTAAAGGGAGTCACTCAAGAAGGATTTGTCAACGCTTCATCGAAGAACTTGGCTCTACCAGGTATATTGGGGGGTAGAAACCTTATAGAAGGAAATAAGACTTATAGAACAATATATGAACTGGGCTTGTGATATATCTTTAATTTACAGGTTGCCCAGGTGGGGGGATCTCCACACAGAATTGTGCCTAATTGGTAGGGGTCAATATTCTGCCCATTGTTCTAACCAACTGCTTTCCTCCTATATCTATTGTTGGTTACTTTTATTCCTTGATCTGTGTGACATTTGACCAGAGTATAGTTGATGCACTTTAATGAGATCTGATAATTGTGGTACTACTTTAGAACTGTATATATTTGCCATTGTGGATTTCCTGAGCACAAAGTGAGTTATTGTGATAGTGTACATAACCTTGAATATTAATTATATAAAGACTGTTTTAACTAATACAGTGTGTGGACATTCCTTTGTGGGGGCTTTGGGACTGCACTGTACTTAAGAACCAGCCTGCAACACCTCCTGATAAGCTAGGCCTTGATTGCTCGGCCAGCGCTACCCTATAGAGAATCTTGGCTGGGGTCCTCTGTGCCTCTCCTCTGACATATAGAGAGCAGGAGTACAGACACTCCCCTCCAGTCTTTACACATGCCACATAGAACTTCAAGGTACAAGCAACATCCAGCGAATGCAGGGTCCTCTCTGCCGGCAACTAAGGGTTCAGGAAGAAAACGGGCAACACCAAAGGCTCATTGACGTGGAATTCCGACAGAACCTCTGGCATGAAAGTGGGGTGTGTACGCAGTACCACACTTGATTCGTGGAAAGTAAGATACGACTGCTTGCAGGATAAGGCCTGGATCTCACCCACCCGTCTGGCTGAGGTGATGACCCCAAGGAATGCCGTCTCCCATGAGAGAAACTTGAGTGCGGCTTGATGCATAGGTTTGAAAGGTTTCCCCCCAATGATTTTTCTCAGGACTACGTTGAGTTCCCATGGCCCCTTTACCGGAGGAAAAGATAAAAAAAAATGCTTGAGAAACTCTTTGACGAGTCTGTGGGACCATAGCGAGGATCTTCCTGGGGATCTGGTGTAGCGTGAGATGGCCGCTAGATGTACCTTGATGGATGCATGAGCCAGCCCAGCTTTTGCCAAGGAAATCAAGTGAGGAAGGGTATTTGGGGCCATGACCCTCAGAGGGGTAATCTTCTGCGACCAGCACCATGTAGCAAAACCCATCCATTTATGGCCGTAGCACTTTAGAGTCAACAACCCCCTGGCTTTGGCGAAGACCTCCCTGCAGACCGCTGGCAGCTCATAACCCCCAAACTCTAAGGATGCAGAAGCCATGCTTTTAGGTTCAGAGATCCTGGGTCATGATGAAGGATTGTGTCTCTCTCCCTGGTGAGCCGATACGGAAGTACTGGCAACTTCACTGGAGGCAACAATGACAGGCTGAGTAGGTCCAGATACCAAATCTGCGTCGGTCATGCCGGGGCGATGAGTATCATCTTGCACCAACACTGTCAGAGTGTATTGATCACACATAGCAGGAGAGGAAACATGGGAAAGGCGTACAGAAACAGACCTTCCCACAGGAAGGAGAACGCGTTCCCCCATTCTCCTCGGTTGGTGGAATCTGCTAGCAAACCTCTGGCATTTTGAGGCCATCGGCATGGCAAAAAGATCCATTGGAGGTCTTGCCCATTTGACGAACAGACGGTCCACCTGATTCTGACAAAGTTCCTACTCATGGCAGAAGCACAGCTCCCTGCTGCGGGAGTCTGCTGCGGGAGTCAGCAATGTAGTTCTTGATGTCTGCCAAGTTGAACGGGACGAGGAACATTCCCTGTCTCATGGCCCAATGTCACAAATCCTGAGCTTCCTTGGAGAGCGCTGGGGATCAAGTGCCCCCTTGCTTCCTGATGGAGAGCATGGTGGGGGTGTTATCTGTGAAGACCCTCACCACCTTGCCTCTCAGAGATGCTAGGAAAGACTTGAGGGCCCAGAACACTGCCTGTAACTCCAGGATGTTGATGTGCATATCCTTTTCCGGAAGCCACAGACCTCTGGCGTGTAGACATCCGGCATGAGCTCCCCAACCTTCCAGAGAAGTGTCCAGAGTGACTGTCTCCTGGTATGGCAGGGTTTGAAAACCTGTCCCCTGGGCAATGTGGAAGCGTACCCCCCACCACTCTATTGCCCGCCACAACTCCTCGTTGAGGAGGATCTTGTCCGAAGAATTCCCAGACATTTGTATCCAACATGCATCCAAGAATTCCTGTAGGGGTTGCATCTGCTACCTGCAGAGACGGACGAGGTAGATTGCGGATGACATCATGCCCAGCATAGACTTGATGGCCAGTACCGTGGCCGTCTTCACTGACGACAGCCGCTTAACCTTCCCTTGAATGGCCACTAGCCTCTGTGAGAAACCAGAAGGTGTCTCACCTAGAAGCCCCCGGGGATCTGGCATCCAGATGGCCAGGATGCAGCCATCACTTTTGGATCCAGTTCCTTGGGGTGAAGAGGTGTGGGAGGATCTCCTTCGTGAGGGGTCTTCGGGGAGTGGGATGGTGAGATGCAGTATCCCCTTCCTTATAACACCTTTATCCCATCCTACCAGGTAGGATATTTAGCAACTCTACCCCCCGCACCCTTTTGCAACACAAACACTTTCTCACTGACAGCCCGCTATGAGAGGAAACAGACTAACACTCGAGCAGTACACCCGACATACAATGGTTAGGCGAGGTCAGGCCATTACATCACACACACCTGACTTATATTACACTTCCCCCGCATGGATAAAAGGCGGAGCACAATAGCACACTCTGAGCGAGGCAAAGCACACAAGGAAAGAGCAGTTTCAAGATGGCAGATGAGCAAGATCGGAAAAACTAAAAAACGAAGGGGATCGCAAGGAGGGAAATTCCCTTGAATTTTTTGACAAGGTATGGTTGCTTTCCAGAGCCATCAAGGATAGAAAGTGTGAGACCAGGAAATCAGGCTGAAGAATCCTATATTGTGTGTCAGAGATACCCAGGGCCCTCCCGCATTAATAATCAAGGCGGGGAGAATCACCAGCTGCCGTGGTACCGTCCTTGGCTCCAAGAACAAAGCTGCTTCAGTGAAATCAACACAGCCAGTGAGTTGGGGAAACCGATACAAGACCGGTCTGTGTTGAAGCCAAGGTTGTAAGCAGCAATATTGTATAGGAAGCGCTCTAACGAACAGTGTTAAAATGTGTGTGATAAGAGACACAAGTGAAGTTGAACTGCTGATGAGTGATTGACCTTTAAATCAAGCTACAATACCTATGACAGAGTGGTCCTGCATCACGTGGGTGCTCAATCAAAGATCTATGTAAGGTTTCCAGCTCAGAAGTGACAAAAGGAGATAAATTTGGCCCGAGCCCGGCGGATGGAGACCAATTGAAGGTTTTGTGTTAAAGTGGGTGAACAGTAAATCGCCCGAGAAGTTGTATAAGTGGAAATCTTGAGAGGAAAGGAACTTGAATGTTTTGTCGTGTTGCATCAGGCCCTCTGAAATAAGAGACTTTGAATGGCAAAGAAGGCCCTGATGTTGAAGTCTTCAACTACATCCTCATGCTAGAGAAGTCGAAGAGAGTGCTAAGCTCGAGTGTGCTGCCTTGTCCTGTGCTGAAAACGTGGGAAGGGAAGCCAATGGCTCGAATATCCTGACATATCATTTTGTGAACACTTTTCTTTTGCACAATATTGTTTTACCACGCTATTTGTAATTAGAAGTAACGGTTGGCAATAGCTTTATTATGTAAGGAAGGTATGCTATCAAAGTAAGAGACACAAGTGACCACAGTTCAAGGGTGTTGATTAAACTTTCACAAGGGGTGGAAAAACGTCTATCTAAACCTAAATCTACACATGGGAGCAAGCTACGACCATCAAAAAATATTAATGCCGTCCTAATGGAGTCTTGTCAAAATAAAAGGGCCTACACTAAAAAAAACTATTGCCAATCCTTACTGCTAATTTACAAAGACTGTGGGGGAATGTTCATGCAAAAGAAAGAAGTGTTCACAAAATGATAAGTCAGGATGTTCGGGGCGTTGGCCTCTTTTGCCTATGTTTTCAGCACGTGGCAAGATGTTTCACCCGAGCCAAGCACACACTCTGGCTTCCTCGACACAAGAATACAGTCCCAATTTCAGTATCAGGGCCTTCTGTACGCCAATCTCTTTTCTCATCAAAGTCTCTTGATTCAGAGGGCCTGAAGAAACAAAACAAAACAGAAAGTTATTTTCTTCTTATAATTATGTGATTCAAGTGTCTCTCTCTGGATCCCCCTCAGCCGGGCTCAGATCCCTTTTCTATTATGGTGGATCCCCGGCTTCTGGGCTCAGACTCCTTTATTTTAAGTTTCCAAAAATATTCCTTCTCGGGTGACTCACGATTCACTGCGGATCCCCTCAGCCAGGCTCAGATACCTCATCCATTTTCAATTAATCTCCCTCAGCCTGGCTCGGACCAATTGGAGTTCACTTTATACTTATCAAAGACTTTCGTCGAATGTGCACAGGTTTAGTTGACCCGTCGCAGGACCACTTCGATACAAAGTTCCTTTTTTTATAATGCAGTTGCCATTCAGTTGGATACCTAACAGAGACCTTCAATTGAGCACCCACAAATGGCGCCGGACCACTCTATACAGAGTATCTTATTTAGCTTTTTCAAAGCATATTCTCTCCTTTAGTTCCACTTGTTTGCACCCCTCATCACATTCGCTTTAAACATTTGGTTGATTTCTTCATACAATGTTGCCACTTGCAACCTTGGTTCAACCTTGGTTCAAACACAAGATGATTTTGTGTCAGTTTCTCCAACTCACCGGCTGTGCTGCTTTTACTGGCACAGCTTTTTTGCAGGAGCCAAAGACAGTACCAAGGCAGCAATCGCTACTCCTTGCCTGGGTTATTGACACGGGAGCGCTCCAGATACCTTTAATGCACAGTGTAGGATTGTTCAGCTTCAGTTCCCGGTTTTAGGCTTCTCACTTTCCAAGGCTTGTGACAATAAGGGTTTCTAGAGTTCAAGGGTAATTCCCCCTCCTTGCAACCCTCTCCAGTCTTGCTGCCTTTCTTATTGTGTTAAACTGCCATCTTGGAACTGTTGCTTCCTCGTGTGCTTTCCCTTGCTCAAAGTGTGCTTTCATGCTCCGCCTTTTATCTGTGCGTGGAAGTGTGACGGGAGTCATTTGTGTGTGTAATGATCAGTAATTGCCTGACCATGGTGTTGGGACATGCCAGGCATTAGTCGGTTATCGCTCATGATGAACTGTCTGTGAGTAAGTATTTGTGTCGGGAAAGGGGGGAGAGGTTTGAGCTTCTAGATTTCCTATCTGGTAGGATGGGGAAAAGGTGTTGCAGGGAAGGTGATACCACGTCTCACCCTTCAGTGTCCCACTCCCAATCTCCGAAGACCCCTCATCCTCCAGCACTGGCCCACCCCCAGGAACTGGATCCAAAAGTGATGGCCATGTCCTGGCCAACTGGATGGCAGATCCCCGGGGATTGGTGGGTGAGACACCTTCAGGTTTCTCACAATTAGTATAGGCCCTTTAATTTTGACAGACTGGACTAGGACTGCGTTATTATTATTTTCTGGTCGTAGCTTGCTCCCATTTTAAGATTTAGTATTATATAGGTGTTTTTCAAACCCAATTGAAGTTCAATAAACACTGTTGACCTGTGATCACTTGTGTCTGTCTTACTGTTTGATACCATGCCTTCCCTGCACCTCTCCTCTGATGGGGATGCCAGGCAAGCCACTGTGTTGAGCTTGCTGCTGAGGAACAGCGTGTTCTGCAATGGAAACAGGACTTCGGATAGTTAGCAGAGAACCCCAGCACCATTAGTAGCCGGACGAACTCCTTTGTGTGCTCGTCGGCCAGTTCTCGGGAGCAGGCTCCTATCAGCCAACTGTCCAGATGCAGGTATACATGCACGTGCTGCAGACGCAGGTGGGCCGCCACCCGGGACAGGCATTTTGTGAACACCTTTGGGGCTGACTTTAAGCCAAAAGCTAGGGCCTTAAACTGGTTGTGTTGGCCTTGTACCACAAACCGTAGGAACTTCTGATGTTTCCTGTGGATGGGGACATGGAAGTAAGCACCCTCTAGGTCTAACAACGTCAAGAAATCCCTTCCTACAGTTGGCCGAGCATGTATTGCAACGTGACCATCCTGATTTTATGGGATTTCAATTACTTATTTAGACGGCTTAGGTCCAGGATGGGTCTCCAACCGCCCGTCTTTCCGGAGCTCTATCACCCCTTTCTATAACATGGCTCGAACTTCTTCCAGGAGCTGAGGGATGTGCTACTCCTGATGGGGAACCAGTAAAATACCTGTGTTGGGACTCCAAGCTGTGTCCCTGGGTGACAGCATTCAGCACCCACCTGTCGGAGGTTGATGGACTTCCACTCGCTGACGAACCTCGTCAGCCGGCCTCTCACCGAGGTGCAAAAGTGTGGCCTGACGTCTTGGCCGGTTCAGGCTTGCTAGGGCAATGTGGCCCTGCCCTGTGGGTGACAGCAACGCTGCCATCCGCTTCTATAGGCCTGGGAGCGACCCCTGTAGGCTTCCTGCATGGGGGATCAGGAGGTTGCCTGTAGGACATGGAGTATCCCTTGGATGATAGGCTCAATTTTCCCCTGTAGTAGCGTAAAGACGAGCGATGCTGCTGCAGCGTCTCAAGGCAACATGTTGTCTCCGTGTCCGTCTTTATGGCTTGAAGGGATTCGTCTATCACCTTCCCGTACAGATTTTTGCCGTTGAAAGGCATGTCCAGCACCTTTGCATGAAAGGCCTGCCGAAAGTTAGGGGCCTTCAACCATCCTTGCCGACGAAGGCAAACTCTGTTTCCCATCTGTCGGAAGTCTGTGTCAGCGATGTCTACTGCCACCGTAATGGCATGGTCTGACGCCACCTCCCTTTCCTGAAAGAGGGCGAGAGCCTGAGTTTTCTTGTCATCAGGGATGAATTACAGGATAGGGCCCAGCTTGTACCAAAGCTCCCAGTTGTATTGGGACAAGATAGACAGAGCATTAGCCGCCTTGTAGAAGACTCTCTTCCCCATGGCGCCCATCTTTCCCTCATTTTTCGGGGGAGGGGGGGCTGATGATGTAGAGGCCGGGTAGGTTTAATGTTTTCTTGTGGCGGCCAACACTAGAGTCTGGCGACAGGTGTGACCTCAAGCACTTGACCCCTGTATTTCTTCTCCATCCTGTCTCATTAGGTTGGAGCCGTGCATGGGTTTTTCATGAGGGCTAGGCCTTCCTCCCAAATGTCATCCAAAAAGGGTAACGCCATGATCGTCTTCCTCTTTGAATCCCGTTGCTGATATAGTAAACTCTCCTTCTTGGTTTCCTCGGGCACCAGCTGGAACAGCTCGCAGGCCCTGGAGATCATTGAGTGGAATGATCCCACCTCGTCTGAAGAGACTCTATGATGGCCATCCAGGTGCGGTGATTTGTTATCTGCTGGGACAAAGTCCTCATCGTCGGTTTCCGTGGTCGTCTCCATGCCAGTGTCCATGTGTGTATCCGGGTACGCTGGTGTAGTCGGGTGACACTTCCTCTTCTTACGTGGAGGCTGGTCAGGGGCCTGCACTACAACGGGTGCCAGTGCTGGAGGCAACCTTTGCTGTATCTCCGTCACTAGGGTGTGAAGAGTTGACAAGATGTCCATAGATATGTCCCTCGGCTGTGGAGGGAATGATGGAGTGATATGCCCTGCGCCGCCATCCTCCTCGTGGACTATATGGACGGATGCTTGGTCGTCGTCCATGGATGAGGTGCCTATTGTCTGAACGTAAACCTTGGATGGCTACTTTGGGGCCTCCTCTTCCCCCCTACCACTTTTCCCTCCTGAGGGCCGTGTACCGGGACTTCAACCAGTGCCTTTGGCCCCCTGGCCTGCAGCCTTTGCTGCTGCCTCGACGACCGTATCGCGCCTGGGAAGCAGGATACTTTTTGCGCTGTAGAGACCACCCTCGTCGGGTCGGTACAACCTGCCATAGCGATCGCCGCAGAGGATGTCAAAGTAGTCGACGGAGTCTTCGGCTGTGCCTGATGAGCCTGCTCTGAGGCCTTCTTTTCTTCCTCTGGCCTTTGTTTCACTGATTTGTCCCATAAATTGGCCAGGGTGGAGGACTTTCTCTTTGAGGAGGAATCCAATGGCAGGCTGGCTGATGAGGCTGACAGCAATGGTGATCGCGGTCTATCCGACCTGGGACCCGCATCAGCAGCGAACCCGGCAGGATCGGCCTTGCAGCTCTTGGCCTTCTCTTGGACCCCCACAGATGGGGCGTCCTCAAAGGACTTCGACCTCTTCCCAGAGAGAGACTGCTCCTCGGACCGACCGGTCCTGGGTGAGGCATGACCCTGCTCAGGGCACAGGTCAGGGGCCTTGCGTGACTTGAGCCATGCCGCCAGCCTTCTATACCGGTCTTTCTTCATTTTCTTCGAGAAGCCCAGGCATATCTCGCACCCATCCTTGTTGTGGTCCGGCTGCAGGCAGTAGCAACACTTCTGATGTTTGTCATGTACAAAGACGCTCCTTAGTTCGCATTGGGTGCAAGGCCTGAAACATGTCCTTCCCTCCTTTTTCTCCTCCATCATGGTCAGAGGGCGTGAAGTAGGCCCAAGACGGCCTTCCTAAGATTTCGATGAACAACTGCCATTGAGGGGCATGCAACTTCACGACAACGGATCCCTGTTGCCGGCCGATGACGATAGGGTTCCGATGGAACAAAAATAGAACTTTTGCGTGAACAACTTGGAAAAATGTACAAAATAGCTTGGAGAGCAACTCGAGGACGCACTACAGTGAAGCATGTGGTAAAAATCTGAAGATGGCTACCAGAGGCAGGGCTTAGGGAGAGGACTGTTATTGGATGGGGGCAGTATGACCCAGAGGACAGTGATATGGTAGAGGAGAAATACTGTTTTAAAGTGAAAGTGAAACTGTTTTTCTTTTTCCGAGGATTTCCAACCTGACGACAGGGAATATTCATGCGCATGTGAATACATGCCAGACCCTATGCTGGAGAACTGTAACCAAGAGAATACTGACTGTTAACCAACAACTGTGCATCCCTGGTAATTGTGGATATTGCATTTATTTTAAATTGCAGCAAATCTTCTTGAGGAATGCGACAAAGCATCATGGCTGGGATTACCATTGGTGCTATTTGAAGAAAGTGGATATTTCACCAAGAAGAAGAGATTTGCTGGTGGAACATTGGTTAACAAATGTTCAATGACTTTGAAATATCAGGAACTGATTTGAGACATTTCTTTCTTTTGTTTAACACTAACAGAACTGTCCTTGAATCCTGGGGTGGGGAAGTCCACCAGGACATTGGAAGGTTATTCAGAAACTTTGAATGTTGTTCAGGTGATGTTACATTAATAATATACACAAATTTATGTCAGTGGAAGAAATCAAGTTTAAGGAGGAGTCCGGCAACAAGGACGGGGAGAGGGGTCACCAAATTCGGAACAACAGGTCAGACCATACAAGAAGAGAAATAATTAGAAAACATGAACATTTTATTTTTATTTCATTATACATTTAAAACATACATATTAAAGCATGTTTGCAAGCTCATATCTAAGTAGCAACATTCGACACAACCCTAGCCAATAATTATTGTCCTATCACAAATGTCCCCTTTCTCCTCACGATCCTGAATAAAGTGGTTTATCTTCAATTCCAGGATTTTGTGGAGCATAATAACATCTTGGGACTATACCAGCCAGGCTTCAGGGCAAGCCATGGGACAGATACAGCCTAAGTAGATTATAGAACCACGCTGGCAAGTATAGTGGATGGAGGCTACCTAGCTTTGTTGATGCTGCTGGACCTTTTCAGCAGCCTTCGACCTTGTTGACCATTCTATTCTTGTCGACAAGTTGAAGGATATAGCTGGCTGCTCTCAAAGGACAGCAGATTGGATTGCATCCTTTCTCTGCCCTCGAATATCAAGAGTCGCAGTGGAGGAGGCTCAATCAGGCCCAGATGTCATCAATGCAGGAGTACCCCAAGGCTCCTGCATCTCCCCGTCTCTATTTAATATCTATATATGACCTCTTTTTGACATGCTCGCCCATCTGGGTGTCTGGTACACCAACTATGCAGATGATACCCAGGTGGTCTTTGAGCTATCTGGGGACTTTACACAGGACTCTGCAAGTATTAACACAGTTTATAGGGCCATTCAGTCATGGATGATAGCCAATTCGGTGGCCCTCAACACCACCAAAACAGAGCCACTTATAGTAGCTACTTCCCAATGGCTAAAAAAAACTTGACTCTTCCTATGGAAACTTTAAGATTGCTGAATCTTCTATACCAGTGTCTACCATCGTCAAAACACTGGGGGTGCACTTGGACTCAGAGTTCAACATGAAAACCCATGTGTCTCACACCCGAGTAGCTTGTGGGTATGTGGTCAAACTTCATAATCAGATTAGGCCATATATTTCCCTTGCTAATAGATTCATTGTAGCATCAGCCCTGATTAATTCAAGGATTGACTATTGCAACAGCCTACTGTCAGGTACCACTAAAACTAACATACAATTGTTACAACTTGTTCAGAATAGTGTGATTCGTGCTCTCTTTGGCCTATGTAAATTTGATCACGTGTCCAAGTCCAGGAAGGCGTTTAACTGGCTTCCTGTGGTACACCGGATCTTGAATAAGATCCTGTCTCTTGCCTATAAATGTTGGTCCTCCACCGCACCAGTCTACCTGAAGAAACAACTGTATGTCGATCTTTCCGTCCCATCATCTATGCTCAGGAGATTCCCACAAACTCAAACAGCCCCGCTTTAAGCTGGCAAAATTTGGGGGCTGTATTTTCCCAGTGAGGGCACCAAGGGAATGGAATTCCCTCCCACTTGCAATAAGGACCAACAACACACTTTCAGGATTCAAAAAAAGCTTTGAAAACCCATCTCTTCGGGATAATTACTGGTTAATGCTTGATACTCCCAACCTTCTTTCCATCCTTAACTATCTTTTTCTCCTGATTTGATCATGGACTGTTTCTGAACTATCCTGTCCTACATTGCGTCGTCCCTGTATGTTTTGTCTGTATTGTCTTTGTGTCTACAGTCTTGCTTGCGCCCTGAGGCCCATGGGCATTTGGCGTCACACAAGAAATAAAATAAATAAATAAACCATCAAACAGTTGTCCACCTCGCATTACTGACCCCTCCCAGTCCCTCAGTGGCAAAGGATTTCCTGAATGATGCCAGGATTGAGCTCCCACTTGTGGTTCCCCGCATTGAGCCTGCATAGTCTTTGCATCTTTGTATTGGGTTTGCCTGAGAGATTAACACTCTGAGAAATATGCTATGTGGATGGTCCACTCCCACAATTCTGTGACTAATCGGCAAAAAGAACACTGAGGAAGTGCTGTGTATCCAAATCAGCACCACCCTGCACTGGATATGAGAGGAAAGATTTGAGAGTACTGAAAATCGTTTTGAGTTCCAGTATATGTATGTGATTCCTGAGATCGTCCCCAGATCTAGGCCATGGGCTGAGTTCTCCTCAAGAGTAAATGCCTATCCTGGAAGAATCTGTTGTGACCATCACACTGTAGGTGGGCACCTTTAGTGGGGTGGGAATAGCAGGGTTTGTACCTCCATCCATGATAGGAGGTCCTGATGCAAGCTGGCCGGAACAATGACCCTGGGCTCGTAGCAACATGCTGGCACCTTTTCCCAGCCGACACTATGAGAATGCCTGCAGGGGCCGGTGCTGCCGGCAGGTCTGACCTGCTGGGAGCACTAGCCCCTGCATGCATGGTTTCTGTGTCCCCATTCCCATGGGGTCCTATGGAACTCGACGCAAATGGGGACTTACAGTTCCGGCCGCCTGGCATCCCGAGACGCCGGGACTTGTAATATCCTGGTGGCAGAAACAGTGTTACAGTGTCACATTGTTACCGCCGACTTCGTAACGAGGCCCCCTGTCTGACTGGCTGCCTGTTTGAATCCAGCACTCCACTAACTACAGTTGAATTCATCTTATCCTGAGCCCGGAAAAGGGTTCTTAAAGTCACCAGCAGGCCCTGTAATCTCTAGTATGCTAGACCCTGCCAGAAAATGGCTGGTTGCTAAGCAGATGTCTGTGGCTTTCTGCTGTGCGGGATACACTATCTTGAACCATGTCCCATCTCAACACTAAAGTCAAAACCTGCATGGGAAAGGCTGCCATTAAACCCCAGTTCGAACAGGGAACTGCGCGACTGGGAAACCCTCTTACCAAACAGGCATCCAAATATGGGTAGGCATTTATACCTTTGGGTCCCGGGCACCTCCACATTCATAATTTTGGTGAAGACGTTTGGGGCTAAATTGAAGCCGAATGGGAGGACTGTGTACTGAAAATGTGGATTCATAACAGAAAATCTCAGATATTTGTGGTATGGAATGCATACTGGTACATGAAGGTTTGCATCCGTCACACAGAGGGATTCCACAATCGGGACTGGTTCCACCAGCTTGATCTTTTCAAGCGGGAGAAATATACTGAAAAAAGAAAGGTCCAACACAACCCACAGGCCCGCGTAGTTCAGGAATACTATAAGTCTCAGAGATAGTTCAAGGTTTTTCTTTTCAGGTCTGGATCCTACCTGTGTTGCTTTCCCTTCCATGTTGCTGTTTATAAGCCACTTATGTAGGCTATTTGATGGGGAAGCTGGGTCTTTGTCTCTCTCTTCCTGTTAGCTCTGTCCCTGCTGTAGTGTATAGAAGATTTTGCGTGGCAAGCTGCTAGTTCCCTGCCTCGTCAGTGTTCTTCTTCAGAATCCTTTGTTGCTCTAATGTGAAAAGAGAAAACTTGCCATGGTGTCTTATGCATGGTGTGATGCAATTTGGTATTGCACATGGAAAGGGGACAGGAATTGGGTTCCAATCTCCCCATGACAAGGTGAGGGGATCTTCAGCATCTTTAACAACTCCTGAAAAACTGGTGGGGTCCCAATTTGCAAAAAGGGACGAGCCAATGGAATAGGGAGCCAAAAGCCCTCTGAAACCACAGAAAGAGTATAGGGGTTGGAAAATAATAACGCCATTCCTCTAAATGGCGAGCCAGCCTGATGGTGAGTCATGTAACTGAACGCATCATTGTTTCTTGGAGTCAGAAGTCGGGAAAGAGAAGGGAGAGAGTAGAAAACCTAGCAAGAGGGCTTGTTCTGCTTGCAGTGATGGTAGCTCGGCAATCTGTCGAGTTGCGTGGTTCTCTGCTCTTGATAAACTCTGAAAACCCAGAACATCCTGGACCTCGAGTCCTGGCTCGCTTGGCCTTAGGAACAGGCTTGCTGGGCAGTTTCATTAGGATGGACAAAGATTTAGCTGTTTGCAAACTTGCCTTCTTATTTAGTTCTTCATCCATTTACAAATGCAACAGGACAATGCCATCAAAAAGTAGATTGAGAATTTGCTCCTGCACGTCCTTACTAAATCTGCGAGACTGCATCCAGGATAAACACCATATGTCTGACAAATTACTCCACTATCCGTGTTGAGGTGGTGAAACGATGATTCTAGTAAGTCCTGTGCTACTTGATTGGCTTCCGCAATCCCCAATTTGAAGGCAGCTTGCGTATCTAGAGGGAGGTCGAGGAGAAAATGTGAGATTTCATGCAACAAACACTGAATAGCAGCTGCTAACAGTGTGTCAGCATTAGTATATCTCACAACCAACAATGGGTTGGAGAAGATCTTTCAGTTTTAAGACTATGATCTTATCTCGACTAGCCAAAGAATCATTCAAAGAAGTTGCTGATTAAGATCTGGTGTACAGAGATCCAGCGTCACTACGAAGGAGTCAGGTTATGGATGCGTTGACAAAATTATTTGTGTTGGTGGGCTGGCGCGACTGCTGCTTCTGACAGTTCTTTGAGGAGAGTGCCAGCACATCCTTCTGTAGATGAATGCCTGACAGATCAGCTGAGTAGAACAAGAACCTCTGCCAGAATGCCACGCTTCGATCGAGTCTCTCGGGTGGGCTGGATGCCCAGAAAGTAAGACATGGCAGGCATTCTGTCATGGAATGGCCTAGATGAAGGTGCAAAGTACTCTTCTTCCTTGCTCCTCGTCTGTATCTTGAGGGTTCCTGATAGATTAAACCTGCTCACCTGGAGACATTCCTGACAGAAGTGGTACCTATGTCACAGGAGACATAGCTGGAATGACCGGGTTCACTAGGGGGGACTGTAGGTGAAGGAACCACTGGGGGAACCACCAGAGCCTGTGGAGTGGCAGCGGCAAGTGGAGGAGGCTTTGGGGAAGGATACAGAGACCCAGGAGGAGTGATGGAGGGTTGAGTGGCAGACACGTGTTTCTGTATCAGCTTCTTAAGGGGGGCAATCATTTGCTGCGATCACATGAGATGCAAAACAAAAGTTGAAAAACCCATCCTCACAAGCCTGATTGTACAGCTATGCTTGTCCTGAGTAAGAGACTACTGAAGGGGTTCATGTAGATGTGGCAACACCCAAAGAAGCTGGCACACAGGGGTGGGACACGGTTCTGAGCACCTCAACGATATGAAGGGCGGCAGGTAGTCCATACACCATGTCGTTTGCTCTCAGCAACACTCCATGCTTAAGGGAAAAATCACGCTTTGAAACTTTTAGTGTGGGTCCCATGCCTGCTGAGGATAGAGACCCAAAGCTACTCCTGACTGTTATGTTATATGATGTGGTATTTATAACGTGCCTGTACACAAGTGTTTCTAGGCGCGACAAGACAAGGAAGGGGAAACAAAGAAAGGACAAAATAATGATCTTACTAGGCCTTGTGTCATTTAGATTGCGCAAGTGCGGAGAAGAGGGAAGGGGAGAAGTGCCAGGAGGGAGAGGAAGGGGAAAGTGCAGTTAAGTTACAAGTGCAGCCAGCTGGCGGCTCATAAGTGCAGAGAGAAGGGACTGTAGGGTTGCAGATACAGAACCTTAAGTGCTGGGGAGCCCGGAGGCAGTGCAAGGGCAACTGGATATGCAGGAGCCTTGGCCCGTGTTCAGAAGGTGACCAGGTGACCAGTGCATGGTGCAGTCAGGTGCATCAGCAGGGGAGAAGAAGAGAGAAAGCAGAAGCGAATAGGTAGTCCTTGCGTTGCTTCCGGAACCCAGAGGTGGTTCTGATCAAGTTTGTGAGAGGCAGGGGGCTGTTCCAGAGGGAGGCCCCAGCCGAGGAGATGGATGTGCCCCCAACTCTCTGCTTGGAGAAGCGTCTGACCTTAGAGAGTTGGAGGTGGATGAGCGGAGAGCTCAAGAAGGAAGATGTTTTGGAAGAGAACGCTGGAGGTCCCATGCCCCTGAAAGACTTGTGGACGATGCAGCCACGGGAGCCAGTGAAGAGATTTCAGAGATGGAGAGATACGATCCCTGGGCGTGAGGCCAAGGACAAGTCTTGCAGTCCAGTCCTGTTCTGGATAAGTTGTAAAGGTCGAACAGTAGAGGTAGGAAGATTTAGAAAGAGGCTGTTGCATTTGTCCATCCTAGAGAGGATCAGAGCTCTGGAGACAGTGAACTACTGGGGGAAAGTGAGAAAAGGAAGAATACCTCAGAGGAGGTCCAGCTGATAGTTTGACTTCTTAGAGACGTCAGAGATGTGAGGAGAGAGGGAGACGGTGGAGTCGAAGATGACGCCAAGGTTCTTAACCTCACAGGAAGGAGCAGGAAGAGGGCCCAGAGTGGGCGGCCAGAGAGAGAGAGAGAGAGAGGAAAGGAGGGAGCGGGTGTCCCGATGAGGAGGATCTCAGTCTTACTGGCATTGAGGCCGAGATCATAGGCGGCACAATATTCCTAAATTGCACCCAGTCTGGAATGAGAGAAGAAGCAGAGGTGGTTGAGGGGACCCTAAAAGAGCTGAGTGTCATCCTCATAACATTGAAAATTGGAGCAGAAAGTAGAGATGCAGTGGACAAGAGGTGCCAGGTAGTGGTTGAAGTGCCAGAGAGAGAGGTTAGACCCCTAGGGAACACCACAAGTAGAGAGAGAGATAAAAGAGAGGAAAGACCCCAGTTGAACCCGAGAGGGTAGGTCGGTGAGAAACAAGGTCAACCAGCCCCGGACCTGATCAGTAATACCAAGGTTGTCACAGAGGCGTAAGACCAGGATGGCATTGATGACAGTGTCAAAAGAAGAGGCTAGATCGAGGAGGATGAGAACAGAAGGGGGATTAGAGCCAAGATTGGAGAGCAAGTCTTCACAGATGTTCAGGAGAGCAGTTTCCATGCTTCTGGCAGCTCTGAAGCCAGACTGGTGGTCATGAAGGTAACCAACATATTCAGTATGTAGATTAAGCTGGGAGATGGACAGCTTTTCCAAGAGTTTGCCAGGAAAGGGGTGATGGAGATTGGGCGATAGTTCACCATAGAGGAAGGATCGGCTGAGGGCTTCTTTAGAAGGGGGTGCACAAGACAGTGCTTAAGAGGGGGAGGGGAAAGTTCCAGTGGCAAAGGAGTGATTGCAGAAATCGCTCAGGGCTGGAGCAAGGTCCTTGATGGTTCTGGATGAGCAGGGGAGAATCTGCTTTGACAAGACCTTCATAGATCGGACTTGTCTACAAACATTGTCAGGGGTGAGGAGGAGGAGGAGGAGAGACGGCCTCAGAGGGGCCAGGATTGGTAGAGGAGGAGGAGGAAGAGGAAGAGCAGGTAGAGGAAGAGAGGGTGCACAGGACCTGAGTTTTAGTAGTGAAATGAAAGGCCAAGGTCGTGCAGAGGGTGTTAGGCAGAAAACTGTGCAGTTCCCTTAGGGACCACTGCAAAAGATTTAGGACTACAGGTGTTTGGCAGTAAACCCAATTGGTAGCAGTCTGTACCACCCAGATTTACCTGGTAGCTGTGGCTGAGCAGTCAGACTTCTCTCAAGATGAGTTAGGCAGTATATAGAGTATACACAATAGGTACAGAGAAACAGTAGCACAAGCAAACACTGACCAGAGCTTTGGTGTAAAAGTATATAATTATTTATTGAAAGACACTTGTAAATTACACTAGCACAAAGAGAGGTAAATAAATTCAACACACAGTCACTATTATATATATATACAACCCTGATTACTTATTAGACAAGTCTTAATGAGAAACACCACTTATTTTCAGACAGAGGTGAGCGCTTAACATAAGATGGTACTCTAATAAGTTATTAAAAAGGGAGGGAAAAGGCAGAGTTATGAAAGCACACAAATTGCAATACTTTTCAAAGAACCACAGTGAGGCAGGTTAGGCAAAGTCAACTGGAGAGCAAGGAAGTTCAAATGCCAGGCCCACTCTTAGAGAGAGCAAGCGAAATGTGTCCAGGATCACACATTGGGGTTATGCCCAAAGAGTCTTTGTAAATAGTTCACAAAAAGATTGAGATCAAGTCAGGAAAAGTTAGTTAACAGGTCCCAGGCTAACCCAGGTTAGAAAGTCGAGGATTTACTGTCACCCAGAACGATCTGTCGCAAGGGAAGCCAGGCGGGACACAGTACCTGAAAATGGGAAGAACGCTCCATCGGGGGCAGTTGTTCCTGGCAGCAAGTCGGTGTTTCGTCCAGAGGAAGAGGAGGCCTCGACATGGAGGAAAGCTGGAGGTTGTTGCTCTGCCAGGGAAGAAACCAGCCGCGGAGTTTCCCGGTTACAAGGTACCACCCTTTTCTTCGCGGTAGTGGTAAACCGTGGTATTCCGGTTGCCGGGGTGCTTGGCACGGTGAAGGCGGCCACGAGATGGTCCAGGAAGGCGAAAAGACGGGCAAACTGGTTATCCCCACCAGTCAAAGGAAGAAGACGCTCCGGGCTGGAGGTCTCCTCTGTCGTCGGGAAAAGTGGTGAGACGGTTCAGCAGGGCTCCACCGGTAGTGTCATCTTTGCAGGTCGGCTCCGCTTCTCCCTCCTCGGATTCTTTAGGTCCTGTGGCGACTTCTGAAGTTCCAGTCCCCAAAGCCCTGCTTTTATGCAGAAAACCCCCATTCATTCAGCCTAGCTGTCACTCAAACATGCTAAGTGGTGAGCCGGGCGGCTCACCACTTGGGCCAATCACACAAGAGTGCGACTTGAGTTGCCGAGACAACTCAGTTCAGCGTGCCTAAACCCCCTCCCATACCCCCTGTGGTACCCAGACAGAGTGGCACCACTTTTGGAGGCTTCTGTGGAGAAGCCCGCCAAAAAGTGGAATAAAGGGCTCGACTTGGGTTGGAGTGTCAGAAGCGAACACAAATGCCATTTTGGAACAGTTTCGGCAAAAAATACCAACCGGTGAATTTATATTAATTTAATAAACCGGCGGTGTGTTCGAGGCTATATTAAAAAGTGGTAGCCTCGAACAATGGGAAAATCCCATAGGAATATATTCGCGGTCGAATATAAAAAGTAGTATCCACTGCCACCAGCCAAAACTCGGTCGGGGGGGACTGGACAGTGCCCCCTCGAACAACAGACCCCAGGGCAATCGAATTGCCCCGACCAGTACGTCCAGAGTAGGATGGTTTGTACTGGTTCTGTTCACAATTTGAGACTAGTAAAGCCAATGGTGACTTTACATGCCCTGGGAGACAGTAGTCAGTCCCAGGGTATGGAGTCTATGTTTGGGGATCGCTACGACACCGCTGGGTTACTGCACGGAAGGTGCTGTGTAACCCACATATCAAAAACACATGAAACCCTATGCGGAAAAGGACCCCATAGAACACATACAAAGTCAAAGGAACACCTCAAATCATGTCTAAGAGTGGGAGGAAAAGAGTCTCACTCTTAGCAGGAGAAAAGAAAAACCCCAAAAAATCCAGCTAAGCTGCTGGGGGACTCACTAGGTTTGGGAAATTAGCCTTTACAGAGAATTCTCCCTAACAGAGGGCCTCGGAGGGAACAGGAGAGGTAGAGACTGTAGAAGGAATGGCCAGCTTGTTGCAGATTTTGAAAAGTTTGGCCGAGTTGTTAGATGCCGCAGAGATATGGGCTTGGATGTAGGCTCTCTTCTTAGTGAGGACAGAGTCTTTACTACCTTTGGAGCAGGCGACAGGCCAATTTGTCAGGGAGTGTGCCCGATGCCCCCACTTCCTCTCCTCTGCCCTACACTTGCGTTTAAGAGCAGCGAGATCGGAATCGTATCAGGAGTTGCACTTGCATTTGGGCTTCAAGCGGATCCTCATGATAGGGGCAAGGACATCCAGAGAGTTAGAGATAGAGAGATGAAGGTTAGAGAGGGTTGTGTCAGGGTGTGAGTCAGCCAAACGTGCAGGAGGAGGAGAGAAAGTAGCAGTGAAAGCCTCAACTGACACACGCTTCATGGGTCGGATGACCGAGAAGATCGGCGGCAGTGCTGGAGTCAGCTTGACCTGCGGGCAAGAGAGAGAGAGGTGGGAAGAAAGAGAGAAGAATGGTGAGAGGGTTTGAGAAGGGGAGGTCTGAGGAGATCAGAACATCCAGGGTGTGCCCTGCAGAGTGAGTCGGGCCACAGGGAAGAAAAGACAGAGAGAATTGCGGAGGTTACAAAAGAGTCCTGAAGAAGGGCTGGTAGCATTCAGGTGGATGTTCAAGCCTCTGAGGAGGTGAAGTTGAGAGGTAGAGACAAGGAGAGGGCAGCCCACACAGAGAGGAAGAGGGCGACCTGGCTAGGTGGCTCGTAGTTGGTGGCCACAGTGAGAGAGAGGCCAGGAGTGATAGAAAGTCTGCAGACTAGGCATTCAAGGGAGGAGTAGTGCTGCATTGGAATGATAGAAGCAGAGATCCACTCCTGTTGATGCCCAAATGAGGCATAAACATGTCTGGGGATGCTTGGGGTCTCTCATGCAGAAGGGATGTGACCTAGCACTTCAGGCGGGAAGGGCCATTTTGGGGTGGGACCAAGCCTGGTTTGCATATGGTTTTTCTCCTTTCTGTAATGGCTGGACAGACAAAGAACGATGGTCTGGAGGGTTGCCCAGAGCAATGCCAGAGGTTAAGATTAATTCTAAACCTTCCAGCATTACTTCTTTTGTTTTGCTTGCAACTATTGGGCAGTCAGACCAGATTTGTGCTTCTTGACATCTCCAATACCCAGCCAACATCGCAAAAGGTAAAGAAACGCATGCGAAAAGGCCCAACTAAAAGATATCACCCCCAGTGTCATTATTTCACCTGGCCGGCATTTTCTCTGTGGCAAGATGACACAGTTTCTTAGTGGTCCGCAGGAAACTGCTTTCTGCCATGACACCTTTGGGTCCTGGTTGCATGGATCCTTTGAGAGTTCTTTGGTAGCAGCTCTAAGAACTTTGAGGTGAACTTCAGAAAGCTTTGTTCCCTCAGAGTGCAAGGTTTTGGGAGTCCCTCAAGGCAAAGTCTTCTGATTTGGACTGGGTCCAGTAGAGACGCTTATCATCCCTCTGTCTGAGCACTGAGTAGCCCAACCAGCCTGAAGGCAGTCCCTGATATGGTGAGTGGAACTAATCAAATGATTTTTCTGACCCCTCCTTGTTGAGTAACTCCCATGGAAAGAGTCCCCATGCTGGAGTGCCCTAAAAAACAAGGGTTACTCACCTTGCCTGAAGTCCTTCAGATGATTAGGAGGGACCTGGGGAATATCTCTCTCCAGCATTGCACCCTTTTAAAAAAAACTAGGCATCAACATACTGCGCACTGCTTAATCGGATCTGGTACAATTCGTAGGAGGGCAACTCATCACAGCTGTTTTGCTGCATTTATTATGGCATTTTTATGCAGTGCAAATGGCTCGTATCCCATTCCCAAATAGGGGGATGCCCACACAATATGGAGCGGAGGTTACAAAAGAGTACACTAATGTATTCCGGCTCACCACCTCCCCTGCCACCATTCCGAAACACCTATTTCATCCACCAGCAAAGAAATACATGATAATAGGTGATTTCGAATTAAGATAATATTAGTGGTTTATATCATCAACATTCGTTCTCCAACAATAGTTTCAATGTGCTTTAGATCCCCGATCCGAAAACAGACAGTAATTAGGTAACGTAAATCAAATCAAATGAGTAGTTGGGGAGGGATACTGGTTTAAGGAGTGCTGCGTATGAATGGAACAAACCAGTATTAACTTTTGAAGAGCAATAGAAAGGGAACCTATGGCTATTATGCTGGATATAATATACACTCTTAACTTTCCCATCCCCTTCCCTCATCAGACTCAGTCCAGCATTGAAAATGTACTTTGATATTATAATCATTATACCAAATATGCTGGAGGAAGGGAGGGATTGTGTTCATGATACGCTCTCCCTAGTCGTATCTACTGTTCAGTGCAGTTTGGCACACACAAACTATTTCTTAAATTGTTATATAAAAGTAAGATATTAGTGCCTGAATGTGGGTGGGGATTTCAGGTGTGGGTGGGTGCATGTTTGTGGCTCAATGAAGGCTACGTTTGGGTGTTCAAGTATTCAAGAAAATAAATAGAACTAAAGAATGGTAGTTCAATATAAGAAATGTAAACAATATCTTCTCAACAATATCTGCAGAAATACATTCAGTTACAATCTGATGTAATTTAAACAATAAGTACTTCTTTCATTAATCTGTTTTTCTGTTACATTATCCATAAAATCGCAGCACAGAAGGAGTATGTTTCTTACCTGTACCTCCAGTTCTCCATCATTGGTATGTTTCACAGATTCACATGCTTTATATGTTGCCTTTTGTCAGGTTGGGAATCCAGAACAACAGGTGAGTTTTATAATACATCCACCTCGTTTTGGGTAGTTTTAATCACATCCAATGGGACGTCGAGTATAGAGATCCATCCATATAGGCCAAGTTCGGATTCTTACTAGGCGTGTTGAGCACTTTGTATTTAACCTGGTAAAGCCTTTATGGGGTAGTTCGCGTTAAGAAACATACTCGTTCTCCAGCACTGAATCTTTCACAGATTCATATGTTTTGAGTAGAGTTCAAAGCAGTGCAGTTGCATTTGAACAATGGTAGTAAGAGTAAAGGCTTACCTTACTGAAACAGGTGCTGCATGACTGCTTGTCCTACTCTTGCTTCTGCCATGTTCTGCTCATGCAGACAGTAGTAGCTGGTGATGAAAGTGTGGGAGACTGGCTCGTTTGCAGCCGGGTAAATGTCTGTTAGCGGACTCCCACCTAAAAAGCCATAAAGGCTGATGTTGCTGGAATAGGCTTGCAACTTTACGGTCAATGGATTGTTGGCTTTGCCATGACACAAAGATATGGCTGAAGGTACTGTAAGGAATCAGGAGTAAGACACAGACACAGGGGTGGTGGTTGTCAAAAAATGGTATTAACCAAGGTAAAAAAGGGGCAGAGAAAATCCTATCTCACCCTAACTCAGAGGGGTCAACAAAACTAAATGGTGTCCGTGTCAGAATGCCCATGTATCCAAATCCTAACCCGACACTTACATGCTAAAGTGAAAAGGGAAAGGTCTCTCAGCTGGCCACTCCCAGTTCTTTTCCAAAGTTCCAAAATAAAGATCCAAAGAAAGATGCTGAAAACAAACAAAGTTCCACAAGTCTCATCGCGTGTGGGGAGCATGGCTTCCCCTGAGTTTCATCATGTTTCGTTACATTCACACTCTCAAGGGGTATGGATCTTCCTTTGACCTTTCCCAGATTTCTACAATTCACAATCTCAAAGTGTTTGACTCTTCCCTTGAGCTTTCCAAGATTCTCACAGTTCACAGTCTTAAAGGGTATGACTCTTCCCTTGAGCTTTCCCAGGTTTCCACAAGACACAGCTCCACTTCGCTTAGCCTCTTGACAGCACCAGGGGGAATGATTCCCTGGTCACAATATGTACCAATTTCAGTTCCAGGGAGAATGGCTCTTCCGCTGGATTCCACTCACCCTAGAAAATTCAACAATTGTGAAAGTGAGTCCCAAACCCTTCTCTGTCAGTCTGGTACACTCTCATATTATGCTTTCAATGATTTAGATCAACATAATTGCATGTGGGTCCAAGCCTCGCAATCCTTCTGCCTGGTATACTCTCCTGCCAGGACGTTCTTGACTTTCTTATATGTGTTTGGGTGTGTGTCCCAGACTCGCAATACTTTTGCCTGGTATACTCTCCTGCCAGGTATTTCGATCAATGAACAAACATTCTTTCTTTCTCATTGTTCAACAGTTCCAAGATTTGATATTTCCTTCTTTCATATATTTGGTCCTCGACCCGTTCTCATCTGCCTTAGTTTCTCTCAACAAATGTTTCAGCGTCCCTGCAACCCTGTTTGGGCTCACCAGGCTCATACAATTCTGTTCTAACGGTACACGATCCACGCCACAAATCGTCCGACGTCCCAACTTTACTGTATGAGCTCTGCGGCTCACTCAGCAGCTCCAGCGTCCTTCGCAGTCCTCGTTCTCCCAGCAGTTCGCTTCCATGTCTGAACTCGGCAAGGCTCGTGCAAACCCAGAGTGCAGAATGGCAGAGGGTGTCCTGGCAGGCAGCAGAGTCGCAGAAGCGCTCACAGAAAGCATGCCACGCAAGAGGCAGACAGCAGGGGAAGCAGGACACACTCATTGTTTGCTGAGGAGGCTGGCGTGCAACAAAGCTGCCAGAGAACTTCAGGGAAGGGACCCGGAAGGCCAAGAGGCCAGGAAAGCCACTGAAGCTCCTGGGAGACCTGCGAACAGCCAGAAGGTGATGGCCCAGACCCTACAGGTACAGTGGTGGCAAGTCACAGGGCTAGGGAGACCCGGAGAGAGAGAGTGGCATGAAACAAAGCAGGAACGCAACATCCACTAAAGCAGAATAACCTAGTGAAGGGTGTCTGGGACCCATACAATGAAGGCATACCCTACCAGTAAATAAGGGGAACACAGACTGTACAAATATAAGTGGCACACACAGCCCTTAGGAGAGTAAATCAAGGTTGTGGATCAAAAGGAGAATAAGCAAAGAGAACATGGTATATAAGGAAATGAAGGGGGTCTGAGACCAACATAAGGAAAGCATACCCTGACTAGAATTAAAGGGGAATGCGAACTGGACAAACATCAGTGACCCGCACAGACCTTGGCAAGGTGGTGGAAGGAAAAAGAGATTAAACAGAGAACCATCATGTGAAGGGGCTCTGGGACCCAGGCTGGGGAAGAATATTCCAAGTTACAAATAAGAGGAATACAGAAGCTGCGTGTAAAAGGGACACTAAAAGACTTTGGCAGGAGAGTAAACCAAGGCTCTGGGTGAAAGCAAATACTGAGAGACAGAACAGTGAATCCAGTAATATGGAGTACCATACTTGGCAGGAGAGGTCGCCAAAGCAAGTGGTACGGAGACTAGGGTCTGGGACCATCAAACCAGTTTGGCAAAAGTGACCAGGCCATTCTTCCTTGTTGCAGGAGCTGGGAGTCAGGTCTATTAGGGAAAGATAAATAATCTTTTCCATCTATTAAAGACACAGATACAAAGTTGGATACAGCTGTAAAGACTCTGGGGAAAGGGAGACAATCCCTGGAGTCACGTGGAACTTTTGTTTGTTTTCTATATCCTTTTGGAACTTTGGTTTGGAACTGCAAAGTTGGGCTGCAGGTCAGCAGTAAAAGAGACATTTCCCTTTTCAAGTTACATTGAGTTTAGCATGTGAGGGACAGGTTATGATTTGGACATAGGATGGCAAACTTTACTTTGGACATTCTGACACAGATGGTTTCATTAGCTTCTTTTGTTGAGGCAGGGAAACCCCTCTTAGCAGTAGGGCTACATAGGAGTTCCTCCAACCCCCCCCCATTTTGGTTGTTAACAAAAGTCTTTGCCCATCAACATGCCACATTTGTGTCCGTCTCTTACTCCTAGACCCACATGCCCTCCACAACAGTGTTGACTCCTGGGAGATGGTACGCTTGCTGGAAGATTTTGTTGTCAATTCCCCAATGCGACAGCTGTTGAGACAGCTGCCTGGAATGGGTACCTCCTTGCTTCCGCATGCAGTACATGGTTGTCGTGTTGTCTTTGAGTACCCTTACTATTTTCCATTTTAGAACCGCTTGGAATGAATGTAGTGCCCATTGAACTACTCGTACCTGGAGGATGTTGATAGGCATTTTTTTCTTCTTCTTTGTCAAATGGCTCTTTATGCACATGTGATCCAGGTGTCCTCTACATCGTATTAGTGATGTGTCCATGATAAGGATCTCTTGGTGTCTTGGTTCCAGCAGAGACCTTACTTTTGATAGATTGTGTCTGCATCCCCACTATTGGTGTTATTGAAGAAGAGCTTGACAGATTGTGATCTTGTCCTCTCAGCTGCCCTGCCTCTGCGACCATCTGCTGGACAAGAATTGCTGGATGGGTCACAGGTGAAGTCTGCAAGGACTATAAGGATGCAAGATGTCATTGTTTTCAACAGCGCCATGAATTGTCTGACTGATACCTCCTTTAGGGATCTGAATGAGTGTATTATGGACAAGATGGTTAGCAGCCTGCCGGGCAACATAGCAAAGAAGCCTGCATGCAAGACTTCTTGTAGTTGACACAGAATCCTATGGATTGCAGGGTGTGTATTATGAGAGCATGTTAATTTGTCACTTGATTGTATGTAGCAGCCTATACCAGCCAGTTGTCCAGGTGTAAATACATGTGGTGACTGTTTTATCTGAGGTGGACTTCTACTGGTGCCAAACATTTAGTCAACGTTATGGGCCCTAATCTTAATCCAAACAGTGGGATCATGAATTGGTAGTGTGTGCCTCCTATTTTGAACCTTAAGAACTTCCTGCAAGCTTTGTGCATTGGTATGTGGAAATACTCTTCTTGGAGGTCCAGTGGTGCAAGGAAATCAGGAGGTTGTACCACTTTTATAACATCTCCCAATAGTATCATCTTGAATGTTTGCTTTTTTAAGAATGTGTTTAATGTTTGTAGGTCTACTTTCCATCCGGCTTCTTGATCCCTGGATACCTGGAGTACATGCAATATCTTCAGTGTTTTCTTGCGACTCTTTGTATGATGTTTTTCTTTACCAGACTTACAGCTTCGTGTCATACAAAGGTTTGGTAAGCCTTCGTTTGATTTTTCAATGGTATGTTTGGGGGCTTTCTGTTGAATTGCAAGACATATCCTTTTTTTACGATGTCCAATACCCTGTTGTCTGTTACTTTTTGCCAATGTGAAAAACTGTTTACAATTCTGCCCCTAACCTCAGGTTGCACACTGATACTCTTCTGCTTGTTGACTATTGGGCTTGCCTCTGTGGGTGGTAGAGCCACTGAGTATTGCCAGCACTCTGTAGTCTTTCAACCTCTGGTAACCAGGGTAATTTATCCTGAATCCCTTTGTCTAGTATGATTGGCACTGATGAGACCTACCTCCTTTTGTGGCTGTGGATGAACGGGCTAAGGCTCCCTCAAAAAGTCGAAAGTACTTCTTTGTTTGTAGTGATGTTAGGGAACTCGCAGTTTCAAAATCCGTCTTCATGGCCTCCAAAGCGTCATCTATCTATCTTCTGGCCAAATAATTGCTCACGTGTGAATGGAATGTCCTGCAATTTCGATTGTACATCTAAGTAGAAAATCTTTGCAGCAAAGACATCCTTACCTTCTAAACACTGCCCCATTATTTATTTGCTTGATGTTCGCAGCAATGTTTATGTTATGATCAGATGCCTAATCTCCCTCTCAGAGTATCCCCAGAGCTTCTGGTCTCTTTTCCTATGGTAAAAACTTGATTATGGGTGCTTTTCGATGCCACATTTCTCAATCATATCTGGCCATTATGGCTAGTTCATTTGCTGCTTTCACTGTGGTGGCCCATATGGGTAGAATCGTCTTGCCGAAGTCATTTGTCTTCTGCCCCTCCTTATCAGGTGGGATCCGAGCATGACTCCACTGACTCTGGTGTGGGTTGCACAGTGAGGCACTTTCCTGTGGAGTCCGAAGCACTATAGTTCTTTTTCGAGTCACCCTTTTAGAGCAGGCTCTAAGAATGGGTGCTTCATCCGGAGGAGACTTTTTTCCCACACCTAATGAAAACAGTAATGGAGAACACTGCCTTTCTGCGTTTATTCATATGGTCGAACAGAAAATAGTCTTTCTTTTCCTCTGTGGGGTTTAGACCAAAGGTCTGGCTTGTCTTGGTCATCATGGCGTGAAACTGTCCCACCTTATCTGGTGGAGATTGCCTCGGGGTTGGAGGTCATCGGGAAACCCTCTTTTGGAACCAATTAGCTATCCCTGTCGCCATATCGGTTTGAGACAGAGGATGAAGAATCTGTATCTCTCTGGTTGGCATCTGTCAGTTTGCGGCTATTCCACCTTTCACTGGTCCTCCAGGGTTACTGGGGAGTGGTTCGCCTCATTATATGAGCATCTGGGTGTTCGGGACCTGTCTCGTGGTGACCTAGAATTTGTCCCGCCTGCCTCTTCTGAATTGTAAGGTTGTTTTGGGCATCTAGGCAACCTGGTCCTTTGTCTCGGTGACCTGGATGTTGGTTGGCCTGCCTTTTCTGAGTTGTCAGGCTGTGTCACTGCAGCGAGTTGAGGTTGTTGCAGCAGTGGTATTCGCCTGTTTTACTCTGACACCAGGGTCTACAATTAAATGAAATTATATATTATTTATATCGCGCTTGTACACAAGTGTTTCACAAGATGTTAGCACCTGCATAGACAGCAACATTTGCGGGTGGATGTCTGAATCTGGTATCGGTATCTCAGATGATGCATTTGAGGGGTTGGCACTTGGGTGTTGGCCTTTGTAGAGGTAAGGTGGTCTGCGGTTGTTTGATGTTATTATTTGTATTGAAACATTGGTGAGAACCCTTGCTGCACTTCAACCTTGGGAATCAATGTGGTGTTCAAGGATTTGATCTGGCATCACTTCTGAGAATGATGTTGTTGAAACAGGTCTTTGGAGGAGGCTGGGAGTGCAACATCTGCTCCCTTTTCTTCTTTACCTCTTTTTTGTTCCATTCTTATGCTTTTTAGCTTGGTCTCATTTTGATTGTCCTGCTGTCATCAACAACCTTTTTTTGAACCTTCATCGAAGAGGATATCCTCAGCGGAAGTGGTTCCTACACTCGTTTTGTAGCAGATTGCATCATTGCCGCCCGTAGCTCATTATCTAGATGGCTTGTTGTTTTATTATATTGACACTTCGGACAATTTTCCTCCGGGCAGTCTCGGCACTGTTGATGACCCCATCGACGATGACCTGGATTGGGCCTCACTAGTTCTTCCGTCGATGATAACTGAGCCCTTTCCTCTTGATGTATCTATCGACGTTGGTCCTGCTGTGGACGGGCTTGGGTGCTTTGCTGATGATGCGGTCTTCAACGATCAGTGTTTGTGACTTTGTCGACAACGCTTTCGTCAGCAGGTCGTATGACCTTTCCGATGACAAGCTTTGTGATTTTATTCTAGTCGATGGGTCCCTCATCGACACGGGTGCCGTTTCAGAATTTGCTGCGGCTAGGGTAGAGGAACCGCTCATCGACAGTATGCCGTGATGTTGGTGGGAATCTTGTCCTTTTACCACAGAGCTAAGTTAACCTTTTTCCAGATCTATGAGGTCTTTCTTCAGGCCTAGACCTTTTCTGGCTAGATGAGGTTGCCAAAACACCAGACATCTGTGTTTATCCCTCCTTGACATATATCAGAATTTTCAAAAATATGGTCATGGTATAAGCAATAGATGCAGTCTTCATGCTTATCTCTTAATACACGATCTTTAGACCACAAATAAAGCAAGCCCTACATAGGGACTTTTTTGATATGCCTTCTATGAGAGACATCGTAAACAAGACCACTGACAGAAAAGTGATTTATTTTGCTGAGCAATTCAGTTTGTAGAATTCTATAGAAAGTGTTCTCCTTGGGGAAATGTGTGAGGACTCCCTCCAGCAGGATGCACGGTTAGAATCTGGATATGGCTTCTGGGGGTGGGGCTCTATACCCAATGTCCCACTGGATGGGATCAAAAACACCCAAAGCAAGGTGGATGAATTATAAAAAACACTGGATATTATTTACTGTAAAAGTAGGAAGTCTGTAACCGAGGATTCCCAGCCTGACGGCAGGAATACTCAAAGCATTTGGATCTATGAACGATCCAATGCCGGAGAACAATAAAATCAAATCAATCTGTATTCCATCAATAGTATTTCACTTTGCAATATACACTTGTAAACATCAGGAAGAAGATAATTCTGAGTCTATTAGGGGCAATACATACTATCTGAATGGTGACCGTATAGTGCAGGTTCTATGCCGTATTGGTGTAAGCTCATAAGGAGTTGTCTCCACAACCGAGCACCAGATCACATCTCTCATCCATTCTCTTTAAATTGGTGCTGGCATACATTTCCAATCCTTGAGAATGCACTGTTTTTTAAATAATAAAAGAAGTGACAAAGGTTTCTTGGAGTGCAGAGAGAGTTCTGCGTTCTTTCCAAATAGACAGACCAAAGTCTTTTGTGGTATGTCAATTGCAAGGATTAAGGCAATCTGGATAGCATTGTAGACCAAAAAAGTTGCATGGTTTCACAAGACCAAATTAAATGAAAGAAGGCTGCGTTAGCTTCATGACAGTTAGGACATTCGCCTGTACTTGAGGAGTCATATTTAATTTGTTTCCCGTGGGAATTATATGCGTGATGGTGTACTGTAAACATATTTTTATTGGTTTTCAGAATTAACATGGTCAACATTTCCCCAAACACTGCCTCCCCCCTTTCTCTCCCCGTCCGCCCCCCCCCCCCCAGCTGAACAATAGTTATTTCCATTTCAATGAACTTTGTGAGTCATGAATTCAATTAGTCCAATATTCTGATCTTGTGTGGGCACCATTGCACCATATAATCACTTTGTAAGAAGGATACCACGACCCCCCATTCTTTCCTGGAGTATTTCTGATTGCCCTGTATCTTGTATGTAAACCATTCCATTGTGACATATGACCAAACCTTCTACAGCCAATCGAAAACTGACGGTGGGGATTGAGGTTTCCATTTTTGCACAGTTGTAAGCCATACTGCAATTAGTAGGCCCATGAAGTTACGATTGTGTGTTTTCGGCACATCCCTAGATCGGGGGTCCCACAATTTGCAAAGCCATACTTTTTCTTCCACCTGGCCTCTATCTTTAAACATTGCCTGTATCTGAGATTTCACCTCGGTCCAGAAGCATTGGATGCCTGGGCAGTCCCACCAGATGTGTTTCCAGCTTCCCACCCGTTTATGGCCTCTCCAGCACAGGTTTGATATTTGCGGATAAATCGCGTTTAGCCTCTTTGGGGTGTAGTGCCATTGGACCATAATTTGTGCCCACATTTCTCTCAACTGTATTGCCCTTGTCAGTTTTGGAATGGCCCTCCAGGTGTACTGCCATTGTTTTCTGGAGATTGTTTCCCCTAGCGACCTTTCCCACTAATTCATATAATTCCATTGGATCTCCTCCTTTTGTGTATTTAAAAATTTGTATTGGGCTGAGACAAGCTTCTCTGTGCCTGTGTAAGACAATAAGTAGAGCTTGAAAGGGGTGAGATCTCTGGTCGTTGCCTGCCTTATTGGGGGGGAGGGGTTGACAGCCAATGTCTCAATTGTTCATATTTATATCTGTGTTTAGCTGTCAGGCTCAACAATGCTTTGTAGTCCTCCAAGGACCTAATTTCTTTGTCCTGTACATATCCCCAATTTTAATACACCGCGCCATCTCCCATTTTTTGTATGCCCCCTTCTCTATATCCAGCGGGAATTCCAGGTTTCTAAACATGGGTTGAAGGGCGCTGGTACTTCCATTAGCTCGCCTCTTTTTGTTGTTTCGTCCCATATGTCTAGAGCCGACCTCATCACCTCGCTAATTTGAAGATTTGGGTGTCTATGCTTTTTCTCTCTCCATAGCAGGTCCGACAGTGGTATTCCCGGCACTGCCCTGTCTTGGTATGCCCAGATCTTGTGTGTGTCCGTCGGGACCCATGCTTTTAGTACCCACAGCTGCGCCGCCTCATAATATTTACAGGAGGTGCGGAAGAGATAGTCCCCCCTATGTGGTTTGGTGCTGTCAGCACCGTTCACACCACTCTGGGGGGTCTTTTTTTCAAAATAAATGCCATAATTGTTCTGGTAAGAGATTTAAAGAATGTCTTGGGGATTTTAATCGGCAGCGCCTGAACGTAATAGAATAATTTGGGTAGTGTATTCATTTTTATTGTAATCATCTGGACTGAACCATGAGATCGTCAGTCGGTTCTATCGCTCTGTATCCTGATTTATTCTCCCCAGTAGTTGTGGGAAGTTCTCCCCAAATAGCTGTCCCACACGTGCCGTTAGGGTGATTCCTAGGTATTTAATCCCTCCGTCTGCTATCTTTAGGTTTAAGGAGGTTGCGATTCTTTTTATCCCGTCGTATTCCCCAACTAGGATTAATAGTTCTGGTTTCTGTCTGTTCATTTTTCAATCCTGAAATTGTCCCAAACTCTTTCAGTAGCTGCATCACCATTTTCAGTGTCTTTTCTGGGTCTGACAATGCTAGCAGCATGTCATCAGCGTATGCCATTACTGTATGGGATTTCCCTGCCATTTCTATGCCCTTAATAGTCTCTGTGTCTCGTATTCTAATCAGGAGGGGCTCCAAGTATACTGCATACAGGAGCGGGGAGAGACAGCAGCCTTATTTAGTTCCCCTAGTTATCCTCAGTTTGTTGGCTACCTCCTATTTATGGCTACTTGAATGCCGGGGGTATTATAATTGGCTTGTATCATTTTGATATATTGATCCCCAAAGCCCCTCTCCTTCAAAATGAGGAACAGAAGCGACCACTCTACTCGGTGAAACGCTTTTTCAGTGTCAAGTGAAAGGAGTATGGCTGGCGTCTGGGTCCTATTTTTTCCATCAGGTGTATTATTTGTCTAGTGTTGTCATGTGTCTGTCATTCTGGGATAAAGCCCGATTGGTCCTGGCCTATTATTTTGGGGAGCAAGACTGCAAGTCTGTTAGCTAGGACCTTTATATACAATTTGGCATCTATGTTGATTAGTGCTATTGGGTGATACGAGCCTGTTAGAGTCGGATCATTTCCTGACTTATGAAACACCAGGACTTTGGCTTTGTTCCTTGTCTGGGCAATGTTCCCCGTTTCTTTGAATGAGTTATATAGGTTGGTTAGAATCGGGGTCAGTATGTCTATATACTTTCTGTAAAAAATTGCCGTAAAGCCATCCGGGCCCGGTACTTTATTCAAGGGCAGTTCTAATATAGCCCTCTTCACCTCCTCAATTGTTATATCTTCCTCTAGCGGTTGTCTTTCGAGTTCAGTGATCTCCTGGATTGTTATTGTGTTCAGATAGGAGTCTAGATCTTGCCCAGAGGGGTAGTCCGATGTGTAAAGTGTCTGGTAGAAATTTTTAAAGATTTCCCCCATTGCTTCAGTTTCGGGTCTGTACTATGCCCCGTTTGTCTTTGATCGTTTAGGAGTGTTGTTTGGCTCTCAGTCGTCTAGCTAAGAGTTTATCGGCTTTGTTTGCCTTTGTATACTACCAATGTTTAAGGTGTACGAGGTTCTTCTCTGCCCATTTCGTACGTAGTGTTTCCAGTTGGCCCTTGATATGTCTCAGTGCCATTTTCAAGTTGTATGTGGGGTTCCGTGTGATCTCTGTCTGTATGTCTCGGAGTTTCCCTTCTATCTCTTTTTCCCATTGATTCCTTTGTTTTTCTCTAGTCGCTTTAAGGGCAATCAGCTGACCCTTCAAGAGCACCTTAAAAGCTTCCCAGACTGTTTCCTGTTACGTATCTGTGTAGTCATTGAGGGTAAAGTATTCTACAATTTTCTCTTTAAACATATTTCTCAGTACGAGGTCATGCAGTATATCTGGTGTGAGTTTCCACCGCCACAGCCCCGCCTTCTTAACCGCCAGGGAGACTTCTACTTAGAGTGGGGCATGATCTGATATCGAATAGGGCCTAGTTCTATCCCTTGAATTTTCCCCATGAGGTTAGAGAACGCCCAGATGCAATCTATTCTGGACCTCGTCTGATGGACGTGTGAAAAAGGCGTAAACCCATTTTGTTGGCCCATTCTCTACCACCATACATCGCATAATGCCAGCTTTTCCACTTTGCAACGGAGATTCTTTGATGGTGCCCCTTGTGCCTGTTTTCCGTTCCCAGTTCTGTCTAATTTGGGTTGCCAGGCTAGGTTTAGATGGCCTCCCAGTACTATTTCCACCGTTGCATATCTTTCTAGTTTTTCTAGAGTGTCCCTCAGGAATCCATCTTGGCCCGTATTCGGGGCATATATTGATGCCAATGTTATTGGAAGACATTAGCAAATATGCATCTCCCTGCATTATCCGCCAGAGTGTTGTATACGTATGCTCTCAGGTTTTTATGAAATGGTAGGATCACCCCCACCCTCTTCTCTTCGGCATTAGCTTGGAGTATGTGGTTGTACCCTCTGAGGTGAATGTTCCCCATGTCTTTAGCCTTTACATGCGTCTCCTGTAGCAATAGGATATGGAATTTCCCCCTATGTAGGAGGTTTTCTATTTTCTTTCTTTTAATCGGGGTGTTCATGCCCCTAACATTGAGAGTAAGGATTTGTATCCCTCCCATCTCTGGTCTTTCCATACCATCCCTTCTCCTTTCCCTATTTCCAGCTTTATTCCTCCCCCCGGGCTGCCACCCTCCCTCACCTCGTCCCTTCCCCAACTTGTTGAAACATTCCCAATCCCTTAATAGCCGCAAGGAGGGTCTGGGTCCCTACTACTGCTAGAGCGTACTGCCCATCGCACCCGACCCTCAGCGAACTCAGGGAAAACGTCGTGGGGGATCCTACACCCTACTTGGCCACCAGTTGGTGAACTGCAGGATTGGTCCCTTCCCGGGCCACAAACTAGCCATTGGATAGTGTTACCTGATGCCCCTTCCGGGGCTATATACCGTTGTTTGTTCCCTCTGGAGATCTACTTCCATGGTAGATGATGGTGTTGCCTGTTTCCCTGTGGCCGTCACTTTGTGTTACCATTATATTTTTTCCTGTGATGGATTGTTTTCCATTCCCACCCTTTCCTTCTTGTTCTGTCGCTGCGTATTTGTTTTCCCTCGTCCATTTCCTCTTCTCGCGGGTTCATAATATGTAGGCCTTCATCGCAGGTGGTCACCCGGTGTCTGCCTTCCCATGCGAAGAACAGACCGAACGGGAAGGTCCATTTATAACGGATTTGTTTTGCCGCCAATTCTTTCACCACCGTGCCCATCTCCTGCCTTTTTTGTAGAGCTGACTGAGCCAAGTCTTGTTATAGCTTTATTTCTACCGCAATCATTCAGATTTGCCCCATCGTTCTGGCTTTACACAATATTTGTTTGTTTTGTCGGTATGACGTGCATGCCACCAGGACATCTCTGGGGCGTGCGCCTGGTTCACCCGTCCTTCGTGGGCCTACGCGGTGGATTCTGGCGATCGGTACCTCTTCATCTTCACTGTTAGATAGTATATGCTTGAAGACTTGCTGCACCGCCTCTTTGAGATCTTTTTCCTCTATGGTTTCCAGCATATTCTTTATTCGGATATTAGATCTGTAGTACCGGTTTTCTAGGTCCTCGCACTGTAGTTCCAGGTTATGCGCGAGGCAGATCAAATGTTCTTGCATTTCTCCCGATTGCTGTGCTTCTTCCTCCACATTCTGCACAATTCTCTTCAGCGTGTCTGTTCGTTCTTCTAGCTTAAACACGTCGACCCTTAATTCTTGCACTGCCTGTTTCATCTCTTCTTTCAGTGTTTCAAATTGGCTGTGGACTGTGGTCATACATTGCTCCTGCAGTTCTTTGAACCACGCTTGCATGTCCTCTTTTGTTGCCACCATTGCGAGTGCAGATGTCTGGCCTGTGTTTCATTGTTTCTCTCCCTGTCCTTTGCCCTTCGTTTGGGTGGGAGTGTCGATGCCCCACAGTTGGATTAGGCTGGGATCCTGCTCAGATGTCTGGTTCAGCATGGTTCAGCATGGTCGATTGAGTCCCTTTTCCTCTTGATTTGGACATGGGATCCATCAGACGTGTGTGACTCCTGGTGTCCCGAGATCTTTTTGCTGCAATGGTCTTGCCCTGGCAGGAGGGGGGGGGGTTAATTCTTCTTTCTGTGGGAGGCTTTCTCTTGTTTTCTGCCACCAGTGCTGCTGTGTGGGTGGAGGAGTTGGTGTATTGGTCGATCCTTATCTGCCTCTCCTTATATCATGCCTCCTCTTGCCCCTGAGTGGATAGTGGTTTGATCCCCTCCACATAGTGCTGCTCGCTCTTTTGCGTGTGGGCAGTGGACTGGGCCGCTCTTATGGTGTCTGCTTGTGCCTCTGCTGATGTGTCGATCGTCCTTTTTGCACCTGGGAAGAGGCCTGGTGTGCTGTAGTGTGGTCTCCCCTTTGGTAGGCTATTGGCTTGCCTGCATTTCAGGGAGGGTGTCAAGCCCTCCGCAGCTTTGCCTCAGTGCTGTGTCACTCTTGCTTATCTCCTTGTTCCCCAAACGTTATGCAGATCTTTGTTCCCTGTGGTGAGAGCCTGTTGTTCTTGCTGATTCTTCCTTTTAGTGCCGTCTCACCCTATGAAAATGACCCTCCCTTGCAGGGTTTATATTGATTTGGCCCCTTATTGTGGAAGCAGCGTATGGTGCGTTATTCAGAAGTCCGCCCGGGGGGCCTTATATTCTCTCGACCCCTCTGCTTTGCAGTGGCTTCCCTCTGTTTATTTGTAGCTTCCTGCTACTTCTCCCAACCATGGGATGTTATGAATTGGGTGTGTCATTGTTCCTTGGCCCCTTAGCCCCTGGAGGGTGAGGGGGGCGCTTGATTCTCATGGTGAGGTACTCTGTGTGTGTTCTGCGGAGGGTGGGGGGTTTAATGGGAGCCGTACCTTCTTATCTCCCGGTGTCGGTGGGTATCCCACTCTGCTGCTCCTTCTCCTCCGTAGTCAGTCTGGTGTCGCACCCTGCTCGCGAGTCTCGTGTGGGCGGCTTCTTTTCTGTTCTTCACCGGGCCACTTCACAGCGTAATATTTTCCTCCTCTCCCGATCAGTTGCTGCTCCGAATGGGGGGGGGGGAAGGGACCTCTGACTCCTGCTGTCGGGGGCCTGGGGATGGCATCACTCTCCTCCGTCTTCGAATCTGCGCCTCAGTATTTCGAGTCTGCGGTCCGCCGTTCCGGATGCCGTAGCTGTCACATCTGACTCTTCTTGCTCCCGCGCTGTTGAAACACGCTGTTACGCTGGCAGGCCTGATCCCTTCCCTCTGCTCCGGTTCATGGGATCCGTTTTCCGTAGCGTTGTGGCCTCTGCTGCTTTTCCCGGCCGGAGTTGGCTTCTCCTCCCTCTATTTTTTTTGGTATCCTCGGTGTAGTGGATTCGGGCGAGCTTTTCACCATGCTTGTTTATGCAACTCGAGGTCCTGGGGTCCGCGGGAGCGTGCAGCCCTTCTTTTCTCCCTTTCACTTCTCACATTCATAGTATGCTGCTCTCTCAGTTGTTAGATACGGCAGAGGCTCATCTGCGGTAACACTTCTCCTTAGCTTTATTGTTTTTGCTTGCTGTTGCGGACCAGCAGGAGAGACGCTTACACTACGTCTACTTCCTCTGGCCGCCATCTTGAAGTCGTGATGGTGTACTTTAAATTGAATCACATTGTAATAAGACTTAGGAGAAACTCTACATGTATAATCTTTTTTCATTACAATACAGCCATAAAAGAATGACTTTTTATAAAATACAATGCCATAAAATAAGTCAGCATATCTTTCATCCTTATAAAACATACAATACCATCAAGTACATCAGAATAGCTTTCCTCTTTATGAAACATACAAAAGGTATGCCATTGTTGTAAACCCCCTGACATTTGTCACTCCAGTCAAAACTTTTTCCTACCAGATCTTCTAACAGCTCATACTTAGGAGATCTTTTATATTCCTCCACATTCTCGTTAGGTGGTAAATTAATAAAATATTATTCCCTACCATGTATTTGTGCCATAAGGTATTAGGAGCTTGCTGCGTGTAAATAATTGCCACAGCGGCTAATAGTGCTCTATATCTATGTTTAGTTAGAGTCAAACACAAGCACAGTATATGTTTAGCAAATTCAACCTTCCTGGTTTTACAGTCTACAGGTGCAAATTTCTCTGGGAAGGGCCAACCTCGATTCGATGGAATCCAAAGTGTTCACCAAACTGAACTGGACTCTTGTGTATTTGTCTCGAAGAAATTAGTGAGGAAATTCTCATAAATGGGGGGCGTGGCCTAACAGCCATGGAGTAGGCAGCTCTTCCTGTGAGCACCTATACATTCGACATTGATCCTGATGCGCGAGACATGAAAGAACGCTGGAATGCTGGAAGAACATACATGCAGCTGTCAGAAAACAAGGAGCGCAGGATGAGCATTTAATAAAGTGGAACGGATGAACATGTCATCAGATATGGCCCTATAAGTGCAGAGACGTGACCCGGCGAAGACGGCATCAAGATGGCGGATGCCAGGGAACAAAGGAACTCGATGGAACTAAGATAGAGCTCAACGTATGGTGCGATGGGCCAGAGTCAAGCCGAGAATACATTGCGGGTGCATGACCAGTCTGCCACAAGGTGAATGCTAAAGGGATACATTGTTGCAAGCCTCCGTTGAAGACCCGGCAATGCAGACCGCCGGAAGATAAGGAAGCGGGCTAAAGGCAGCTGTGCGAGGAAGCCTGTGCACACTCGGACCTGCATGAGATGTGAAAACCGCTCTGCATGGGCAAGCGTGACGGCCCGAACGAGCGGGCGATTGAGGAAAGGGCAAGCACCTGGCACTGAGGAATATTGCCAGAGTGTACGAACGTTGTGGAATTAAACTAACATTCAGACAACCAGTACGCGGCCGTGCATGGCTGACAGGAGCTCATCAGAGCCTACGCACGCATCAAGGGGCTGAATAAGGTGGGCGCCTCTGGCATTGGAAGCGGCAGTGGCGGAGTGCGCACACTGCGTATGGAACACTGACTACAAGCAGGGCCCGAAAGATCAGCGCACACTGTAAAAGGGATGAGCTAAAGAGAGACACGCAAAGCACGCAGACTGTCGCATGAGGCACACTGTACCCAAGGACGGGGGGCCCAGATGGAAGTAAGCACTGCAAGGGATTGAAATCTGATAAAGAAAACAAAATGGGAGTGACAGAGCATTAGAAGAAAGCTCTGCAATAACATCAAGAGCAATGCAGATTTGATGGAAAAGAAGGTACCGATCAGGAATATTACAAACAAAAAGGAGAGGCGAAGCCCAGATGCCATGGTGCACGCAGCTACACGCCAAAGAAGAGAAGCAAAGGTTTTGCAAATAATACACGCATAAAAAGTCAAGTCAACAGAGACGTAAAGGTCACACGAAGAACAACAAAGGTAGCACTGGGGCAGGATTGGACTGCATTGAATCCCCCAGCACATCGCTAGACACGGGAATTGCCTGGAGGGTGCGGTGGTGCTGGAACAATACCCCCCCCCCCCCGAGTGGAGGCTCATAAGAAAAACAATTAGGAATAGTCGGTAGAAGACAGTGGGGGTAATCACAACACCAAGAGTGGGCTGCAAAAACAACACGCACCATAAAGAGCTGAGGAAGAGGGCAAGTTGACACACACGCTGCTGTGCAGCGTTAGACACTAATTACAACTGCAACACAGAGTAGGTGCAGCTCATGAACGGGCGTTGGAACACTGCCTAGGAACAACAAACACTAGGGGGCACTGATACCTACAGCAATTGGATGATGGCGGAAGAGCTGGCAGAGGAAACAAGGAATAAGGGTCCCAAAGAATAAGCGTCCCCTGATAATACTAACAGTGGCTAGCCCGTGCGAGGCACAAGGATCAGCACCAGATACTCCCAGACAGCCAGAAGAGAGATCGGAGGAGGTACCGAGTAACATAGCGCAGTGTGAACCAGTGAGACGGCGAGATAGATGACATCCAAGGCCAGTAAGGTAAAGGGGAAACAGCCCATGATGGATATATTTACCAAACCGTCGCAATCACCAGAAGCAGCCGCACACACGAAAGGTGACCCACGCGGAATAACTACCCCGCAGCGGGACGATCGCCAAATCCTGGAGGCCATAGCTGAGCTCAAAGCTTCATGGGGGAGCAAGATAGACACGGCCATGGCGGAACTTAAGGCAGCTCTAGAATTCAAAATTGACGCAGTCAGTATAGACGTCAGTCTATTAAGACAGGACGTGAGACCATTGGCAGAACGCACAAGCGGCCTAGACAGGGAGGAAGGTGAAGACCAACACCGACGTCGGCATTGCCAACGCTAAAGAGGTCAATATACTGCAGCAACAAGTACGCAACATGGAAAGCCATGCAGAAGAAGCGGAAGGGCGAGCGAGACGCAACAACATACGCATGATAGGCCTACCAGAGGAAGAAGAATGCCCGGACCCCACAGACTATGTGGAGAATATGATAATCCAGGAGATTGGGGCAAGCCAGCTCTCCCGGGAGTTCGCAATTGAAAGCGCGCACAGGGCCCAGACAAGGAGGCCCCAACCTGGGGCACCACCCCGCGCAATCATAGCAAACATATTAAACTATAAGGACAGGGAAAAGGTCCTGGAGTTCTTCCGGAAAGGCGGAACGATAACGAGGGCATCGGCGAATGTCACTGCATACCCGGATTACACCATGCAAGTGCAGAGACAGCGCTATAGTTACGTGGCAGTGAAGAGGAGACTACGAATAGCCGGATTTAAATACATGCTGCTGTACCCTGCAAGGTTAAAGGTCCTTCACAGAGGCAAAGCTTACTTTTTTGACACCCCGGAGGAGGCGGCATGTTGGATGGACACTCAAGGCTGTCCGGAGTCGGAATGCGGACAGGAGCGAGATGGACAGGATAAGTGATACGGCGCCATGTTTGAGATTGCTGGGGGCGGGTGTACCTGCATTGATAAATTAGTAAAGCAGACTAGTTGGACTGGAATATAGAAGCATGCACATTAAATATGAGCAATGAGTGCGCAGTGATCACAAACAGTATAGGAGACACTGGTCGCAGACGACCTATCCCCAAGTGGTAAAATAGTAGGAGCGCCAGTAGGGCGACATCTCCCTGCAGTGCCCCGAGTATTGGCAATGCCAAGAAAAAGGGGTAGATGCGGGGGTGCCTGAGATCCAGGGATGGAGCTGGGCATCAGTAGGGAAGGGGGGCGCGGGGAGTTGGAAATTGAATTGGGGTTGGGAAGGGAGAGGGGAGGGGGGGAGGGAGGGAGGGAAGTTGGAGAAGTTGTAGGGGTGATGAGTACGGGTAGTTTAAATTGGGGAGTTAAGTTAAGGGGGAGGGATAGTTTGAAGTTGGGGAACGAGCCTGCACGCATTAACGATGGCCTACAAGTATGACTGGGACACTTGCAGATGGAGGAGTGGGAAGCAACTGGATCATGGGAGACCTTAAAGTGATCCCTTGGAATGTTAGAGGGCTCAATAGTTACTTAAAAGGCAACAGGGTTATGATGTATTTGCGCAGACAGAAAATAGACATGGCCCTCATACAAGAGACTCACCTCACAAAGGAAAGATTGTAGGTGATCCAGAGGAAATGGAAGGGGACGGTGGTTGGAGCAACATATTCAGCTTATGCTAGAGGGGTGATTACTTGGGTAGCACCGCATGTCCCATTCCAGTTACGACAGTCCACAATGGGAACAGATGGGAGAATGGTTGCGATAAAGGGGCTGGTGGAAAATAAAGAGATATGTATCATAAATACATATGCCCCGAACCAGGACACAGCGGCATACTTTAAGGTCCTATACAACACAATGAGTATGCACTTAGGGGGGGTGGTGATCTAGGGAGGAGACTTCAACTGCACACACTGCGGGACAGACAGTACTCACATTATTCCGCTCCACAGAATTTCCACACTAGGCTAGATTATACGTTTGTTACACAAGAGCTTCTGACAGAAATAGTACAGACAGAGTACAAAGCAAGGGTCTTATCAGACCACTCACCAATGGTCCTAACATGGCCATACCGACCCCCAAGAGCAAGGATACCAACGTGGCGCTTCAGAGCCAAGGCATTAAAAGACACATTGTTCAAGGAGGACTTGCGAGAAGAAATAATAAGTTACTTTGAGACCAATACCGGTAGTGTGGAGTCAGCTGGCACGCTGTGGGTAGCCTTTAAAGTAGTATTGAGGGGGATAGCCATATCCAAATCCAAAGGACTACAAGGAGGGATATTGACTGAACTGCGAGAGGCGGAAAAAGAGCTAGAAACAGCGTTGAGCAGAGAGGGTAACACCAAGGAAGACACTGAGACCATACTCAGGCTGCAACAGAAATGTGCGGGATACTGGGATAGACTGTGTAACCTAAATTATAAGAAGCATATAGAGAGACAGCATGCGGGTGGATTTAAACCAGGAAGGGTGCTGGCATGGTTCTATAAGAGCGAGACCACCATACCTACAATCAGAGCAATAACGAAAGAAGACAGACGCATAATGGACACCCAAGAGGGCGTGAATTGTACATTTTTAGAGTACTATCAACACTTGTATGGGGACGAAGGGGGAAGCGATTGCAGCAAAATAAGGGAGACACTGAAAGATATAGGCTTGCCAAGAATCAGTGCAGAGGAGCGAGAGGAGCTAGATGCCCCGATAATTATGGAAGAACTAGAAGAGGTGGTAGTGCCTACCTACCGGCAAGACTCCAGGGGCAGATGGACTCCCAAGCAAATTTTATAAGATGTACAGGAATGAGGTGCTCCCCCCGCTTCTGGCGATGCTAAACGAAGCATACGGAAGTGAGAGGGCTGGCAGAGTCCCTAAGGGAGGCAATTATCATACCGCTCTCTAAACCCAATAAGCCTGGTAAAGATTGCAGATTGTTCAGACCGCTGTCTATGCTAAATCAGGATAGCAAAATACTCACAGCGGCCTTTGCAAACAGAATGAGAAGGATCATTAATAAATGAATACACCCCGACCAGACTGGATATGTCCCAAATAGGAATATATCCAACAACCTTACACGACTTCACCGAGTTATTGAACATGTGGAAGGGGACGCGGATGTGGCAATTGTATCATTGGATGCAGTAAAGGCCTTTCATTCAGTCAAATGGCCTTGGCTGATAGCAGCCCTGACAAATTATGAGATCGAGCCTGGGTATCTCAAATGGGTCAAATTATTGTATAGCGCACCCCTAGCCAGGGTTAAAACGGGAGCAATAATATCTGAAAGGTGGCAACTCAGTAGGGGGTACTAGACAGGGATGCCTGTTGTCCCCTATGCTGTATATCCTAGCTCTAGAGCCTCTGGCGATATACCTAAGGCAGCATTATGACATAATAGGAATCAGCATAAAAGGGGAGCTGCACTTAGTCTCCTTGTACGCAGACGATATGCTGTTGTATATACGCTACCCCGAAGAAAACCTCCAATAAGTGCTAGAAGTGATGGAGCGATTTGCGTCGTTGTCCGGCATATCGGTGAATCCCAAAAAATCATGCATATTCCCGCTGGGTAGATACAAAGGGATCCCACTGGATCATTTACCTGTTTTACAAATATCATGGGAGGTCAACACGTTTAGATATCTTGGGATTGATATTTATCATACGGTGGAGGCAGAACACCAACATAATACCAAGGAAGCGGTCAAGAACATTGAAAATAGTATGAAGTTCTGGGTAAAGCTCCGCTTGGCGATGATGGGTAGAGCAGCAATGTTGAAAATGGTAGTTCTGCCAAGATTACTGCATTATTTTGGGAACATACCATATCTGATACCAAGACGATTCTTTGCTAGGATACACAGCATATGTAGGGAATTCCTTCGGCATGGGACGAGGAACAGAATTGCCCTCTGGAAGTTACAAAAATCGCATGAAAAGGGGGGTATAAAACTGTCAAACTATGAAATGTACTACTTAGCAAGCCAACTACAATATGTGGCAAAATGGTTATCAGAAGAACTAACCTCAGGTCTAGGTTGTTTAGACTGGAATGTGCCCCATTCTTCCTGAAAGAAATGATATGCCATTGGAGGGGTGGGCATGAGGAGGCAGCACGCATACAGTGTTAGAAAGATCCACAACAATACATTTCTGATTGGCAATGTTGGGCTGGGCAAGAAGAGGTCGTACATATGAATTGCTGCAGGGCATATTGTCTAACTTGCTAGGTGCGTGTGGCAATTTGGAGACAGGGATGAGGTGCGCACAGGGCTTGCTAGTGTCTATAGGGTTTGTGATCACTTTGGACGCTCTGTGAGGTGTGCAGCTGGAGGGACCAATGGCGGAACTTGCAGTTGGACGGGTTGAGGGTCTCGCGTGTACGGAGCTCAGGGGTGTAGTGGTCTTGGCAGGAGCATAGAGCACGGGCCTGGGTGGTGCCCAAATTAGACATGAAAGAGCACCCAAAGATGATGATGATATTGGGATGGGAAATGTGGCATAGGGCCTGTCAGATAATGGAGAACCCATCCCTGTGTTCCCCGCTGGTGCCACTAGTCGCACTGACGGGAAAAGGAAGCCAACTAATGTTGTTGATTAGGAAGCACTAGGAACCGGTAGGGGTAGCAACAATGGGAGACACTTGGCATGAGGGGAGGATAAAAGAATTTGGGACGTTGGTGGAGGAAACGGGATTACATACGGGATAATATATCACATATCACAGGATGGTGTGACGAATCAAAGAGACATGGTCCGAAATAGTACTAGAGGGTCAACCGGATGCCACCATAGACATAATATATGATATAGCAGATGGAGAGCACGAGATATGTAGCATATATGAGCTGGTGATGTTAAGGTGGGGAAGGAAGTGGTACAACTGAGACAGGATTGGGAGGAGGAAGTGGGTGCCTCATTGAGTGATGGGATGTAGGAGCGAGTCCAAGGGTACCATAAGAAAGTGTTAAGAAATGCGAGGCTATAGCAGATTCAACTGTATATAACCCACATAGCTTATATGACACCCCAGAGAATAGCCAAATTTAAGAATGCAGAGCGACAAACATGCCCCAAATGCAGCGAGGAAAACGCCGGAATGACGCATATGTTCTGGGCATGCCCAGAAATTGAGAAATTCTGGGCGGAAGGGCCCATAGACTAGAAAAAAAGGGGATTAAGATAATTGTGGACACAGCATGGGCATGCCTAGTAGGAGGGTTTCCCAGACCACGCAAATTAAAACATGTAAACTAAAGGACTTGGCATATATACTTGCGAAGCGCACAGGTGCCACAGGGTTTGGAAGGCATGCTATAGACCTAAGATAGAAGTATGGTGGAAAGACCTTCAGAAATGGACAGAAGCCGAAACTGCAGTATGGCAGGAAGCTAGTAATACCGGAGGGGATGAAGAAGCGAAAACCTTGATAGCCTGGAAACATCTAATAGCCACATTGTTTGGGCCCATACAGGATGGGTCAAGCGACCAGGACCCAGCAGAAGACATAGAAGAGGGAATCCCTTTGCAAGATGAAGAAGTAAAACGTGATGCAGAGTAGGCTCGAAAGGGGGGGAGGGAATGGGAGACGCAGTCGAAAATTGCTAGAGTTGTATAAATATTGGAACAATGTGATATGTACTGCAAGTTTGGTTTTTGCGGTGTTTGTTTGGAATAAAATCAATAAAATTGTTTTAAAAAAAGAATAATAATACCCAGAGTATGAAGGTACAATAATCCCTTTAGATGCCAAATGTATTTATAAGTGCACAGTCTCCTCCATTCAGGGTTGTAAATCTGGCCTCAGTGTCCATTTCCCACCCAACCTTAACATTTTGACTTGCCAGATGGGAGTGATCATGGATTATTTTGTTTAATGTGGAAACAAGGTTTTTACACCCAACGGTCAAAGTAATCCATTTCAGAATGGGGGAATTTACTGGTTCTTTAGGGAATCCTGGACATTCGTGAAAAGCTTCACGCATGCTGAAGTACTGGAACAGTTAATTGAAGTATCTCAAGCTTAGCACTAAATTGTTCTTACGAGACAAATTTGGCATCTGGGTACATATCTCCCAGAAATTGTATACCTATTTTACTCCAGAAGTCCTTGATCCATCCATTTGTCGCATGTTGGTTGCATTGCACTGTGACGGATCGAAGGAACTGGTTACTTCTCCCCAAGAGGGAGCCCCTCCCTGTGAGGCTAGGGAGGTGAGCCGGCACCTCAACACCCTCTCTAGGGTTTGAGGCAAGGGGGACTTCAACAGGGGAGACTTCGCATTAGAGGACAAGGACTCCCGTTTCTGTGAGGAACTCCCAAAGCCAAGCCACATAATAGCATGTGTCGAGACTAATGGCTCGGAACAAATGCAGTATTAAACTTGCGATGATGGATTCTTACTACTACAATAAAACGAATGCACATAAAGAGGTACAAAATACACGGAATAAATCTAAAGATTTGCCTGTTAATTCAAAACACAATGATTGAGAAAATCATTTGACTTATACAAATGAGGCTGCAAAGAAAAGAGGGATATGGAGAGACCAAGGGTGGATCTCTGACACCAACTCAAGATCCAATATGGGCCTTGACCGTCGGCCCCTGAATAAGAAAACATACCTATAACAACCAACAAGACCACCAACCAAGGCGAGCACGGTCTCACTATGCTCGTGGAATACAAGAGGCCACAAACACCTCTTTAATGAAGGCTCAACTGCGCTTGCTGAAACTGATATAATATGCTTACAAGAAACTTGGTTAAAAGAAGAGGTACTCTGCGGAGGTTTTTTAACCTTAACAAATCCTGCGATCTCTTCTCAACAAGGCCGACCAGCATCAGGCATGCTGATCCTTGTTAAAATCAACCCTTCTTGGACAATTGTATCAAGAAAGAACATTCACCCGTGGGCACAGTATATGTCCATTCTCATACCAACTCCTAACAAAAATCAAGAACAACGTACAGAAAACATCTACACTACCATTTTCAATATATACTGGAATCCTACTGCAATGAATGACAACAAGTTCCTTGAATTTATATACGACGAAATCGATAATATCGCCTCAGTAAACCAAGGAGGTGAATTTATAATCACAGGGGATTTCAACTTCCATTTATTTGACAAAGAAGGCCAAAAATTGGAGTCAAATGCATTATGACTAAGAGCCAAAAAATGGGTCAAAGAATTATCCATCCGAAATATCTCATTAATTGAGCCCACTGTGAACAATAAAGGAGTGCCTATACCAACATGGTCTCGCGAAAACACAACATCAATTATTGACTATATCTTTACATCAGAAGGGCTAAGAAACCTAATCATTTCTACTGACAATATTCCTCAATCCACCAGTGATCACCACCAAATAAGAATCACATGGGACACAGTAAAAACAAAATATCCACAAATAACTTTGCCAGCATTGGAGATTAATAATGCTCTTAATAAACTTTGCATCAAAAACCATCAAATACCTGGCATATTATCAACTTTTAAAGAGTCCACTCTTCAGGATCAAGCAAAACTTAACTACGGTTGGATCCTCGAGAAATATCATCAACCATGCCATAAGAAAAACAAACCTAATACCTTCCATAAACATCAATTCAACCTAGAAATTGTACTGAAGAAAAAGCTTCTTCAAAAACAAATTAGACAACTAAAAAAAAAGAAAGAACATGATTTTGAAATCAAAATAAAAAAAGAAAAACAAAAATACTCAAATGCAATTAAAGCAATCAAGGCCCAAATAAAACAGAATGACGCCGAAGCAATTTTAGCTGCACTCAAAGAGAAAAACACAAGGCATTTATGGTCTCTACTGAACGCTTCTCTCAAAACAACATCAATGATCCAAGAAGTGGAAGCTCAGGAAAGGACTAAGCATTTCACAACACTCTATAATCCTTATCCTATTGTCTCATTAACTGCCACAACACAAAACGAGGATTCCTGGAATCTCAATTGGGACGTTAATGATATAAGAAATACCATCATGGATCTGAACCCTTCCAGAGCACCAGGACCCGATGTGCTATCAAATGCTATGTTCAAAGCAAATCCGAACGAATGGGCATCCTTCTTCCTTCTTCTTCTCCAACTCATCGAAAAAACGAAACAAATCCCTCGAAGTTGGACTTTGGCTGTTTTGATTCCTATCTTCAAAGATGGTGATCGTAAAAGCCCTGCAAACTACAGACCCATAGCCCTGCTGGATCCCTTGGGTAAATTATTTGCGGGATATCTTGTCAAAAAACTTAACAACTGGGCTGAGGAAAATGCAAAACAAGAACAAAGGCAAACTGGCTTTGTCAAGAAAATTGGAACAAACGTTAATCTACTGTTACTGAATCTGATCAAACATGAGGCGATAATCAAGAAACAACAAGTATATGCAATTTTCATAGATTTAAAGATGGCCTTCGATTCAGTGAACAGATCAAAGCTCTGGTCCAAACTCACAGCCTGGTACTGTCCAGCCTCTATTTTGAATCCCATCAAGCAACTCTACTCAAATACCTCTGTTAGAGTCCGGCTAACCAATGACGGAATGGTTACACCTCCCATTCACACCTCCAATGGTTTGAAACAAGGATGTCCATTGGCAGCCTGCCTCTATAATATGTACACTTATGACTTTAGCAAAAAAATTCGAAACTCAGCAGCCAATCCACCAAAAATCAATAATGAATCTATCCAGACACTAATATATGCTGATGATATTATCATTTTGGACAAAACTGTATCGGGCTTACAAAAATCTCTAGATAAAACTCAATTTATGCATGAGAATGACCTGGTGATTAACAGCAACAAAACGAAGACGATGAAACTTGCCACCGCAGAAAAATAATAAATCCACTCTAAAAATATATCTAGAAAGAAACGAGATCAATATAACAACGTCAATGAAATATTTGGGTGTGATGATCAACTCTTCCGCAAATGAACAAGAATGGAAGAATCATATCGAGGAAAAAGCCAGATCCCTGGCCAGGTAAGGCTGTTTCTTTCATAGGAAGTATGGAACATACTCTATAAAACCCACAATAGCCTTGTATAAGCAAAAGGTGATCCCAATACTAACGTATGCGTCCGAGTCCATGATCAACCAAGAAACCATAAAATGGACCAGGTATGAAGTGTTGTTTTGGAAGAAAACTCTATCTCTCCCAAGGTCGTTTCCTATGGCAAGAATTAGTTACAAACTAGCTATTCAGTCCATCAAATCTATAGTCTTGTGGAAGCAAATGGACCTTCTTAGGAAAATAATCTCAAAAGACAAGATCCGTCACTGGAAATATTGAGAGAAAGAAAATCAGCTTTCCACATCACTGCACTAACAAAATGGGTCTCTGAAATCAAAATGAAAATGCAAGCCGAAGATATCTCTGAGGAAATGTTGATCAATAGACCTCAGCACGCAAAGCGTAAAATACAGACTAATGATTGGATCCAAACCATCGCTGATCAAAATAAATACAAAAGACATCTAAAATGCCAAACAGAAACAAGAGCTCTTCATGAATTACCTGCTTATTTAAACCTCTTTCCGGATTGCAACATTCATAATCTGTTTCTCCGATTTAGGTTTAACATCTTACCAACGCGGGACTATCAGTCTATGATGGACAAAACAAAAAAAATAACTCCTTACTGTCGCTTTTGTAAAGTCGCAAATTGCAAAGAAACTTTGTTCCATTTGATTATGATTTGCCCAGCACTGAAGGACCAAAGATCCTTGCACAGACACTATTTTGGCTTATCGCAAAAACAGCTATCAACTCAAGAAAGATGGGACAATTTGTTAAGGGGTCAAGATAAAAACCTAATTTTGACAATAATTAAATTTTGGCTGGCAATTACTAAATGAAATTCTAAATGAATGAAATATAAATATGGATTTTATGATACTCTCATTTTCCTTTTCACTCTTTTTTCTTTTTATTCTTTCTCTTTTCTCTTCTTCTGTTTAAATGTATTACTTCATTGTGTTATGTATAAATGAAAAGTTTGTAAAATCAAACAAAACATTTTAATTAAAAAAAATGTTTTAAAAAAAATGAATGTGGAAACAAGGTTTTTACACCCAACAGTCAAAGTAATCCATTTCAGAATGGAGGAATTTACTGGTTCTTTAGGGAATCCTGGACATTCGTGAAAAGCTTCACGCATGCTGAAGTACTGGAACAGTGAATTGAAGTATCTCAAGCTTAGCACTAAATTGTTCTTACGAGACAAATTTGGCATCTGGGTACATATCTCCCAGAAATTGTATACCTATTTTACTCCAGAAGTCCTTGATCCATCCATTTGTTGCATGTTGGTTGCACTGCACTGTGACAGATCGAGGGAACTGGTTACTTCTCCCCAAGAGGGAGCCCCTCCCTGTGAGGCTAGGGAGGTGAGCCCGCACCTCAACACCCTCCCTAGGGTTTGAGGTAAGGGGGACCTCAACAGGGGAGACTTCCCCTTAGAGGACAAGGACTCCCGTTTCTGTGAGGAACTCCCAAAGCCAAGCCACATAATAGCATATATGTGACTGTCTCCCATATCCAAAACTTCCAATTATCAAGACTTGAAGAGGGAACAAGAGAAAGGAGCAGCTGGATCTTTAACTGAAAGTCTAGATCAACTGAGATGAGTGGATTTAAAGGGGAGTGTTTGTTAACTCTAGGGAGGAAAGAGACCGAAGAGAGAGGATTGCATGGTGAAGCAGGGCGGGTCCTCTGGTAACGTTACGCTATCTAGAGGCAGTGCCGTGAACGAACGCAGAGCTCACATAGTCCAAAGTTGCTGGAAGTCAGTAACCGAGACACAAACTGTGTGGAAGCTGAAGGAGACAAAACTCAACCCGAGCGGACCCGGAGTAATGGTGGTGGCGTAACCACGAGACTACAGTGGTGGGCAGGCTGCCTGGGTAAAGACGCTGAGATCGCAGAGGGGAGACCGATACAGCTGACGAGGTTGCCCAGTGAGGAATACTGAAGTTGGCGGAGAGGACGAGCAGGGTCGGGCAAAGATGTCAATAAGGAGACAAAGAAGAGAGCATGCCGGAGAGACCTGAACCGTACGCAACCCATAGATGTTCCCATCTGAATGAGAAGGTAACAGGGAACCATCGGAGGAATGGGAACTGAGGCAGGAATCATTATAAGAATGCTGAAACTCACCCCAGTAGAACAAGAAAACCGAGAAAAGAAAACCTGAAAACCTTGAACTGCCTGGGTGAAGGAAAGAGTGTAAGAGAGTATGAAACACACGTCAAAGAAAGTGAGAAAGGTCGGGAAGCCTTTATGATAAACAATTTACAAGAAAGTACAGTATTTTAATGGAAAGAAGGGAAGATTAATTGTGTGTGTGTGAAGTGAATGAATGGAATATAAGAATGAGCCTGCGCAGGCCAAGGGCGAAGTGTTGTGCGCCGCAGGTCCGCAGAGCACACTGCTCAATCTTCCACATCTATATGCTACACTAGGCATCAACGCTGGACTCTGCTGCGTTTAAAGCAATGTACCGAACCCTCTGCGGCAAAGCCAGAGCAGGTCAAAGGTGTAGTGTTGTGCAATGCAGGTCCGCAGAGCATGCTACTATATCTTCCATGTCTACGTGCTACACCACGCGTCGACGCTCGACTCCGCTGCGTTAAAAGCCATGTCCGAACCCTCTGCCGCCTAAGCCCGCACAGGCCAAGTGGGCAGTGTTGTGCGCTGCAGGTCTGCAGAGCACGCTGATCGATCTTCCACGTCTACGTGCTACACTACGCATCAACACTCAGCTCTGCTGTGTTAAAAGCCATGTACCGAACCCTCTGCGGCAAAGCCTGTGCAGGCCAAGGGCACAGTGTTTTGCGTTGCAGGTGTTTGCCGCTGCAGATCTCACCCGCTATGTTCCTTACCACGCAATCTCAGCTGAACCATGTGTGCACCTGCAGGTACTAGCAGTTCTGCAACGTAATCTAGTGATGTCCCCTAATCTTCCTGCATACTCCGATATCTTGCTGAGCCCTTTTCAACTGCCGGCATCAGGCACCGTCTCTGTGCGCCTAATCTTGTCTATCCCAGCCACACACTCTGCCACCTCATGCACTATAACACTGTCTCCATGCAGCCTTGCTCGCTGCAACTCACGCCTATCTGCCCGTACGGCGGCGCGCACATACTATGCAGAAAAAACTGTGTCCACCCCTTGCTGCAGTAAGCGCTTACGATCGAGATCAGAACACAATATCTCTGCGCAACCCCGACTACACCTACCCACCACGCATGCCCAATGCCTCATTAGAAGCCATCATCGGACACCACCCAGGCCCGTGCTCTATGCTCCTGCCAAGACCACTACACCCCTGAGCTCTCTACACGCGAGCCCCTCAACCCGTCCAACTACAAGTTCCGCCGTTGGTCCCTCCAGCTGCACACCTCACAGAGCGTCCAAAGTGATCACAAACCCTATAGACACTAGCAAGCCCTGTGCGCACCTCATCCCTGTCTATAAGTTGCCACTCGCACCTAGCAAGTTTGACAATATGCCCTACAGCAATTCATATGTACAACCTCTTCTTGCCCAGCCCAACATTGCCAATCAGAAATGTATTGTTGTGGATGTTTCTAACACTGTATGTGTGCTGCCTCCTCATGCCCAGCCCTCCGATGGCAATCAGAAATGTATTGCTGCTGCTGTTTCAAACACTACATGTGTGCTGCCTACTCATGCCCAGCCCTCGAAAGCCAATCAAATATGTATTGCTGCTAATGTGTCAAACACTGCAGGTGTGCTGTCTCCTCATGCCCAGCCCTCCAATACCAATCAGAAATGTACTGCTGCTGTTGTGTCTAACATTGCATGTGTGCTGGTTCCTCCTGCCCAGCCTTCTAATACCAATCAGAAATGTATAGCTGCTGCTGTTTCAAACACGGTTTGTGTACCGTCTCCTCATGCCCAGCCCTCCGCCTCTAGAGTACAATGGAAATGTAACAGGCCTACTTATGCAGCCTCCCCCACCATTCCCAGCCTTAACTTAGCTTTGATCAATGCGCACTCTCTACCCGCCAATGCATTAGACATCCATGACCTCCTGAATGCCAATAACCTGGATGCACTAGCAGTCATGGAAATATGGCTCAACTCAGCCTCCAAATCAACTCTCTCCCTTGCCAACCCCCCTGGCTACACTATCCTCAGGAGTGATAGATCCAATGCCAAAGGAGGTGGCGTCGCCTTCATTAGCAAGGACCACCTGATAGTCAGACAAATCAATCCACACTCAACAACAACTGTGACATCCTCTGCATGAAACTCTCCACATCAAACTCTCCACATCCTCCACAAATACCATTCTTACACACATCGTCTACCGCCCTCCTGGCCCTGTCCTCTCATTTGAGGAGGACCTACTCCTCATCTTAAGAGACGACGCTAAACCCTTGTCACAAGTGCTACTACTGGGTGATCGTAACCTTGGCCTTAACGACCCTTCTGACCTCCCAGCTTGCTCCCTAACCAATGCCCTCACTGCACTCGGCTTTGTACAATGCATTTGCAACCCTAGACACAGTAAAAAGCGATCTCTTGACTGAAGAGCTGAGAACTGCCATATCTCCATCAAAGCCAACTCGCCTTGACCATGGTCCAATCACCATATCAACTCATTCTCGCTTCCCTATGCTCCACACGCTAAACACTCGACCACATCGCTCATGCCCTCCCTAGCTTGTTGCTCTAAGAGACTCACTAAAGAAAACATCTCCCCTTGTCTTGGTGCCCTTAATCCTGACTATTTAGATTCTAACGACCCCACACACCGAGCAGACACATGCACCTAAACTCTGACTAATATCATTGATTCCATTGCTCCGTTGGTACCAAAAAAGCCAAACCCGCTATTCACTCGAACTCCTGGTACACCCCTAATCTAGCCTCCCTCCGAACCGAAAAAAGACTTGCAGAAGCTTGTTGGAATAGCAGCCCCACACAAGATACCAAACTCCAGTTCTCTAACCTGTCCAAACAATACAAACAAGCCATTATCCAAGCTAAAGGCAGTACCTACAACACCAGAATTGTTAAAGCCAACTCGAACTCAAAATAACTCCCTCTTCACCATTCTTAGAGAACTCGAAGCCCTTATTCCTTAAACATCCACCCTAACCAAAGATACTGCCTGGTGCAACAACATCCAGGAAGCCTTGCTGCTAAAAATTGACACGTTACAATAGAAAATCTCTGCCAAACAATCTAGCCTCGCCCATCTACATAGGCTCACCCATGCCCCTACCCTAAACAAGCCTGGAGTCCCCCTCTTCACCTTCAATAAAAATACCACACGGGAATCGCTGCACATTCTCCTAAGCATCAAGTCCTCAAGCTGTGAAGGCAATTTCTGTCCTGCCCCCTCGATCAAAGACTCTGCTGAACCATTAGGCCCCTTCTTCACGGCTTTCATTAACGTCTCCTTCATCTCCGGCCGGTGCCAGCTTGCCTAAAAAAAGCCTGGCTCTACACTTCTAAAAAAAAAAAAAAAACACTCTTGATCCTTCCTACATCCAAATTCAACATCACCTTGAGTCTAATCAAATCCTTGGCATGTGCCAATCAGGTTTCCATCCAGGACATGGCACAGAATCGGCGTTCCTAGACCTGAAAATCCAGATGGACGAGATCAGAGACAAGGGATAGCTAGGCTTACGCCTCCTCCTTGATCTGTTTGCGGCCTTCGACCTGGTCGATCATAACATTCTCTGCCAACATCTGATTTCCACAGCCTCCTTTTCTACGGAAGCAGCCTCTTGGATTGCCTCCTTTCTCGAAGGCAGTGTTATGAAAGTCTTTGCAGAAAAGGCCTGTGCAATGCCTTCCCCCATTAACTGTGGGGTGCCACAAGGGTCTTGCGTGTCCCCCACGCTTTACAACATCGTCACAAAGCCCCTCTTTGATCACCTAGGCTCCCTCGGCATCGCCTCCAAATATTACGCCAACACACAAATTCCCCTTCCCCTACCTGGATCCTACCACGATGATACTGCCACATTTAACTCCACCTATGCCACTATTGAAGCCTGGATGGCCACCCATGGACTCTGCCTCAATGATGAGAAAGCAGAATTCCTCATGATAGGCTCCACCTCAGCACTCAAGCAAGTGAACCCACTGTACTCAGCCTTCAACATTGATGGCTCAGTTATCCCAGTCTCTTCATCCGTGAAAACCCTAGGAGTCTACCTTGACACAACCCTATCCATCAGACGCCAAGTCAACCCAATTTCTTCAGCGGCAGCTTACTCTACCAAACTCATCAATGCTGCCAGACCCTTCTTTACCAACGACAACTGTCTGAACATAGCCCGCTCAGTGGTGGGAGCCAGGTTAGGCTACTGCAATGCCCTGTTCGCAGGCACCTCATCTCAGAATGTTAAGAAACTCCCAACTATACAAAACAATGCCCTTTGCGCGGCTCTTAACATTACCTGCTCAAACAATATCTCCAATGCCGGCAGGGAGGTCCACTGGATCCCCATCAAAGAAAGAATCACCTTCAAGACCCTCGCCATCACCCATAAATGCATCGCCACGTCAGCCCCACCATACTTGTCATATAAAGTCACCATGTCCTAAGTTTTTAGGACCACCAGAATCCCCTACTCTTGCAGGGTTGTGCACCCTAAATTCAAATGCCGAAAGCAGGAGGCACAAGCTTCCTAGTCATTACAGCCAAGCAGTGGAATCCCTCCCACTCGCCCTCAGAGCTGAAGTGTCCTTCTGGGCCTTCCGCAGAGCACTCAAAACCTGGTTGTTCAACTAATCAGTTCATGTAAACCAAACAGGAACCTGCTTGAGACCGCTTGAACGTTATCTGCTGCCCGCTCCTCTGTAACCTTATGCCTTATCGCCTTCGGGCCCCATGTAACTGGTTCGATAGCGCTCTGATGCCTAAGGGTTTGTGCGCGCTTTACAAGTGAAATAAATAAACAACAGAAGATAAGGATCATAAGACCCAAGATGCCTTCACAAATAATAACTGGGTAGAGAATACAAAGGGGAGAAATATGCCGATAAGAGAAATAAGTATCCCATAGAGACTTATATTTTGCCTGAATATGCAAACCCTTTCAAGATTAACCTAAGGAAGAAACCAGACTCAAGGAAAGTCATTGCATCAAAGAAAGGGAGCAGCAAGAGCTAATACGAGAAGTCACGAAAGACCATTTGAAAATGACGTATTGAACTGGAGTTTAAAAAACGAAAGCAAACAGTCTAAGAAGCACCTGGCAGGAGAAGGAGACATTCTCCTGACATTCTTTTTTTGGTTCAACTTAGTGGTAGGGTCAGCTAGCATTCGTTTTTGGACAGTGGACTCATTCTTTTTGGAAATTTCAAGACGACTGACTAGCACCTTAGTTAGTAAAGTAGGTAGCGAAGAACCCATAGTGATAGGAATAGTCAGGTGTTCAAGACTTCATTTAATAAAGCCATTCTAAAGATGCCCTCTGAGAGTCTGCATCCTTCGCCTGATCCACAACAGCATGTATTTACCATAAGGAGAGATTAAGGAAGTAACGTTGATGTATATCTAATCTCTTGTGTAGCCACCTCCAGGCATTTACTGTGTATCTGACTGTGTACAATTTACATGAGTCAATCTGATATTCGAAGAGACTGCAGGGAATGGGGATGAACAGGTGAATTACCTGTGATATTGGCTTGTATGAGGTGTGGTTTTCAGGGTTTTAAGAAAATAGTATTCACACCTCATTCATATTTGTTGGTAGGTAACCTGACTGTAATGCTTCATCCGCGACTTTCTCTGCAGGAGCTAGTATTGGAGCAAACTCCTTATAAAATCGTATTGTAAGGAGACAGAAGTCAACACAATATTATTTGCCACAAGCTGTCATTATGAACTGGTCATTAGGAACATCCCCAAAGGGGAATTTATAAGAGCACGTTGAAACTGTGGGAAAACGGCAAATGTTGTTGCAGAATGTGAGCTATTATCTACAAGATTTACTGTGTGTAATGCTCACCTGATTCCCGCAGAGGCGCCGGTCTTGACTGAGTGAATGCCGTATCTTCAAAGGTGATGTGTAACACACGGTTGGCTTTTTGGGCTGGACCTCTGTGCACTGTATGTCTGACCCAAAGAGTAAGATGTCTGCAGATAGAAAATATGGGATTAATGAACTGGGGTTATTCGGTGCCTCTCTCCTCTTCCCTTTCTCTTCTCCTGTAGAACCCCAAAGGTTAACGCCCTCACCTTAGGTAAGTGAACGCCGAGCTCTCCATCTGCCTCGGGGCAGGGTGCCGTAACCAGTTTCTTCACTGGATAAGGGTGCAGGCCTCTTGACCTCAGAGGACTGCTGTCCGTCGTTAACTGCACGAACGGTAAGTTCTGGGCACTTCAAATGTCTTAAAAGTCTTTTGTAATGATATCTCTTGTTTTGCAGGGTTCCGGCGATGGCGGATGGCGGGCTGATGAGAGTTGAGGATCGAACCCGCGTGAGGAATAGAAGCGCCTGGAAGCACGTAAGTAAGCGCTTGTAGCCTGCTTCACGATGCGCACTAACTGTCCCTTTTATCTTGCAGGTACAAGTTCGGAGCTTTAGAGAAGCTGAAGGGTGCTGGAATACCCACTGGATTTGGCGTGGGAAGGAGTAATGGCACGTGAGTAATAAAGTTGCCCAATGTCTTTAAACACACCTTCTTTTGTCTTTCAGATGCGGGATGCAGCGCCGAAGGCCTCCGGAGCGTGCGAAGAACTGGTAAGCTTTTGTCTTTCAGATGCCGAAATGCAGTGCGAAGACCTCCGGAGCATGCGAAGAGTAGGTAAGCCTTTGTCTTTCAGATGCCGGAATGCAGCGCGAGGCGTTGGTGACAGCCGATGGACCAGGTAAGAGATGCGCTGCCACTGAAGACCGTAGTGCTAACCTGTTCTTTCTTTGTCTTTACAGGTGCTGCTGAAGACTGGATTCCAGGATGGTAAGCCTTTGTTCCCTTAGGCCCAGGATCAGAAGCAGAAGACACGATGAGCGTTCTGCTGCAGAGAATGCAGAATAACACAAAGCAAGATTCATCCATTAGGTGTGGTTTAAATAGCCTCCTGTAGTGCTTAGGTGTCTCCTTCCACAGCCACGCCTAGGTAAGAAAAGAGTTCCTGCTTTCCAGAAGAGTTCCAGTGTTCTGAACCTAGGGAGTGGCTCCTGCCCCACCCAACAGGAAAAGTAGTGCCAAACAGAAGAGGATCAGGGGTTCAACTGGCAGGTAAGTAAGCAGCATGGTCTGCTGCAGGTAAGTCCACCCAAGCATTATGAGCCCGGCGCTTCCAGCGCTGGGACTGGGCATCTTTATGAGCCTGGCACCAGGACAGGGTCCAAAAGGTCCCAATTGGGACTGGCTGGCACTCGGAACCGGGGTTATGGGTCTGCTTCCAAGGGAGTCGGGCAAGTCCTGATCTTTTGGAAGCAGAGATCATGACAGCACCCCCCCTCAAGGCCCCTCCCAAACAGGGCTTCTCCGGGGGTTTGGGCTTGTTAGGAAATGTTCGATGAAATCTTTTGATTAGACGAGGCGCGTGGACATATTCTGCAGGTTCCCAGGATCTTTCTTGGGGACCGTAGCCTTTCCAGTCAATCAGGTAAAATAGTTTAGATTTGGAGATCTTGGAATCCAGGATGCTTTTGACTTCAAACTCGAATTCTCCATCAACTAGAATAGGTTTTGGAGATGTAGTTAGTCGGGTTTGAGGTTGCACGGGTTTTAATAGAGAGACGTGGAAGACCGGATGTATCTTCATGTGAGGGGGCAAGTCCAACTTGACCGCTACTGGATTTACTATGGTAGTGATGGAATAGGGACCAAGGTATCTTGGGTTGAATGTGCGTGGTCCTTTTAGAGGTAGATATTTGGTGGATAACCAGACTTGATCTCCTACTTGATATTGGGGGGCTTCCTTCCGATGTTGGTCTGCTCCTTTCTTGTATTGTTCTTTAGCCCTTTGAAGGTGAGAAACGGCTTCCTTAAAGGCTTGGGTGATTGTAGAATGCAGGTGGTCTACTGCTGGTGTTCCAAGATCTTGGAGTGGATCCAACTCCGAGGTTCGAGGGTGACTACCGTATAAAAGAAAAAACGGGGTCTTCCCAGTTCCCGAGTGGACAGAGTTATTGTAGGCATATTCGGCTATCCAAAGGATATCTTTCCAAGTTTTTTCAGTTTGTTGTAGCATGCAGCGCAAATACTGTTCCAGAGTTTGATTGGTCCTCTCGGTTGGTCCGTCGGTTTGAGGGTGGTGGCTGGTCGAAAGTCTCACATCAATTTGAGCCGACCGACAGCAACTTCGCCAAAAATGAGAAATAAATTGACTACCTCGATCCGAAATTAGAACTGAAGGAAAACCGTGCAGTCGGACGATGTTTTCGAGAAATTCTCGGGCCAGAGTTGCTGCTGTTGGTAAGCCTTTGAGTGGAATGAAATGCGCCATCTTGGAGAATAGGTCCAGGATTACTAGGATCGTATTGTATCCGGAGCATGGAGGTAGATCGGTGATGAAGTCCATAGAAAGCGTATGCCCAGGGCGAGGTGGGATGTCAATAGGGCGTAAGAGGCCGGCTGGTTTTTCCTTTTGACTCTTGTTTTGGGCGCAGACTCCACAGGACATTATAAAGTCTCTGATATCTTTTTTCCAAGACGGCCACCAGAAGTAGCACTTGATCTTTTCCGAGGTCTTGGTCATACCGGGATGTCCTTCCATTAAAGAATCGTGATAACAAGAGATTACCTTTTTTTGTAAATCTGTGCTGGGCAGGTATAACCGTTCTTGGAAATATAATAGGTTGTCCTTCACCGTAAAGTCCTTTCCCTGCAGATGCCAATTCTGTATGTCTGCTGGAGTTACCAGTAGCCTGGCTTTATCCTTAACTTCCTCTATGGATTGTGTGGCGATTACACCTAGAATTCTTTGTTCGGGAATGATAGGTACAGGTTTAGGATTGATCAAATGTTCTTCCACTCCCATCCGAGAAAGGGCATCAGCTTTACCGTTTTTTGTACCAGGTCGATAGGTAATTATGAAGTCAAACTCGGCAAAGAATAGTGCCCAACGGAGTTGCCTAGAGGATTGAGCTTTTGCGGTTTTCAAATATTGCAGGTTTCGGTGATCTGTAATCACAGTAACGGTGTGTCGGGCCCCCAGAAGATAATGCCGCCAAGCCTTAAAGGCGGACTTGATAGCTAGAAGTTCCTTATCAGTAATAGTGTAATTGATCTCAGGAGGCGAGAATTTGCGGGACCAAAATGCCATGGGATGCAACTGATTGGTTACTGGGTCCTTTTGTGATAGAACTGCCCCCATGGCAAGGCTCGAAGCATCGGTTTCAACGATGTAGGGGAGTTCTGGGCGAGGATGTTTTAAGATCGGTGCAGAGATAAATCTAGTCTTCAAATTCTGGAAAGCTTGTTCCGCCTCGGTAGACCATTCAAAAAGTTTGTTTTTCTTTAACAAGGCGGTGATGGGCTGGACTATTCGAGAGAATTCGGGAATAAACCTGCGGTAAAAGTTAGCGAAGCCTAACATGCTTTGAACACCTTTTACGGAGGATGGCAATGGCCATTTGAGAATTGCATCGACCTTCTTTGAATCCATACGCACTCCGCTAGGTGATAATATGAATCCCAAGAATTCAACTTCAGTCACGTTGAAAACACATTTTTCCAACTTAGCGAAAAGTTTGTGTTGACGCAATCTCTCGAGGACCATTTTCACGTGTTTCCGATGTTCAGTTTCCGATGAAGAATAAACGAGGATGTCGTCAATGTAAACAACAACACACACATCTATGAGCTCTCTGAGGACATCGTTCATAAAATATTGAAAGGCGGCCGGGGCATTGCAAAGTCCGAAGGGCATCACCTGATATTCAAATAGCCCATACTTGGTGCGGAAGGCCGTCTTCCATCCATCGCCCTCTTTTACTCGTACCAAGTGGTAGGCTCCTCTAAGATCCAGCTTTGTATATATGCATGCTTTTCTGACTTGGTCCAGGAGTTCAGGGATCAAAGGTAACGGATATCTATTCTTAACGGTGATCTGGTTCAGGGCGCGATAATCTATACAAGTTCTAAGGTCCCCTTCTTTTTTTGGAACGAAGAACAAAGCTGAGGAAGCAGGGGACTTGGAAGGACGAATAAACCCATTCGCTAGGTATTGATCCAGGTATTTTCGGAGGTGAAGATTCTCAGGCTCGGTGAGGGCATAAATTCTACTACAAGGAGGAGTAGATCCAGGTATCAGGTCTATCTGGCAGTCATAAGACCTATGAGGAGGTAGAGAGTTAGCCTGATCCTTCCAGAAAACATCTTGGAATTCTAGGTATTCAGGAGGTAACTGGGGAGCCTCCGAGGAAATTGCTGCCAGTGCAACACCAGGTCGAGGGTGACAAGTAGAGACACATTCTGGAAACTGAACCGTTCTTGCTCGCCAATCGATCTGAGGATTGTGCTTCTCTAACCAAGGAATTCCTAGAATAATCTGGAACTGAGGGGCCTTGATCACATCGAACACGATCTTCTCATGGTGTCCATCTTGACTTACTAGCGTCACTTCTTGGGTGGTATGCGTTACTGGTCCGGAGGCTATCTCCGTACCATCCACCGTAGTAATGACGTCCTTTACAGCCTTTGGACAAAGAGTCAGATTCATCCTCAAAACCATTTCATGATCCACATAATTGCCGATGGCACCGCTGTCGACGTAAGCTTCAATCGCATGTAATCGATCCGGATGTTCAGGGCTAATGAGGACCATAGGTATCACGAAATGCGAGGTCACGGAACTGGTTTTAACGCTCGGCAAGAGGACCTCTATTCTTGTCGGGCGAGGTCGTTTCCCTGCTCAGAGTTTGTGACCCTGGTAACTGCAGCTCCTACTGCCTTCTTGGCTGGTTTCACCGGACAGTCTCGAAGAAAGTGCCCCGAGTTTCCGCAATAGAGGCATAATTGCAGCTGTTTTCTCCTTTCCCGCTCCTTTTGTGTTAGTGGTCCTTTCAGGCCCCCTATTTGCATGGATTCCCCGGAGTCTACTCCTTTGGTAGGAGTTGGTGGTTTGGAAAATACTCGAGCATCAAACTTGGAACGATCGGCCTTCCTGTTCTGCAGTCTGTGGTCAATTTGAACGACTAAGTCAATATAGTCCGAACAGTCTTGCGGGGGATTCACTACTTGGGCTAACACATCTTTGAGCTCTCCACGTAGACCTCTATAAAACAGCGTAATCCTTTTGTCCTCAGGCCATCGAGTTTCCACTATCAGTCTGTTGAAAGACGCAATATAAGCCAAAAGGTCTTGATTACCCTGTCACAATGAAAGGAGCTCATTGTCCAAGGCCTGCCCCTGTGAATGTCTTGCAAACAGTTTTTCCATACTGAGCTGAAAAGCTTGAAAATCATGGAGAACCGGATCATCTTGATTAACTAGAGGGATCGACCAGTCTGCCGCATTGCCACTAAGGTACGAAAGCACGAAAGCTACCTTAGCTTGATCAGTTGGAAAGGCTGTTGGCCGGCATAAGAAGTGCAACCGGCACTGATTAATAAATACTGCAAACCTCTTTGGGTCACCAGAAAATCGTTCGGGCGGAGCCAGAGGTACATTCCCAGGTAGGTTGATCTGCACTGGGTTCGTAGAGGATGTTGAAGGAAGATTTGCCCCTGATGCGGGTAACGGAGTTTGTCCGGCTTGTGACTGTAGCAATTGTCTAGCGAGATCGTCTGTTCACTCCTTGGAAATAATCAGTTCCCTTCTTAGAGCATTCGTTTCCTGACGGGCTGCATGCACTTCTGCTCTTAGTTCCCCAAGTAACTGGGCTAGCTGGTCGGTATCCGAGGTTTCCATTGCACCTGGGTGGGAGTTTTGCGGTAGGCTTTGTGTTCTGTAAAGCTCACCTGATTCCCGCAGAGGCGCCGGTCTTGACTGGGTGAATGCCGTATCTTCAAAGGTGATGTGTAACACACGGTTGGCTCTTTGGGCTGGACCTCTGTGCACTGTATGTCTGACTCGAAGAGTAAGATGTCTGCAGATAGAAAATATGGGATTAATGAACTGGGGTTATTGGGTGCCTCTCTCCTCTTCCCTTTCTCTTCTCCTGTAGAACCCCAAAGGTTAACGCCCTCACCTTAGGTAAGTGAACGCCGAGCTCTCCATCTGCCTCGGGGCAGGGTGCCGTAACCAGTTTCTTCACTGGATAAGGGTGCAGGCCTCTTGACCTCAGAGGACTGCTGTCCGTCGTTAACTGCACGAACGGTAAGTTCTGGGCACTTCAAATGTCTTAAAAGTCTTTTGTAATGATATCTCTTGTTTTGCAGAGTTCCGGCGATGGCGGATGGCGGGCTGATGAGAGTTGAGGATCGAACCCGCGTGAGGAATAGAAGCGCCTGGAAGCACGTAAGTAAGCGCTTGTAGCCTGCTTCACGATGCGCACTAACTGTCCCTTTTATCTTGCAGGTACAAGTTCGGAGCTTTAGAGAAGCTGAAGGGTGCTGGAATACCCACTGGATTCGGCGTGGGAAGGAGTAATGGCACGTGAGTAATAAAGTTGCCCAATGTCTTTAAACGCACCTTCTTTTGTCTTTCAGATGCGGGATGCAGCGCCGAAGGCCTCCGGAGCGTGCGAAGAGCTGGTAAGCTTTTGTCTTTCAGATGCCGGAATGCAGTGCGAAGACCTCCGGAGCATGCGAAGAGTAGGTAAGCCTTTGTCTTTCAGATGCCGGAATGCAGCGCGAGGCGTTGGTGACAGCCGATGGACCAGGTAAGAGATGCGCTGCCACTGAAGACCGTAGTGCTAACCTGTTCTTTCTTTGTCTTTACAGGTGCTGCTGAAGACTGGATTCCAGGATGGTAAGCCTTTGTTCCCTTAGGCCCAGGATCAGAAGCAGAAGACACGATGAGCGTTCTGCTGCAGAGAATGCAGAATAACACAAAGCAAGATTCATCCATCGGGTGTGGTTTAAATAGCCTCCTGTAGTGCTTAGGTGTCTCCTTCCACAGCCACGCCTAGGTAAGAAAAGAGTTCCTGCTTTCCAGAAGAGTTCCAGTGTTCTGAACCTAGGGAGTGGCTCCTGCCCCACCCAACAGGAAAAGTAGTCCCAAACAGAAGAGGATCAGGGGTTTAACTGGCAGGTAAGTAAGCAGCATGGTCTGCTGCAGGTAAGTCCACCCAAGCATTATGAGCCCGGCGCTTCCAGCGCTGGGACTGGGCATCTTTATGAGCCTGGTGCCACTGGTGCCAGGACAGGGTCCAAAAGGTCCCAATTGGGACTGGCTGGCACTCGGAACCGGGGTTATGGGTCTGCTTCCAAGGGAGTCGGGCAAGTCCTGATCTTTTGGAAGCAGAGATCATGACACTGTGAGAGGGTACTCAAATAAATGCATTTAAGTAGCACGGATGAAAGCACAACGAACTAGAACACATACCTTGATACAGAAACCACATACACAGAAACAAGACAACAATGTGCAATTCATCACCTCATTTTGTGCTAACAACCATCTGATTAAAAAAAAACCTTAAAAAAGCTGTTACTTGCTCAAACTGGATACACACATGGGCATGTTTATTGATAACCATCCCTCCATTATTTATAGAAGAGCCAAAACACTCAGAACCAGTTTGAGCCCATAGTTATTACCAGACCTAAAAGACATGACACCACAAACCTGGCTACAACAACCGAAGTCAGGTTTCAGGAAGTGTGGGACTTGTTCAATGTGTCAGTATGCAATGGCAAGTACAGACATCTTCAGGGACCCATGTGGGGTCAATATGAAAATACAGCAACCAATAAACTGTTGCTCCAAAATTGTAATATATAGAATCATATGCACTTGCCAACTTGTCTACATAGGCAGTACGATTCGTGATTTACAAATTAGGATCAGAGAACACTTATCCAACATAGGCAGTCAGGACAAAAATTTACCGTTAGCAGACCATTGGCAAACCAAACACCAACTCAATGACAAGAAGGAAATCAAATTCATTGGATTATAGAAGGTCACCCTAGACAGAAGAGTAGGCAATCAGGAATTGATGCTACGCCAAACTCATTTGCCGCTTTAGAACTGTGGATCGAGGCTTAAACTTGGACAATTAGATGGCCTTTTTCCTGTAACATAAACTTGTTACAAGCAGAACTATACCACTGACATTTCATGAGATTTTCAAATCACTTAATTATGGATATCAATGAATTGAGGGTTAGATATGCCATTAATCACATGATACATAAGATCTCTACAGTGTTTTAATATGTGGAGAAGTGGACACATCTTTCATCACATACTACATCACATTATCCAATCAAGTTGAAAATAGGTCTCACAACCTAACGTAACTTATAGGCACAGTTAACAGTATCTGTACAAACACTTTTTGCCATTTGAAAATTTTTCAGGGATTTTTCTTACAACCATAATTAGAGGCACTGCTACTAATACATGAACTAGTACACCTGACACTTCATTGCACCACTTGGTCCTATGGCCAAGGTGCGGATATGGCACACGGCAATCATAGCAAGAAAACGGCTTCATAAAATATTTTTGGAGCATGTCAATGGAACACATTAATATCAATGGGATACAGAGTAATTGGGCTTTTTTTAATACAATACAATAGATATCATGTACACAGGGGTTCGTTGTTGAATACATCAACACGTTACCCATAATATAAAGGCAAAGCATCCCAAAACATGGCCGAAAGGCTGCTCAGAGTCATGGAAACTGTGGTAGGACCACACAGTTTCCATGGAGCAGTAGGTAAACAGGAACACATACTCACATGGCAGACACCATTATCTGACGCGAGTCGCACAAAACCTGAATTTGAAGGTAAACCCTGGGGTCCCCGCAAGCCCAACCCCTATGGAAACCAATTGAATCACTATCCGTAAAGAACCATGTTAAAGCATGCCGTAAGGAACCACGTTCAAGCATGCTGCAACCAAGCGGTTGATGTTATATTTATTAAATGTCCTATTTACATCGAGCAGTCACCACGGACATTAAGCATTTTAATTTATTAATTGACTAGTTTCCAAGAACGTTTTCTGTAATTGTTCATTACACTCAGCCGTACACGTGAAAACTACGGCAGCATCTCAGTGCCCACAGGTGGCAGATCAGTTATACATTCAATACGTCGGCTTGCGGAACATGCTAGAGCATGAACCGCCGAAATATTTTATTTATCTCACTGTTCGTCCTTGCAGCTAAGCGCAAGGGCTCACAAACCCATGTGTGAAGTACTTATTTTCCTAACCACAGCAATTTTTATTTAGGTGGGATTTAACCCAGGACTTCCATTTGCATCCTAACAAGACATAAACCACATGGACACATAAGGGTAAGAGAACTGCTGATACAAAATATCAATATTTGGAAACCAACTAATGGAGAATTTAATATTAAATGTAAAATATAAGTGCAGCCAGGAGCACATTTTTCAAATACAACATAAACACCATGACTAAAGCCAAACAGGATTGTTTAACAACCCGGTGCATTGTATTTATATGTTTTTAATTATTTATGCAGCTGCTACCCGATTTATTAATCGATGTGTATATACAGAGAATAATCATATTTACATTGTTTTCAACCATGTGCACATCTTTTTCAACATACAAAGAACCCATAATTTTTGCATTTGGTATACAGAGGGTACTGATTTCTTGCTTATGTCGTCTTTATGTTTCCCTCCTTTTTCTTGTATCGATTCTTAACCCTATACTTCCTCCCTGGTCCCACCTCTGGAATCTCGGTCTTTATTATTTAATTTTTTATTATTTTTACATCATTTTAAACATTGTTATATTACTAAATTCTTTCTGATTGTGGAATGTTTGAACACTAATTTATGTTGATCTACCCATTTTCTGGGTCTGCATACTGATGCAACCACATTGACATGTATTTTGTTACCAATGTTCACAAGTTGGTTTTTGATTTGTATATGATTTACCTTTTTCAACATAATGTTTTTGACTTTCTAACATGCTAATTAAGTAGATATGCCCCGATTTGAGGAAGGCACGGTTTAGTGCTGAAACACGTGTAATCACATAGGGCCAACAATAAATACTCTTGCCAAATCATTTCACAATTACTCTTGCTACTTTTGCAAACAGAATTGTTTATGTGGCGCAGTAAGTGGTGTGGTTGTAACACATGTTGTCTCTAATTACCAACGGAGTAGAGGAACTCAAGGTCTCTGTAGTTTCAAGCACCAATGCAACACTTTCCTAACCCAAACAGGACTTGGTTGCAAGGATCCAGAATTAGTATTGCACAAAAGGTTCCTCACTAAGATTCCTTATAAAATTCAGTGGTCAGGCCGTCACTCGAAGTAGCCTTTGCTGTGGGTAATGTGCTTATTGCTTCAAGGATTTCAGCAGTGGATACTGGAACATTAATCAAGTTTCTGGTTTCTTGATCTAATTTAGGTGGGCAATAGTCATCTAGGTATTTAGATATCTCATCAAAAGATTTCACGTCATTGTTCCTATATGGGCTAGCATATCATCGATGGAATACCACCAATATACCTTCAGGAGTTGTTATTTTTCGGTCAGAGTTACTACATATAGCTTTAATTTCAGGGGTGTTCTATTGGCCTCTAATGAAGCATACTACGGCACACCCCAATCTCTCGCATTCACTATATTTAAACAGTGGTGCTATTGACTGGTGAGCCTTTAGATCAGAAGCATATGATTCACTGGTAGGGATGGCTAATGAAACCTTTTAAGAGACTGGGCAAAATCTTCCCTCCTCGCCCATTTATCCTTAGAGGGCTCCCAGTACGATTTCTCCCTATTTTACGAAGTAGCCCTTTCCAAGGGTCTGCTAGGTCAATGTTACCCTCATCAAGCCAGGCCACCAATCTACTACGCTGATCTCTTAGAGTCTTATTTAATAAAATAAATATTGTCAAATGGAACTAAAGCCCATGCTGTGGTCAGGATACAAACAGTTCAAGCACTCCTTCCTGCTTATCCTCCATCGAAAGGTTGTTTAAGTTGCAAATGGAGCCATTCTTGAAAAGGCTTTTTCATTTCTTTCATTTTAGTTATGGTGTGCATGGGGAGACATGTCAACGGGTTCAGTCCTGAGGGGAATAGGGTGTTAATAATCCCCTCTCTAGTGAGCGTTCCCTGAATGCCATGGTTCCTAAACTATTAATATAAAAACATGTATCTTTATCTCCAAAAATAAATGCAACACAATGTTTTGGGCAAAATTATGTTTGAAAAATTGTCAACAGAAGTTAGAACTCTAAGACGGACTCCCAAATATGAACGTGCATTAAATAATCTGAAGATGGCCCCCAGGGGAGGTGTTAAGGGAAATGGTGCCTATTGGCTGTACAGCAAATTAACTAAAATCACTATGATATATCACTAAATTGGATGAAGTTCATAGTTTCCACAAGGCACACTTCTATGTGCATACCAAGGATTCCTAACCTGGCAACAGGGAATATTAAACAGCATGTGAACCAATGAAAGAAAGAATGCTGGAGAACAACCCTTCTTTGTCTCCATAACACTTCCACAAACATGACATAATTTACTTTGTAGTGGGTCAATATTTTAGTTATTTTCTGCACCTCCCCCCTTGCCCAAACCAAAATAGCTTTTCGACAGTCTCCATCTCCAGACATCTTGTGTTGACATTCAGTCTGGTATTCACTTTATTAAATGGGAGAAAAGTTCATAGGAAGAGAACGGACACTTTTTCTCAAAATCACTCATCTATAGTGTAGAATTGTTATGAGGGAGTGAACCCACATCCTTATTATTCCTTAAAAACCTCACTTGGGTCTGCTCCTTTACATCATGAGCTGCCCTCTTATGCCCATGCAGCTTATTTTATTTACTGTAGGCAGGGATTTTTAAAAACCAAACAAAACTCGTCCACCCCCTATCCCCTTCAACCAGTCACTTATTAACATTCAAATGCAATACGCTTTTAGTCCTTTTTGGTTGCCATTTCCTGCCCCTATACACTAACTGCTAGTTTATCCCAGACCTCCACAGCCTCACAGCTCACATTGAGATTTTCCCTTTGTTCTATTACCTTTTCATATGAAACCAGTAGGCTGATTTCTCTCCCACTCAGTTATATTTAGTAGAGTTTCTAGCACCCAGTTGCTCATAAACGTCTTATAAGCCACATTAATAAGTAAATAAACCATTTGTTCTTTGTTTTGAGTTAAAATATTCAACGAGCCATCGAATCCCACGCTTACCAATTGAATTGTTAAACGCAATTTCATTTTGTACATCTTTTTCCTTTGTTTGCTTTCAGAAAATCTTTATTTTATATTAGGTGCCAAGTATGTGGGGTATGGAACCAATTTGCACTTTACATGACCCACACTTCATTAGTGCATGTGGAGTTCATTTGGTTTAACTTTGCCGGGGTGTACTATAATCTATGTAGAATATTATATTGATTTAATTTCATACTAGACAACACCTATAAATGTATGCCACAGATAGTGTCCACTCATACATATTAGGAGTAGCATTTTCACCACTTAATCTAAGAACGTTCCACCCATACAACCAAATTTCCTTTTTGATATACCAGGTAATTGCTAGGATCTATATTGGTTTAATCATTCTATTATGAATCAGAATTTCAAATCTGGTCAGACTAATATCGGTCTTGCAAGTATGATCTAACTTGGACAGTCTGGGAGAGATGAAGACTAAATTCTTTCAAATTTGTCATTTTGGCATTTGAAATGTCCATAAACAGCAGCCCAACAACAACCGGTCCGCTAAATGTAATTCCAGAAATGAAATATAAAATATCCTTCTTGCAGTCTCTGGTTGTTTGAAATAATGTTATAGCAGCTTGCGCCCAAAATTTTATTTTTACTGTCAAAAGGCCACTATCCTGTCAAGTGCATGCTTTGCAATCCTAATTTAATCTTTTTGAAAACATCTTGCTCACATTTTTATACGTATCCTTTATTTTCTTGCGTCCCAATTAGCGTGGTTAATGATGGTCGTCTCCTCTAATAAGTGGGCGATCTTTTCAATTAATGTGGTTTCGGTAACAGCAGGAACAATTTGAAAGATTCCAAAAGCCCTTTAATTTCGCACACATCAATTTAGCTCGAACCTTTGCCATTGCCTTTAGTACCTGTAAGGAAGGCATGGCATTGAGTAGTAAACACAGACACAATGAATACAAGTTTCAAACACCTTTACTTAGTATTTTAGTTGGGTTGGTAAAATTCCTAACTGGCCCTGACTGTAGAATGGGAGTAGTCTCGACCATTAAACAAATAACAAACACGTCCAAGTCACTATAGTCAAATAAAAAGGCCTATATTAATAAAGTCTAAACTAACATGACAAATGTGTTAAAGGAATACAAAAGGAATACAGTGTCTCAAAAGAAGTGTCAGAATGGCTTCAATAACAACTCCCTTCCCCATGTTCAGCCCCACGGGTCTAAATAGTTTCTTAAAATGGATAGGTGGATGGCACAGTTCTATCAGTCTTGCACACTGTGACTTGCTGGCATAGTTTAACAGTTCAGTCTTGGGCTTCAAACTTCTAGTAGTTCAATCACTTCCTTTAGCTTTGTCCGCCTTGTAATCAATACTCTGTTCACATTCACTTTCTCAATTTCTCACAGTTCCGCAAAGGCTTCCCTCTGTCAGACTCGAGCCTCTGCATTTAGCTTTCAGATTATCACACAATTCTGCACAGTCTTCCCTTTACTGGGCTCAAGCCTGTCTCTTTTTAGTGGGGGTTCCCTTCCCCATGTTTTACCTTAGGTATCTTTTCACTGTCGAAGACTTTCGAAACTGCAAGGATTTTACGTCTAAGGATTTTACATAGACCACTGCATGACCACTTCAACCTCTCCTTCAACAATTCAACAGTTTACAATCCTCCTCATCTTGTAGCAACAATGCTCCCTGGTACTTTCATCTTGCAACACCAATGCCTCTTGGTACTTGTAGTTCTTATTCTCTTTAGTTTTCCCTTTTCAAAGTTCATAGGCAACACCAACACTTCCTGGCATTTGTAATTTCTTATTCCTTTTATTCTGCCCTCTTGGTAATTTCGTCTTGCAACACCAATACTTCTTGGTATTTCTTTTTCACCCATGCCTCTTGGTACTTGTAGTTCTTATCCTCTTTAGTTTGCCCTCTTGGCCTTTTCCAAAGTTCATATACTTTGCCCTCTTGGCAGATTCAGATGGGATATATTTTGCTTCCCTCTTATTCAACTTTATCTCCTTTCCTTTGGGTCCCACTGTAATATCTTTCAACTCTCATAACATTTCACAGAGACTTTCGAATGTGCAACTTTGCTTTGCAGGACGACTCTGTTACTTTGTATCCTTTCCTTTTACAATTCAACAATTGTCCTTTTCCATTCATGTTTTATCAGCACATTCGCAACCTTCAACTTTGAAATTACAGTTACTTTTGCTTTCAACACAAACCAGACTTTTTTGCCTTCAATAACTCGCCTGTCGTGTTAATTGCTTTACTTTCATCATATTCATTCAGCAGTCAAGGCCGTTACCAATGCCTCCTCTGTTCCTGCCCAACTCTGCTGTTCACCCAGGAGGGTCCCAGGCTTCTTTCTGGCAACTTGAAGGTGTCTTTCCTCTGCTCACTTGGATTCTGTCTGTGAACGCTAACGGCTTCCCCAAAGTGTGGAATTCTCGCCTGGCTCTCTCTCGATCCTTGCAACCGCTGATCAGCCGGTTGGCCTTTCAACTTCCACAACCTGGTTCGCATCAGCCCTGAAAGAGCTGGTCCTTCTCGTACCCAGACTCACTCAGAGTGTGCCTGTGCGTGCCACCTTTTATGCTCACAGGGGGTGTTAACAAGTGGCAGGTGTGCTTGTTAGGACTATGTGCCTGACTATGCCTGGCCTCATTGCAGTGATAGAGCCAATGCAAGTCAGTGGAGATAATCTTTCTGACCTCATTCCTCATCTTCCCTGACTTAGTACTGTTGTCAATATAAAGTGGGGAGGAATTATGCGAGCTGTAGTTTCCCATAAAATAAGCAGAGATTGGAGTTAGATGGGTTGTTGGAAAAGGGGGATACCATGTCCACCATTGGATGCTTCTCCCCTACTCCCTGAGGACCCCCTACCCTGGTGATCCTCCCTCGCTTGTCCACCCCAAGGGTCAGGACCCAAAATTGATGGCCTTTTCATGGCCACCAGAGTACAGGATCCACGGGGACTAGGTTGTGAAACACCCTCTCGTTTTTCACACACCATTATTTGGGTAGCTGGATCCGGCCAACTGAAGTTAATCTTAAAAAGAGCTTACATCCTATAATGTTCATGTTTCCACCACTTTAACTCATAATATAACTTGCAGCCCTAATCTATAACTGAGCTGATTCTCCTAGATATTTATTTCTAATACATATTTGCCTCTCAACTCCTATGATATTGCCAGTATCTATGTTTTTTGCAGGCCATTTGGCCGAGCTACTGCCTGCACACTTTAAAACCCCTGTGCTTACATCAATATATCATCTGCATATTAAGTTATACTAAGAGCCCCACACCAGAAGACTGGCTTGGGCATTAGCTGTTTCCTACCAAAATGGCTTGCCCAATGTATTTTGCATGCAATGAAAGTGAGAGGGCAGCCCTGTCTGGCACCATGAGTGATTGTACAACTGTGGGTAGACTGGCCATTAATGACATAACAGGTTTGGGTGGGTTATATCTGATTTTATCAATTTACTCTACAAATTTGCTATTATTGCAAGTCATAACTGTCTACAAATTGTTCCACTGAACACTGTCAAAAGCCTTCTCAGCATTAACAGACAGCAACAGATTGTGCTGGGTGAGACTACTGGGAACCAATAGACTGATACAATGGTAATGGACATTTCATTCTGCTACAGATCCATGCTGGTCTTCTTACACTATATTTTTTACCACATTTGGTAGCAGTCTTGCCCTTATTCTAGCAATCACTTTTAGATCCATGATCTTCATGGATATGGGCTTATGGGCGGTTAATAATTTCTTTTTTGGTTAGATAATGATTTTGGATTAGTTTTAGTGCCTGACCAGAGGGCTTTAAAACCTTTATGAATATTTTAGTGCGGTTGGCTTTAAGTGCTGTATAGACTTGAAAAACGTATTAGGAAAGCCATTACGGCTACGTGATTTTGTATTAAGTAAGTATTTAATGACATTCTTTTCTTCTCCCAAAGTAATCCTCCGCCGAGGTTAGCGCCCAACTTGTGATGAGGCCCTAAATCTTGCCAAATATATTGTCATTGCCATAGATTTTTTTCTCTCGCTATTTCACTTCATTTTGAATAGAAGAGAAACAAAGACTGAGACGTGCAAGGTAAGAATTTAAGCACTTTCACTATGTATGTATCACTTGGTTGGCGTGTTAGAATTCTTTAGCTAAGAGGAATAGTCCCTTTTCATTCCTTGGCAAAGGAGAATAAGCTGGTTTTCAATCAGACTTAAAAAGGCAGGAACATTTCATGACAGATGTGTTGGTGCAAATAAAAAGATGGTTACAACACCACAGAGCACACTTGTTACGTATGGTATGACGCCTGCAAGATGTGTGAAACTGACAGTAATGCTGGACTGACATATACAGGAGAGACCCGCCATCCAAGCCAGGGAAAATTGAAATTTGGAGCTGCTGGTGCATCCAGGCAACCAGCAAGGAAATGAGGAATGGCAATAGGAAGTGGGGTTTCAATGCAATACACAGGATGGAAAAATGGTGACAAGATAGGGGCAGATGATGAGAGCAAGTCAGAAAAAATATGGCAGAAAGCAGGTCTGATAGAGGGGGGGAGTGAAAATGAGAAGGGCAGTGAGGAGGGACAATTATTGTTTGGTAATAGTACTGAGGGATCACTATCCTAGATGCATAGAAGGAAGGGAGGAGTTATACAAGAGTGTCTGAATAAAGGACATTTAAATGAAGAAAGTACAAAAAGACGGCCTGTAATATGAGGAACAGCCGGAGGGTGAGAGAGATGGTTCAAGAAAGAGGTGGGTAACAGGAGGGAGATGATCTTATAAGATACCTGGAAAGGAACTACAGAGATAAACAACCTGAAGATAGAGAGATTAAGCAATAAAATAAACAGGAATGACAGTATTCTCCAGGTACAGACAAGCAACCTGAACAGAGATGCCTGATGAATGATAGATACATTCAGAGTCCACTTTGAATAAGTTTACATTTCAGCCAGGAGTAATTTATACTCTAAATGGACTGGTAAGGGGAAGGAAGATCTACATTCTAAAAGGTGTCTTATTTTGATGTATTTGTATATTTTAGTTTATTTACCTCTTCCTTGTCTTTAAGAAATTAACTCTAGCTAAAAAAGGAGTATGTTGCTTATGTAACTCCTGTTCTCCAGCATTGGTATCTTTCATGGATTCACACGCTTTGAATATTCCCCGCGGACAGGCTAGGAATCCTTAGCAACATTTGATTATAGCTTATAATAGAACCTGTAAGCTCAATTTCGTAGCCCATCTAAGTCCTTTTGGGTACATTCTGTCTCAGCCAATGGGTTGTCAAATTACACGCCACACCCATGAGGCCATCTTCAGATTCTAACCCCAGAGGAATGAGAGTTGGCATAAAGTAGCCTTGCTACCTTAGAGGTGGTATGTGGGCGCATGTGAATCCATGAAATATACCAATGCTGGAGAACAGGAGTTACAGGTAAGCAACTTACTCCTTCTCCAGTATTGGGTCTTTCATGGATTCATATGCTTTGAATATATTGCTGCAGCAGTTAACATTTTGTAATAGGAGGTGTAAAAGGAGAAGCCATACCTTATTGAAAAAAGTGTTGTGGGACAGCTCTTCCAACCCTTGCTTCAGCCTCTCCTTGTCCCTCCATGCAGGAATGCTTGACAAAGGTGTGTGGAACTGCCCAAGTTGCTACGCTCCATATGCCTGACAGGAGGACCCCAGCAGAATGCTACCGAAGACCCCACTGCCCTACTGGAATGAGCATGAACAGGCCCTTGTAGCAGTCACTTGGCCTGGGTGTGCGCCGTCGAAATTGCGGTGGAAACCCATCTGGCATTGCGTTGCTTTGAAATCGACCGACCTTTGTTAGGGTGGCCGAAAGCTACAAATAGTTGAGACGTTCGTTGAAAGTCTTTGGTTCTGTATATGTAGAATGTCAGGATTCTTCAGTTACTTCAGTCTGCAGGTGGAAGTTGGACTACACTTTGGGAACGAATGTAGGGTTTGTTTTTAAGATGATCCTGTTCTTCTAAAACCGTAGATATGGGGGTTTAACAGATAGCTCATGTATTTCTGCCACCCGTCTCATTGACGTGATTGCTACTAGAAAGGCAGCCTTCGAAGACACAACCTTTTTGTCTGCACTTGCCATAGGTTCGAACAGAGGTTTTATTAGGGCTGACAGCACAGTGTTTAAGCTCCACTGAGGTGGTGCTTCCTTTTGAGGGGGATAGGTGCGGCATATACCTCTCATGAAGTGTTTTACAATGTGGGCTCTGAAAATGGGAGCTTTTCCTTTTTTAGTGCTTTTCCTAGAAATTTCTGCCAAATGCATTTTGATGGACGAGTGAGATAAACCATCTTTTTCTAATTGTAATAAGTATGGTAGGATTTGGTGCGTTTTCCACCTAGCGGGGCCAATTGTTGTTGAGAACTCCAAGTGCAAAACCGATTCCATTTGTATACATATGACCTGTTTGTAGAGTCTGCCCTGGCAGCCTTCAGGATGTTCCTGCATTCTTACGCGAATGGGACTTGTCCGAATTCGTTGAAGTCAGGAGCCAGGCCTTTAAGCTGAGCACCCCTTGGTTGTGGAGTCTCACCTGCTGGTTGCACAGAGTCAGCAGGTCGGGGTCTTGACCCAGAGGGTTTGGACGGTTCTGGGACAGGTGAAAAAGCTCTGAGAGCCACAGTTGTCTCACCCATGTTGACGCTATGAGAATTACTGTGCACTTGTATGTCCCAATCATTTGTATGACCTTGCGTATGACTGACTTTGGAGGGAATGCATAGGCAAATATTTCTTCCCATGACATTGCGAACGCGTCGCCTAACAATCGAGGGTTCAGATATCTGCTAGCAAACAGCTGGCATTACTTGTTCTGCCATGTGGCAAACAAATCGATCGTCAGTGTTCCAGATTTGTTTGAGCTTCCTGTCTGCTGGTTGCCTTTCATGTGACCAGTCGCTGGCTCTGCTCCGTTGATCTGCAATTTCGTTTTTCTTCCCTGGAAGGTCAAATACTTGTAGTTGCATGTTGTTTTCGATGGCAGTGCCACAGCTGATGGGATTCTCTGGAGAGCGCCCTTGACCTTGTTGCCTCCCTGTATTTGCACGCAATACATTTCGGTTGTGTAGTCCGTGAACACTTGAACTACTTTGTCTTTGAGTACTGGTTGGAATGAGTGAAGGGCATGTGCTACTGCCTTGAGCTCCAGTATGTTGATGTGGAGTTGTCTCGGTCGGGGACCAACGGCCCTTTACTGATAACTGGTTTGCGTGTGCGTCCCATCCTTTTAGTGAGGCATCCATGACCAGGGTTTCTTGAAAGGTCACGATCCTTTGATGGTGTGAGCCATTACCGCAAGCTGTCTGTGAGCGACTTTGTTACTGTCAGCTTGTTATTCCATGTTCCTTTTCCCATTAGCTGGGACCACTGATCCACTAGGAATTCTTCTAGCGGTCTCATTTGCAACCTTCAGTGTTGTATTAAGGGAATGCAGGACGACATGGTGCCTAAGAGTTGCATGAGGCGTAGGAGGGTGTTGGGCACCTGCTGGATCACTATTTCTGCTGCCCGGTGTGATGGTGCTCGTACTAACCAATCGTTACTAACCAAATGGGGGCTAGACATTTTGTGAATGTTCTTGGTGCTGAGCAAAGACCAAATGGGAGGACATTGAATTGATAGTGATTTGTGCCCACAACAAATCTTAACAACTTTCGGTGGCTTTTGCGAATGGGAATTTGAAAATATGCGTCTTTGAGATCCAGTGGTGCTAGGCAGTTGCCTTTCTTTATTGACTTTATGACCTCTGCCAGGGTGACCATTTTGAACTTTAGTTTCTTGACGCATTTGTTCAGACTTCTTAGGTCCAGAATTGATCGCCATGAGTGGTCTGTTTTTTTGTTACTATGAAGAATCTTGAGTAGGTGCCCTTGCCCCTCTGATGATTCAGAACTTTTCGATTGCGTTCTTTATGAGCAGCTTTTCCACTTTGCACGTCAAGATGTTGAAGTGCAGTGGCTGGTGCTGAAATATTGGGGGTATCTGATGTAGGTTTCCTTGGAATTCTATAATGTGTCCACTTTGTATGATGTCCAACACCCATTTGTCTGTGGTTAATTGTTGCCACCGCTGTAGATGGTATTACAAGTTGCCCCCCACTTGCTGCAGTAGGACCATGGGTGCCACTGGTCGATGGAAGTCAGCTTGTTTTTGCTGTCTGCCCCTAGAGGCGGATGTTGTTTGTCGCCTTCTTGGAGCTTGTTTGTAGTCATTTTGTTTGTATGGGTACGCCCTGTGATATGCAAAAAATAAGGGTGGTCCTGGAAGTCCCTCTGTCGGACATTAGTCCCGGTTACGAGGGACTTACCCAGAGTCTTTAGCTCACTATCTTTCACAGAGGAGAAATATCCAAAACATATCAGTCTTTGTCCTGCCCTAGGGCAGTCCAGCACCGAAATGCTAGGTAATTCTCCCCTGAACAAGAGTACCAACAGTAACCCCAGACATGTGTTTTGGTCTGGTTGGACCTCATCAGTAGGGTGGAGCTGTGCCTCTCTAAGATTAGTGAGCAAGGGGTCCACGTCTGGATTCCCATGTATCTTAAGGTGAGACCCAAAGTTACTTAAATATGCAAAAAACAAGGGGGGGGTCCTGGGAGTCCGTCTGCCGGACATTAGTCCCAGTTATAAGAGACTTACCCAGAGTCTTTAGCTCACTAGCTTTCACAGAGGAGAAATATCCAAAACATATCAGTGTTGGTCCTGCCCTAGGGCAGTCCATCACTGAAATGCTAGGCAATTCTCCTCTGAACAAGAGTACCAACAGCAACCCCAGGCACATGTTTCGGTCTGGTTGGACCTCATCAGTTGGGTGGAGCTGTGCCTCCCTAAGAATAGTGATGACTAAGCTGACGACGATGCTTTGATAGCTGTAGACAATGAGTGTTGTGGATGATCGTGGTGCCGTCAACAGTGGTTTTTGGGTGACGACGGGGATCGCTACGCTTGTTGGCGGAGCGCTTACAGAGGATTCTGTCCCATCCCTCATCCTCGACGGGTCCCTCGTCAGCAAGGTCGATGGATGGACTTTTCAATTTTTCTATTTTTGCTTCCTTTTTCCTTTTAAGGGTAGCAGAATAAGAAGAAGACATTCTCTCTTCTGACCTGGTCCTTTTAAAGGTTATTGGCCTGTCTGATTTGTCCTCCATCACGCTTCTAGAGTAATCAACTTCTGAAGGGGTGTCTACCCTCATTCAGCCAAAGGGTTTTTGTGCTAAAAGTGGCCTCAATTTCACAATTCTCCTGGGTGTGATTTGGATATTGGCAGTATATGCATTCAGAATGCTTGTCTCCTTCATATACATTTGTTATTCCACATGACTGCTGGCATGCCTTGAAACGAGCTTTCCGTTTTTCTTCCATATTTGAAAGTTAAAAGCACTTATCTGTTTGTTTTTATGAAATTGTGAAGACATATTTCCAATTTTTGAAGAAATATGTTGGTTTCTGGCCTTTTTTCAACAGGAGAGAAAGCCTTGAGGACTCCTCAGCACAATGTGCGTTTAGATTCTGAAGATGGCCTCCTGGGTGGGGCTTGTCACTCGAAGTTCCATTGGCTGAGCAGAATGCACCCAAAAGGACATGGATGGGCTACTAAAATGAGCTTAAATGTTCTATTATAAGCTATAATAAAATGTTACAGAGGATTCCCAGCCTGTCAGTGGGAAATATTCAAAGCATGTGAATCCATGAATGGCCCAATGCTAGACAAAAGGAAAAAAAGCACTCCTTACCTGTACACATGTTTAACGGCCAGGCATTCCTTTTCTATCCTAGTTGTAACCAGCTGAGACAGTGGGCGCTGCATGATACTGTTGCAGGCAGGTGGCGCTAGGTGAGGGGAAAATGGTTCTCTAGCGTTCACATAGGTAGTGTCCTTTTTCTAAGAAAGAACATTGTAGAGTTCCAAGGTTTCCAGAATTATCCCAAACAGATGTCATGGGCACTTATTAAACCTGTTTAATCAATTCAAGCTCAAGAACTGTATCACAGGGAGTGAGGTTAGTGCAGTGGATGGCTTTACGGCAGTTCCTCTTTCATTTCCCGTGTTTGGATATTTTTTCCCCATTGATTGTGCCTTAAATCCAGTAACCAAAGCAGCTGAATTATTAAAATAATACAAAATTCATACTCTTGTCAGAGGTGACCCAACAGAACCTAATATAATGATATTGTTTGAATAGTTTAATCTGCTACTGTTCTATCACGTCACTTTTAGGCATCCAGTATATCCCGAAACTAGGAACAGTACTTCAGCACAATCAAACAGCAGCTACAACTGACCATTAATAGAAAAGGGCGCTTCACTTTAACAACATGCTGCATATGCAAGACATGGTGCAAGTTAAGTAACAGTAAACAAAAACTCAGTCCACAGGGTTAAACAAATGTTACACACGTGGAGTAGACGGGAAAGTATTACTGGTCATAATCATGCTTATGAAAAAAGTAGGTCTAGGTGTACATACAAACATTTACTATTGAAGGGTGCGAGTCGCACACACTTGCAGCAGCCGAAAGAAAAGAGATTGTTCAAGCTCCTCCTAGTGCATCAACATACTTCCCAAACCATTTATAACAGCTACAATCGTCCGAGAAAAATGTATTACTGAAAGCAAATGCGACTTTGTTCTCCCACATGTTAAGATGCCTATTTATTGAGATATCTGATGAGCAATACAGGAAACGAAGAATAATTATTCAATGTGTATTCCAACCCTTTGTTGGTGAGAGAAATGTGTCTGTCTCAAACATTCTGAAAGTATAGCTACAATGGACTCCATGAACATCATTTGGGCCCTTTTGGTACTTTTAAAGGTGCCTTACTAGACATCAAAGTTCACACTCGTCACTAGTCATTGACTAGTGTTAATTGGCTGTTGCGTTGGTGAGTAAGAAATAATGTGTTGTATGTGGAAAGTTGAGGGGGGAAGTGACATTTTATGCCTGGCTAGTAACTTGCAATGTTTACCCCCAGCTTAATACTACGAATTTAGTGTACTAGGGAGGTTCACCTATTAAATTAGTAAGCCAATATACCTGCATTCAGATAATTAACAAATTTTACCTTTTTTGCATAAACCATAAATTAGAGATGCTGCAAAAAACTTGTGCAAAGGAGGCTCTGTGTAATCAGGCCTACATTTGGCAGCGTACTCACTCGGTCGCACAGCTCTTCAAATGTACAGTCTGCAACAGTCCCACAAGCTTTTCGCAGGCGCAGCTCTCTGCCTTGCACTTTCAGAATCCTTGGTCTGGTTACTATGGGAACAGGAACAAAGCCTGAGTCCTTGCCTGGATAATTAGTATAAAATTCATCTCTTACAGCTCGGAAATGCAAAGCTTGATGAATAATAGCACATGATTCAACACATAAATTAGACAAAATGCTGATACAATGACTGCCACTTGAGCGCAGCATCAGCCCCGCATGCAGCAATGGAACTTATTAATTGGTCAGTGGAGATTGGTCATTGTGCTCTAAATGTATTCCCTTTCAAGAGAAATTAACTTACGTACCATCATTTTGTTTCTGAGCCAGCTCATCAAACAACTTATCCATGACAGCCTCCACATCAGCCTCACTTGTGCTACAGTGAAGGGAACAATAGAATATGAAATTAATAACACTTGAATCCAACATCAAACAGCTGCTGGGCTCGCTTAGCTTTTTGCCCAGGGAAAAAACAGAACAGGATGTTATGCTCTAAATACAAACATTAGATTTAGAATACACTTAAAAGCAGAGAATATTAACTCTCAGGTAGACGATTCTGCCTTATTTGCATACACTGAAAGACTTCTGTGCTCCCGGGCTGTTTCCAGTAATGAAGCAACACTGTCAACGCAAATCCATTAATACCCTGTGTACACAAAGGCGAAGAAAGGGCTGCTGCTTCTCGCTTGCATACAAAGTACAAGCAAATAGACAAGACAGTCCAACAGCCACCAAAGTTTCCCAGAGGCAGAGGGCCTTCTTATTTATGGGAACGCGGATCCTACTTTTTCCATGGTAAAATACGTGCTCCCCAAGCATCAACTTGTTCTACTGGACCACTTAATACATTTATCAACAATATTTCAGATTTGAACGGAATGTGCCTATTTACTTTTCACAGTGATTCTTTAACGGTTTTATAATGCTGGGATAATAGAAGCATCCTACATTTTAACACGACTTAAACAAGAAGCATTTCATTTGCAATCTTCTTCGGCGCAACATTATATCTCTTTTCTATCACTTCAAAACATGCTAAATAAAAATCTGACTTCTAGTATTGTTCGCTCTCCTCAATATCATTGTAAAACAAGCATTTTGCGAAATGTTGAACTCATCCCGCTGGCTCATGCCACTGAACTAGGTCTTCATGAAGAGGGGCATCTTGTTGCTAAGGTAAGTCAATCATGGACTTAATTCTGCTGTAAAGAATAGACTATCCTGCACTGTTTACATTCCCGAGAATGCAGAGCACATCACTTAACATAGCTAACAGCCAGTGCTCTCGTTTAACTTGCTGCAGCCTGCACTATGTGAATAACCATACGATGTAATGTATGTAGATGAACTAAAACCTTTACCTTTTTAAGCCCGCTAAAAGTTAGCAATTTCTTGATTTCCACCACTTTTTCTGGTTCTCTGTCATTTGCCCTTTTTTCTGAAGGTCGATTTCACACATCCCTCCGAAAGCGCGCACACACACACACACACACACACACACACACACACACACACACCTCCCCAACCCCCCCACCCACCTCCCACCCCCGTCATTGTCCTTGTGCGGCATGGGGGTGACAGTTTCATTTAGAAAACTGCTCTGTTCGGTCAGAGAGCGGTCTTTCTAAATCAATCTTTTTCAATTTTCTTTTTCAAAATACCCTTTTTTTGAACTAGCATTGGTATGTTTTGGGTACTTCCAGGCAGGCACGTTTTCCAATGTTTCTTTGTGGTAGTAGTAGTAGTTTGTCATTTTTAAAGCGCCTATATCCCATTAGTTTGGCCTTAACGCAATTGTGGGGGGAACGCCCTCAGGGAACCTTAGTACAAGGTATGGGAAAATTGTCAGAAGGGTTAGAATGCGTGTGTGCATTTGGCCAAATAGAACAGTGGATGGGATGGCCGATCCCCAGTAAGCTACCCATGATGGTCAGGCACGTGGATGGGGGCTGAAAGCTGTCAGGAGAGGGTGCAAGTGCAAGGGACTAATTTTGTGTCCATCTAGACCGAATTTGTGTTGTGGGACGTAGCTGCATTCTGTTGGGAGAGAAGTTGTGCATAGTGTTTTAGTCTGGTGCATGATGTGAATGCGCAGGGGTGGGCGGCCGTGTCTATGGCCAGTTTCCACTAAAGTGGTGCATAACTACGTTGCCTGAGAATCAGTTGGCATTTTTCTTAGGCCTGCCCATGGAATCGGTTTGTCCTGTCTGCTCCAAGATTATACTTTACCTTGTGGTCGAGGATATACTGGGAAGGCACAAACAGATTCATGGTCTAGGTGTCCTGAAGGTAAGCATGAATTATGTAAGGTTTGTCAGGTTGCTAAAGGGAAGAGCTAGGGATTGAGGGCCTTCCTGAAGTAGATGTGATCCTCTTCACAACAGTTGCTCAGTGAAAGGGAGTTTGGAGAACAAGGATCCTCCAATTAAACTGGAATTAAAATGGAGGATCACAAGGAGGAACATGGAGCCAGATCCAAGGTTTCTGATCGGTTGTTAGTGTTTTGTGGGCTTCAAAAGTAACCCCTAGACCAAAAAAAGAAACTGCATTTGGCTATGCTGGTTATACAATGCAGAGCAACTGGAAAACACACTGAGGTTGACCGATAAAAAGGCTGAATTTCATTCTCAATTGCCACATCAAAATACTATTTCCAGAGAAATCAAATTAAATGGGCCTTAAAGTGCGAAACACTGCCTTGGAAATGAGAAAGCACAATAGTGACTGGCTGAATGGAAGACCAGAAATTCATTTTTAAACTGCAACACAGGAAGACGCTGTTTCTTTTGATAAAACAGAGCGAACATAGATATTGTGTGCATTCTGCAACTTAGGACAATGAACACATAGAAAAACGTATCTCTATTGCCAGAGTAGTGTGAATATATTTCAGGATGTAAAGATGAACAATGATGGAAAGTGGCAATTACGGTATATAAAAGGCCACATATGTGAAGAAATCCACATTTAAAATTACCAGTTTCAGTTCAGAACACTCAAAGACCTGCCCCATCAGATGTAGAGGGCACGCCTGTCTTTCCCCGTTATCTGAAAATTTCTTTGAAGTTTCTGAAGAACCAACTTGTGCTGAATTAAGGTTTTTATGAGGTCAACAGCTGACCCCTGTGAAAAAAAGAAGATTCATTTAATGGGTTGAACTCTGAATAATCCTTGAAAATAAAATTCAAGTTGTGGTCAGCTCAGAGATACTGATCAAAGACCTGTTCCAGGGGGATTTTCCAGAGCATGGAGGATGGGGCGACCGCCTCTGCTTTTCAAGATAAGCAAACACATAATCCATAAAGCCTGTCGTTTGGCTGTGCAAGAATGTTGATGGACTTTATTGCAGGTTTAGGTCAACACAGGAAGCTAATAGCCAGATCCCCTGTTCAGTTTCCAGAAACGAAACCTGATGTTCAATTAACGTCACAATATGTGAATATGTTTAGATTTTGACACAGATGTATATTGAGAATCATATTTTGTCAATTTTCTTGAGTTCTGTATGTCACAGAAAAATAACCCAAATATCATTGAAAAGCATATGTATAGCTCGATCTGCTGAGACTACCTCCTCAAAATTCGACCTTGGGAACTAAAGTTATAATCTCAAATGTGATGGTTGTTTCCCAGAAAATGTCACAAAGCAGAAATTTTGGAATATAGAACTTATGTAAGTAACGAACTATGTGTAAACGTGTGTGATACTAACTTGTATCTTTGCAGAATCCACAAAAAACTATCATTCAAACCTACAACATCCTGCCACCATAGGACATATTTCAATAAGTACAGCCTGATAAGAGGAACCTAAAAATATCTCTATTGCTATGCTTAACTGCAAAGTACTAATATTTGTCATGTGAGAGTTTTCAGTGAAAATTTAAAATGTGTAAAAAATGTTAATTCAAGGGGGTGACCTTATCCCTCACACAATTTGGGCTTGGTAACTGAACAGGCAAATGAAAAAAGAGAGGGTCAGCCTGGAATAAGGGGATGGAAGATAGTTGTTCAATCAAAACCTATGATCAAGGGGTTAAAATGTCATCATTCAGACATTTTTTGGGAGGTGGTTTAAGATTCATAAGGGGAAACATAATGGAAATAAGGAGACTGCCTGAAACTAGCTGGGTTGGAACTGCTGATGAGATTGTTGGAGGAAATCAGGAGAGGTGACAGAGGCAAAATAGAGGGATTGAGCCTGGAGAATATCCATGACTGATGTTGGATTCTGATGGTCCCTGTCCTGTATCTGAGAGATGATCTGAGACTTCATGTCCCTGTTCCAGAGCGCAAAACCAGAGATATTTATGTAAGTTAACTTGTCGAACCCAAACCAAGTCTTGTGGGGATCTGTGTGATTTAATTTTCCCTTTATTAATTGGGTCGGCCAGTTACAATAAATCCTTAGCATTTTATTAAAAAATAAGTTAATTAATTCCTACATAACCAAATTACACGGAGTGATTATGTTGAAATTCGGAATTAACAATATTGCTCCCAATTTGGATACAAATATAGCCTATAAAGTAATGGGGTACTCCCATTTATTTTTGCCAACCCCAAAATTCCCTAGAGGGAGGGGTACTTCAGAAACACAAAATTGCTTACTGCTTACCGTTCCCCTGAACCCTGCATTAAGGCAGAGGGGTTCCAAATGATCAACTCAATACCCGGCTTTGTTGTTTTGTGTGCTGGGACAGGACAGTGTCTTCCCAAAGTTAAACAGAGTGGAGTCACTGATTTAAAAAACATACCTTTAACTGAAAGTAAGAAAGCAGCCCCTAAGAGAAGGGAGATTTTGCCTTACATAGGGGTGAAAGAAAAAGAGTTTCAAATATAAATAAAAAATGTGTGTTGTGAAATGTTTGTTGTGCTATAAAACTGCCAGCATTTCTAGGAGAATAGCACCAGTCAAAATTCGTTTTACATGTGATTAGGTTATACAAAACTGCTAGCATTTCCAAGTGTGCAGTGAGATTAAAAATACAGAGCACTGTATGTGTGAAATAGTTTATGCCAAGAGATAAGTGTGGCATATTATTTCAACTAAACTTCATATCAAGTAGAGTGTCTAGCTCCTGATCGTGTCATGTTTCAAGGTGCTACATGCTATTAAAAGTGAAATTCCTGCAAAACATTTTGACTAGACTGTACTGTGGCCAAACAGTGTTTGTGATCTGCATTATCCTGCACCGACTAGTGTTTTCAATTTGTGTTCACAAAAAAAACTATTACGAAAGAAAAGCATTTGAACCACAGAGTGAGGTGGCGCAATGTGTGATTTTGTACATATTAGTGTTCCTATTCTATAATAAAGATATATTATTTCTATACCCTGGCCTGGTGCTTGGCTTATCTGTGGCACAGGGGTGAGGGACCTACATGGTTCTATAAGAATCACAGACAGGGCTAGATTGAACTTAAAAATAAATATTGGTGTGGCGCTTTGATTTGCGAAGGAAAGAATTCCATGCATCGATAAGTGCCACATAAATATCTCTTAACAAAGCTTGTGTTGGAGGAATTCAGGGCCTGTCTTGTGGAGGGTGCGGGGTGTAATGCACATGGCCTTGAAAGTCGCCTGTCCGCTGATAGGAAGCCAGTGGAGCACCATGAGGGCAGGAGTGATGAGTTCTCTAGGTGAAATGGCAAAAGAGGAGCCTCGCTGCAGAGCTTTTGATATGTTGGAGCTTCCTAAACTGATAGACAGGGACACCCAGATATAGGGAATTGGTGTAGTGTAAGCGGGAGACAATGACAGTCAGGATTGCTAACACTCTGTGGGGGTAAACGAGATAAGGAAACATTTGTCTGAGGATGCAGAGGTGAAAATGACATGATCTGCATACAGCGTTAATGTAGTGAGAGAGTGTTAGATTCAAGTCCAAGGAGCATCCTAGGTTCTTTACTGAGCTTGGCGCTGGGTGGGGTTCCTAGGGAAGGTGACCAGGGGTGGGTTGGGGGAAGAGTGCAGTTTTGCAGCATGTTATGATTTTGGTTTAACAAGGATTAAGGAGGAGGTGGTTAGCTGTCATCCAGCAGTCAATTTCTGAGAGGCAGGAGACAAGGTCAGGATGGGAGGAGGGCGGGATTGGGGAATATTGAGAATTATCGGAGTGTCACCAGCATAATTGTAGCAGGTGTTGGGGTGGTCAGGAAAGGTCCCACTGAGGAAGAGGGGTTCACGTTGCGCACACCATATTTGTGACTAGGGGTGCAGCGAATTTGGTGCGACGTTGTAATTTTACATGTATCCAGCATAGTCAATATGAATGAGATGTGCTACTTTAAGTGTTACTTAGTGTTTAAGTTAATACATTTGGGATTTGCACATGCGGAGCAAGATAAATGTCAAAATCTCCAATGAAATATAAACACAATCTACATATGGTGTGCTACGAGGTGCCTAGAAGCTAGGCAATGAGGAGTTTCATAATGCGCATGCGGGGAAGGGGACTTGTCATGAAAAACCCATTGTGAAGAAGACACAATAGTTATTAAACATGTGTGCACTGATATACACACATTGGAAATGTACATATCTAAACACAGTGTTCTGCTTTTATAAATTGGTTAGACTCTGCAGTCAGGGGTTCAAAATGTGAATTTTAAGTGGAAAAACTTGTTTTGCAGGATTGGAGGCCAAAGGAGGTAATGATTAACAGCGAAATTAAGCAGATGGTCAAGCCAACCTGGGGTTTTAATGGCCTGGCAGCATTGTGCAAAGACAGATGTAATCATTTTAAGTGCATGGGAGTTTGTTATTTATTGTTTAGGGGATACGGCCATTTGCTTTGACCAACAATACATTTGGGGTGAACGGACGCTCGAGGCCAAAGTGACCGATACTTCACGGGTTTCGATTGTTTTCTCAGGATGTGACCAGAGACCATGCGTGTTGAATTGGTAGTCTGTTATGATTGATCCGAACATGGTAATAACATAAAATGGACTAACCTTATATGATGCACAGAATTGGCCCCCTAAGAAGGAATTCACTGCAGGGAAGATAAAGGCCTTTTGGAAAACCTCTGGGGGAAAAAACCCTGTAGTCCACGAAATATGGATGGCAGGTAGAATGTTGTTTGCTTGAATTGGTGAGGTGATGTCTTCTCACACTTGATTCCACCGAAGGTTCAGGAAGAGCATTCACATCTAAGTAGGTATGTAGTCAGTTTCAGTCTTTCAAGGTGGTAAACTAGGAAGGATCAAACGTGAAGCAAGGAAGAAGAGCTTGGAAAGTACCAATATCTTAGATATAATATGCGCAGCCATATCTTGTGTTTATCGGAAAAGTGCAGCCCTGTAAGAAAGCGAAGTTGCAGCTCGCTAAGCATCTAACTGCAAGGTTGATGTACATCTGGGGAGCGGGATGCGGTAAGAAAAGGCAGCAGATCTGCTTCTGTTTGTAGCATATTAGATAGATAGACATAAAACAGAAAGAAAGGGATCATGGAAAGTAACAAAGCAAATGACAGCATGTGACTATGAGAGATCGAGGAACGATTGATAATTCAACAAACTCACAGAGCGTCTGCTGAGAAGAGTAGATACGCGCGGGTCTCCATGATTACTCTGACTAAATAGACTCCCTTCAACAGCATACAGCACCAAGGTTGTAGAGTAAGTGTCACTCAGCACAACAGAGCGGTATGTTGGGAGAATAGGACGATAAACATACAATAGCATGAATGTGGCGCCAGCTATGTAAAAAGGAGCACTTTTGAATGTGGGTCATAACAGTCGTTTAGATTAGATTGTTCCAATTACGTCAGCAAGTTGGGGTGGGTCATCTAGCCCCTCCCAGCTGATTGTACAATAAACTTGCTTTTTATACAAAGGTGCACTTCCTTCTTAAGTGGTGGGCCTTCTTTGTGTTAAGGTGATTAGAGACCCACCCTCACATTTGGCAAACCAGCCAGAAGCCCAAGCGTTCCGAGACATTGGGGGTTTCCTGTCGGCACAACTCGGCTGCAATGCCTCTCTGCAGGGACCAGTCTTCTGTGCATGGTAAAAAAAGAGAAGTTTACGGGCGCCATATTGGTTAAAGGACTGTGTGTTAACCGGAGGTGTGGTACTGTGGTCTAGCTGTCCAGGGCGAACTGAAGGAGTACCACTTTGGAGTGCTTCGGGTTCATACGTTTGCACCTTTGGGAGGTAAAGCAAGAGGGAAAATAGGGGAAAAGAGGGTTGTTTCTTTGATTGAAGGGATTTGGTAAGGATAGAAGTGAAGTGCATGTGAGTTAGCCGAGGTTACAGGGATTGAAAGGGTGAATGCACTGAAGGAGTGAATGAACTGTTTTATGTTACAAGTCTGTTGTATATTGTTTGTCATTTTAGAGGTGGGAGGTGGTATCCCCAACAGCACGTCCATTGTGAGGTTTTCCCTGATACTCGCTTATCTGGTTGGCTTAAGCCCTCACCTAGGAATCAGGTGGCATCTTATGGTAAGTCCACCCATAGATACCTTCCTGAAGTATACCCTTGGCACACTTCATTTTGTATTGACTGTGCGGACAGAGCCCTCGTCTCGCTTTTCTTGTTTAGTCGAACTAGTGAAGGGTATATTCCTGTAGTCAGGAAAAGACGGTGTTGTAGTAGAAAATACTGTACTAGTGACGAAGAGAGCAAGACCAGCGGTGTTGTAGTGGAAAACATTGTACTCCTTATATGCTCGAGTGAAGGAGATATCTCTCAGATATTGGCTGGCGTGTGTTTTTGGGCTGAAGATGCTGTGTTTTGTGTAAGAGTGTGAAGTATAATAAAGTGAATAGTTAAGCGAGGTGATTGCAGTAATAGCGAGCAAGGTGAGTGATTGTGGAGGAAGACTAAGAAACCTGGAAGAGGAAAAAAGGGATTCTTTGGGTTGAAATTTTGTGCCGCGGGTTTTGGCTACTGTGTTTTAAGTCATTTACTCTGAAGCGATATTGTTAAAGTTTGGACTAGGGTTAGAGTATGGAGACTCAATTGAATCATTTGTGTCAGGTACTTCCTGGCTATAAGGTAAATATTTTAAAGTACCATTGGGAATGGCAGTGGGAAACTAAGGGTAAAATGCTCAATTCGTGGCCTACTGAAGGGAACTATAATAAGGGGATATTGGAATACCTACATACTTTTTAGGGCACAAAGGTTCAAAGTTAGAGAAGCGGTTAAACATCTTAGAGCTATGGAGGATGTAGGAGAAAGGCAGGTAGGACCATAATGTTAAAATCTCAGAGGAAGGGCCGAAAAAGGAAGGTGCAGGAATTCCTTCCAGACAACCTCCATATGGGTGCTATCCTTTATCACCCATAGCAGGGTATACAGACCCTGAGTTCAAACCCCCCCATTTTATCCAGTGGCTATTACAGTGGTTGGGAGACGAACACCATCAACTCCAATTCCTAGAAAATAGGATACGGAGGAAAGTGGAAGGATAACGCCTTCAATGGTTAGAACTGAAGAAAGGTTGAGAAAGGAGAGTAGAAAAGGACTAACTCCCCTGACTGCTAGGTTAGCAGAGCGATTAAGGATGGAGGAACGAGAGAGTGAGGCCGGCACTCAGAAGAGTAGAGGAAGAGTTGAGAATAAGGGAGAAAGGGGAGGCTATGCCTTTTACTACTAGAATAGAGGATAGGCTGTGAATGGTAGTAGAGACACAGGAGAGGAAAAAGCGTAAAGAAGCGCTGAGGCTAGCAGAGGAAGAGGTAGTGCTGTTATGGGAGCGGGAAGAAGTGAATAGACAGGCAAAGGACCTAGAGGAAGGAAGGTGGAGGCACAGACAAATTCTTATTAGGCTGGATACAATGATTATCAAAGAGGTCAATGTGGACCTGGAGGACAGAAGTATTGCTATGGGTACAGGATTTGAGCAGGGGGAATGGGAAGCGGCGCCCTACGGTAGTGCTGTGTATCCTTGTGTGCCTGTAGAAGTATCAGGGGAAGTGATAATAGGAGTAGGAGACTAAAGTGAATGGGAATCGAATGTTGAGAATGGAAACCAGCCCACTTCCCGCTCCACTAGCAGCGAGAGAGAGTACACCATGGAGTTGTAGGACGTGCCGTGGTACTTGCATGGCTGTACTAAGTGGAAGGAGAGAGATGGGAAAAGCCACAGTAAAAGCAGGTGTAACTGCATTTTCATTGCTCCAGAGGGTCAGGGAAAGGCATTTTATGTCCTGTGGTGACACATGGACCAGAATAATATGATGAAGACACTCCCTTCGTTTACTACAGGGGCGGGGAAGTGGATTTATGCATTAGAGAAACACACTGTTGGTGTCGTGTTGGCCATAGGGAATATGAAAAGCACATTCACGGCTCTAATGGGGGAACGGTCAGATGAGCTTTGGAGGGGAACGGGCTATCCGGGAGTTCAGTTGCATACAAATACCCATGATGGAGCAGCTTTTAAAAATTACAGGGCGCAGGTATGGGGACCCTGCAGATTATGCATTTGGCGGTATGCCCGATTTAAATTGTTTTTAATTTTTTTTTTATTAAGTGCAATTTTGGTTAATAGTAATACTTAATGTCAACATTAAAAAGAAAACAGAAATAAAACGTTTATATACATTGTATGCCACACACATCCAGTTATTTTCAAGAGATGCAGAGAACAGAGACGGAAGAAGCATGGGAGAAGAATTTGGTGAGTTTATACCACATCCTAATGAAGGGACTTCCTAAAGAAGTCCAGCATGATCTAGATACAGTAGTAGGGATGGAGGCCAAGAGTTGTGCATTTTTGTAAAAGGAGGCAAGAGAAGGAAAAGGAGAGTATAGAACAGGCACAAAAGGCAGAGGCCAAGCTTGTTTTGAAAAAGCTTGGGGGGGCGCTGTTGCGCGCAAGGAAAATGGCTGCCTGATTTCGGAGCTCCCGCTCCACCGTAATATCCTGTGCTAATTGATCCGTTAGGCTGCCTAAGAGGCCGGAAAGCTGCGCTGCCAATGACCCAGGCGCTGGGGCATAGCAGAGAAAATCCTGGTCAGCTACGACCTAAATCGGCCAAGATATGGCTGTGGGGAAACTGCCCGACACCTGGCGCTGTGGCGATCCGGCTGATGGAACCGGGCGGATCCACCCATTTGCCAGGGATGCAGGAGTGCTGCAGGCCGCAGGTGGGAGGAGCCTGCGAGAGTGGTTCGCGCCTAGGCTGATACACTAGCTTGGACTGGTACAGGCTGTGAGGACTGCGGCACCTAAACACTCACTGAAGGTCCCCGTGCTCATCTGAGACCCACGGGGTGCTCCAGCTGGAGAAATACAAAGGGGGAAAAGGCGCTCTTCACCCTCCCGTGCACGGTGATCGGACGAGATCTCAAGGCAGATCCTGAATAGCGCGACGTGCACTTCAACTCCCTGGCACGGCACGGCGCCCACGCTCATCCCCAAACAAGGTACCGGAGGTGCAAGTTAGGGGTGGAACACTGTGTGGCGGGCTTGGCCCTGTTGTGCTTGGGTCTCCCGCCTGAACCGCGGCTCGGCCTTGCGGCTGAAGCGGCAATCAATACTGGTTGCCGGCGGGGAGGGCCGCCGCCATTGCTTGTAAAAAGGGACATTCGAGGCTCTGTGCATGCGGAGCCCGCCGAAAGTTGGCGAATGCAACAACATCCTGCCTTGAGGTGCCGTGACCCCCATGGAGGACAAGCGCAGCGTGGCCAGCCCTCAGGTATATTGCGGGTCGGGCCGGGGGGACGCACTATAATTTCAAGGGGTGCTGCATCCTTGATTACTTGTTGTATGGGAGCCACAACACTGCTCCACGCCTGAAATATTATGGCCCCTAACTACCTGGAGGCACGCAGAGACTGCCCCCACGGCCCTCTACCACTGGAAAAAGAAACACCTGTGACGCGCATTGGCTCCATAATCAAAGACTGCATTCAAGGCCACGAGATAATACAACCAAATATTAAATACGTGGAAGGGCACAGTCCATTCATGCCAGCACGCTCTAGAGACATAAAATACAGAGAAAACCACAGACACACCTAGAACCCCATTTCTACCTGGACAGGCGAATCACATGGTGATGGTGTGAGCACCTATAGAAAATCATCGCCTTAACATTAATACCGGTGCAAGTGGGAACAGCACACTGCTCTTCGCTGCCATGGGGGAACCACATAAAACAGGCAAACATCCAAGACCCCTGGTAGCAAAAAGAAAGGCCCAATGGACACATACTAGCAGCCAAGACTAAACTACTGAAGCGGAAATACACTCGGAACTCACTGTGATGGGAGAACCTGAAGGGGGGTAACGTGAAGACAAACTGGCAACGCTGGTGAAAAATGGGCTCTTGGCAGTAAATATGAAGCTGGATGAAGAACAAGTTACTCTCTTACGTGGTAACGTTCTTTCGATGGGATGGTCCAACAACGTATTCCATATCTATGACAGTAATCACCACAGCTGTGCTGCTTCGGAAAATCTTTCGGCGTCTGCGTCCTGCATCGATGACGTCGATACGCCACCCTCGAGGACCTCCTCCGACGGCCGACGTCACCGATTGTGATAAGTTGGACGCACTACGCCCGTAGCCTCAGTTGTAGTTTTTTCCCAGAACGTGTGGCACCAGTCTTCTGCCACTCTGACCACACAAAGCCTTGTGGAAGCGTAATCTGCAATCGCATAAGACATTCTGTAGCGGGGAAGGCAGGGAAGGAGCGATATGGAATACATCGTCGGACCATCCCATCGAAAGAACGTTACCAGGTAAGAGAGTAACTTGTTCTTCGATGGGATTGGGTCCTCCGACGTATTCCATATCTATGACAGACTCCCACAGCAGTACCAACGTAAGGAGGTGGGAAAAAGAATTTAGAAGATAGAAATTTAGAATGCCCAAACAAATTGCAGAGTAAAGGACCACCTTGCCAAAGGCCAGATCCTGCCCACGGATACAATCGAGGGAGTAGTGACATACAAAAGTATGGACCGAAGCCCAGGTGGCTGCATCACAGATGTTACGAATAGGAACACCCCTCTGCAGGGCAGTAGAGGCAGCCATACCCCTGGTAGAATGGACCTGCAAGCCGACCGGTGGGTCCTTACCCGCCAAGCGGTAACATTCAGAAATAGCCAGAATAATCCAGCGAGACAAAGTCTGCTTAGTCACAGCTTGTCCCAAACGCTTTCCAGCATAACCAATGAAGAGTTGATCGTCCACTCTGACCTGGGACATGCGTGAAATATAAAAGCTGAACGTTCTCCTAGGATCAAGCCTACGGAGCCTCTCCTCTTCCTTACCAGGATGAGGAGGAGGATAAAACGCCGGAAGAACAACCTTCTGGCCTAAATGAAATTCCAACACCACCTTCGGAAGAAAGGAAGGACGAACTCTAAGGACAACCCTGTCCTTATGAAACACAGTGAAGGGTGGCTTAACTGAAAGTGCCTGTAACTCACTCACTCTGAGAAAGGAAGTGATCACAACCAAAAATACAGTTTTAAGAGTTAACAGTCTCAAAGGGCATGAATGCAAAGGCTCAAACGGAGCACCGATGGGAAACTTGAGAACAAGGTTCAAATCCCAACCGGGCACCTGGAAAGGTGACGGAGGGAACACATTAGTGAGCCCTTTCAGAAACTGAGAAATTTAAGGAATTTTAAAATAGGAACACTCTTCAGACAAGCGCTTAAATATGGACAGCGCCGCCAGGTAACCTTTAACGGTACCCACTTGCAAGCCCCTGTGGGCCAAAGAAAGCAAAAAAGACAGAACCATGGGAATGTCACATGCAAAAGGATCCACATTCTTAACCCTGCACCAGTCGCAGAAGTTACGCCAACGGCAACAGTACAGGGACTTTGTTGCTGGCCGTCTGGCCGAGAGCAACACCTCCATCACGTCTTCAGGGAGGTCCCAATCCTTATACCTCAACCTTTCAGAAACCAAGCGTGAAGGTTGAGGGATCTGACCTCTGGATGGAGAACCTGATCCCCCTCCCATGAGAGCAGATCGTCTCGGTAGGGAAGACGACGTGGAGGGCAGATGGACAAGTCGAGAAGGTCCGGGTACCACGTCTTCCGGGCCCACGCCGGAGCAATGAGGATCATCCAAACCGAACATCCATAACCTCCGCAGTACTTGCGGGATGACGGGGACTGGAGGAAACGCGTACAGCAGAGGGAATGACCACTCCACCACGAACGCGTCTCCTAAAGCTCCTTTTGGAGGAAATTCCCGTGAGCAGAACCTCTCGCACTTCCGGTTGACACTGGAGGCGAAGAGATCCACTTGAGCGGTCCCCCAAAGGGTGAAGATCTCCAGGAGAATCTCCTGAGCCAACTCCCACTCGTGAGAGATCGCGCTCTGCCTGCTCAGAGCGTCTGCCGTTTCGTTTTAGTCTCCGGCCAGATGAACTGCCGAGATCGAAAATTCCTGCTGGATTGCCCAGAGCCAGAGCTGCATCGCGTCCCTGCACAGAGGAAGTGACCCTGCACCCCCCATTTTGTTGAGGTAGTGCATGGCACCGTGTTGTCCGTCAGGATCAGGACATTCTTCCCTCGCACAGTCGGCCCTCAGCTCCAACAGATTGATATGGAGTCTGTACTCCGACGGAGACCAACGACCGCTGCTTGTCAACTCGTTGGCATGAGCTCCCCATCCCGAGAGGTATGCTTCGTCACGATCGTCAACTCCGGCCAGGGTAGCCAAAATGGAGCCCCCTTCATCAGATTGTCTTCGACGGCCCACCACAGAAGGCCGTGGGTGACCGAGGACGGCACCTGAACAGGGTCCGACAACCTGCCGGAGGACTGAGACCACTGGAGCTTGAGTGCCCATTGCTAAGATCTCATCCGCAACCTGGCCTCTGGCACCAGAAGAATGCACGATGCCATGGGCAAGCTGAAACTTGTGCACCATCTGCTGAATGTGATGAGCCCTCACCTGGGGAGGAAAACACTGCCCCAGGGACAAATGCCGAGAACAGCTCCGATGTACTGGAGCCTCTGAGTTAGTGTCAAATGGGACTTCTTTCAGTTGAGGGAGAAGTCCAGCTTGTGGAGGGAGTGGCAGGTGACTGACAGATGATCCAGGACTTGCTCGGGAGAGTGCGCCCTGATCAACCAATCGTCCAGGTAGGGGTAGACATGAATCCCCCCTTTCCTGAGGTGCGCTGCCACCACTACCATGAGCTTGGTGAAGGCCCTCGGGGCGGAGGTCAATCCGAATGGCAGGACCCGAAACTGAAAGTGCGAGTCGCCAACCGCGAACCTCAGGTACTTCTTGTGCTTTGGATGTATCGGCACATGAAAATAAGCGTACTTGAGGTCGAGAGACACCAACCAGTCCTGAAGTTGAAGGGCCTGGAGGACTTGAGAGAGAGTAACCATCTTGAACTTGACCTTCCTGAGGACTTTGTTCAAACCGCGCAAGTCCCTGATGGGTCTCAATCCCCCGTCTTTCTTGGAAATAAAAAAAATAAGGGAATACGATCCCTTGTTCCTCTCCGCTACAGGCACCAGTTCTATGGCGCCTTTCTCCAGCAGAGATTGAATTTCCTGCGCAAGGAGCAGATCTGGACTCTTCAAAAAGAGATTACCCGGTGGATTGTCTTGAGGCCCCTGCCGGAAAGGAAGACAGTAGCCGTGGGTTATGATCTCCAGAACCCACACATCTGAAGTAATGGCGCGCCACTCTACAAGATGCTGCGCCAGCCTTCCCCCAAGCGGCGAACCATGGGACATGGCCTCATGACTGAGCTGAAGTGGCTGCAGCGTTGCCTGAGGGCAAAGAGGCAACAGTACGAGCGGCCGTGGCACCTTGAGTACCTTGTTTTCCACCTCTGGCACTCCTACGGTGGCCCCTTTGACTAGCAGCTCCTTTCGATTTACCAAAGGATGAGTAATAACGAAAGGAACCTCCCGTCCATTGCTGTCCCCTAAGACTGAGGTTGGCGAACTGCAGCGTTCCCAACGACTGAACTGCAGCTTTTGAGGTCTGCAACCTCACAAGGCTCTCGTCAGCCTTGCTGCCAAAAAGATGGACACCATCAAAGGGCATGTTGGGGAGCCGGGCTTGCACATCAGGAGCAAACCCCGACTTCCGCAACCACGCAAACCTGCATATTACCGTGCTCGCCGCCATGGACCGGCTGACGCAATCTGCCATGTCCAAACCCGACTGAACGGCCTCACACATGGCATCATTGCCATCCTGGACCATAGCAAGAAAAGCATCCCGTTCATCCGCTTCAGGAATATGTTCAGCCGCTAAGGCAATACAGTTCCACAGAGTGTGCGTGAAACGAGACAAGGCACGTACGGAGTTGGCTGCCTGAAGCCCCATACCCCCTGAAGAAAACCCTTTCTTCGCTCAGCCCTCAAAACGTTTGTCGTCCATATCAGGAGGGATGGTAGGATACGACGCCTGCTTAGCTGGGGCCGGTGCCGCCTGCACCACCAAACTCCCCGGAGTGGGGTGCGTGGACAAGTAGCAAGGGTCACTACTGGCTGGGCGGTATTTTCGCAGCAAAGACTTGCCCACTGCCGGGAGACTCTCCGGAGCAGTCCAAGCCGCTGCCACCCTTCTTTGCAGAGCCATATGGAATGGCAGTACCGGGTCAGTGGCTGGACCTTGATCGAGGATATCCGTAAGGTCATCCTGCACCAAATCAACTGGGGGCACCGACCACCCCAAGTAGTCGGTGACCCTCGACATAAGGCGCCGGTACCATGACTCGACATGGGTGCCAGGCTCAGGCCTACAGAACTCCATCTCCGGAGAGGTGTCCAGACCACTGGCGTCATGCAGCGACTGACGCAAGTCCTCAATCTGGCTATAACACGAAAGAATCTCATCTGGTACTGTGTCCGGAACCAACCCATCTTCAGAACACTCATCCAACTCGGAAATATAATCCATAGGCTGGAAAGTGTGCATTGAATAGAGGAGAAAGACAGGTTTTGCCTTGGCAAGAGCCTTTCCAGGGGGTTCCCCCATGCCACGGGGTACCTCTGACACCACAGCCTCGAAAGGCGTCGAGCGAAACAGCGTCGATGTTGAGTGAATCGGCGTCGAGCGAGGCGCCGACAACATCGACGGCGTCGACACAGGCCTCGAGGGCAGAGCCCCGAGCATGTCCTTCGACAGCCTGGGCGCCAATGGCATCGACGACTTCCTCGGAGGCGGAGCCTCAAGAGAGTCAGTCGACGATCTCGGCGCCACCAGCGTCGACGTCTTCTTCGAAGACTTCAGAGGTGCACACGGGCTCGAGCGCGTCGAGGACCGGGACCTGGAACGGACATGACTGGAACGATTCCCCTTGTCCGAGCGGCACCTCTCCTGTGAATCGTGCCAACCACCTGAGCCCGAAGGCGTACGAGCGGTGTCTCCAGTATGGTCACGACCGACCCCTCTCGGAGGCGCGGACGGACCAGAGCTCTGTGATTCAAGAATCGCCAACATTGTCTTCCCGAAGGAAGCCCACTCCTCCGGAGAGGATCGCTTGGTGGGATAAGAAACCCGCCGACGGGCGGAGTCCTCGGAAGAGGACAGGGAAGGCGACCGATAATGGTGCTTCGGGGAGTGCCTCGAAGAGGCAGAGGAGTGGCGGGACCCACTCCGGGACTGAGACCCCCTAGACTTACGACTACGATGAGGAGAGTCACCCCTCGAATCGTCCGTCGAAAGCCTAGCGGACCTCGTCTTCCAGGGCTTGGACACCTTACCGACCGACAGCTTCTTCTTATGTTCCCGCAAGGCTTCGGACGTAAGCGACTGGCAGTCGACACAATCATCCGTGTTGTGGGCCTCCCCGAGGCACCAGAGGCAGGCATCGTGCGAGTCCGTCACTGACATCTTGGACCCGCAGTCCCCACACTTCTTGAAGCCGGGACGCGGGGTGGAAGAAGAGGTAGAAATCTTCATGAAGAATATACTTCACAATACGAACTGGTTCGAAGAACCGAGAAAGAACAGAAACTCCAAAGAGTCGAGGCGCGCCGAGATCTCCGAAGCGAACACGTTCACGGAAAAAACGGCTACAGGCGTCGTGCGTCCTACTTATAACATCCAGTGACGTTGGCCGTCAGAGATGGTCCTCGAGGGCGGCATATCGACATCATCGACGCAGGACGCAGACGCCTAAAGATTTTCCGAAGCAGCACAGCTGTGGTGATTACTGTCATAGATATGGAATACGTCGGAGGACCCAATCCCCTCGAAATAGTGGCTACTATAGGCTCCATGAGGGTTAGAATAGACGAAGAGCGCGCACGCGGCACAGAAACTGAAAATAGAATAAGTGCTAATGAGGATACTATTGCTCACCACAGTCACAACATTTCCCAAATTAAAGAAATAATGAACAAGCTGCAAAACAAATGTGAAGACCTCGAATCCAGATCGAGGAGAAACAACATTCGAGTGGTCGGCGTAGCAGAATCCTTTGGAAAAAATCAAATGGAGAAGCAACTGGAAACGCTGTTCAGATCCTTGCTTGGTCATGAGGCATTCTCTGATCATTTCCTGGTCGAAAGAGCACATTTTACGCTGTCTCCGGTACCCAAACCAGGTGCACCTCCACATATGATAATTGCACGTCTCCTCAACTACAGAGACAGAGGCACAATCCTGCGCCTAGCAAGGGAGGCTGGAACGCTGCAATTTGAGGAAAACCGAATACATATATACCCAGACTTCTCCTCTGCGGTTCAGGCAAGTAGACGATCTTACGACCCAGTTAAGAAACTCTTGAAAGCGCGCCAGATCACATACGCCTTAATGTTCCCAGCCAAGATGAGGATTCAACATGCAGGAAGAGCGCATTTTTTTGAAAATCCGACTGAAGCCTTAGCCTATATAGAGTCCTTTATACCCCTTCCTCCCAGAGGGGGGAGACCCGTGTAGAACAATAGACCCCGTCCAGCGGATTAAGGTCACATACCAAGTGCAGATACGGTCGGGCTATCTGATCCTTCGTTGACCCAAAACTAGGCAGGCGGCTTCGAGGACGGCCCCATGTTTTATTGATAGGTGGGGTGGTGAGACCCGGAGTTGGCGGTCATGTGGAGCAACATGGCTACCCCTGGAATATTTCACAAGTTGAAGTCGGAGCATCGTCAATTTGGGGGTGATGATGAAGGAGGGAGGGTGGGTATAGGGTATACAATGTTTTGTTGTTGGTATATAGACTTATGTTTTGAAACAGTGACTGGACCTCATGGTATGGAGCCCAGTCCTGAGGAGGTTATGAAGGAAACAGATTGTTATTGGTTAAATCAGTGGTTACACAGATGCTAGCACCACCCACACTATACGTATATTATGTTATCGAGATACAGTCGGAACATTTCCCTATGAAGCATCTGTGACGGGCTAAAGGTAAAACTACTATCGTGGAATGGAAGGGGTCTGAACAATCAATTAGAGACTAAAAAAGTGGTCAACTATATCTCCAGGCACGGTCCCCAGATCGTGATGTTGCAGGAAACACACACAATAGATACGAACAACCTACACATATTGCCCAAATGGGGCAAACTGAGGTTCCACACTAATTACTCATCCCAGTCCAGGGGGTTCGTTACTCTTATTCATCCGGGCATGGGGTTCAAACTGTTGGACCAGAAAATTGACCAGCTCGGCAGATATGTACTGGTTTTGGGTGAGATCGCTGGCCAGGAAATGTTATTGGTTAACACATATGGACCAAATGTTGTTGACCCTGCTTTTTACATGAATATGTATCATTTAATTGTTTCAATCAATGTGACCACTATAATATGGGGAGGGGATTTCAATGTGGCCATGGACCCCAAGCTGGATAGGCCCCACGTTATTGTCAGAGCACCAAACAAAACTGTTGTTACCCTGAAACACATTCTATCACAGCTTTCTCTTGTTGGCGCCTGGTGCGTGCTGCATCCGGACAGCAGGGGATACACACGCTACTCCTCGGTTCATGACTCTGAGTCTAGAATCGACTATTGGTTTACCTCCCCTGCTATGGTTACGACACTGAAAACATGCGAAATACTATCCCATACACGATCTGATCATTCCCCGGTCGTAATGGAGGTAGAGGTTGGTGATTCCCCTGGACCAGTTAAAAGATGGAGCATGCCGGGAGGAATGCTGGGCGACCCTGGGGTACTGGAGGAATTACATATAACATTTCCTGGCCAGCGATCTCACCCCAAACCAGTACATATCTGCCGAGCTGGTTAATTCTCTGGTCCAACAGTTGGAACCCCCTTAAGGAGACCCACGGACTTAGATATCAAGGTGCCCCTAGTCCAAACCTTAAAGGATTCCCAGACAGTGGAGTATCTGTCAACAGATCCGGTATTGTTGGCAAAAAAACTCATGATAGAGCCAATGGCCATCGCGATTAGACTTAGACTCTCAGACAAAGGAATAAACCTGAAGGGCGCTACCCAACTAATTTCCCTATATGCGGATGATACGCTCTTATATGTTCGGGAACCAGAAAAAAATATCATACCCATAATGTCAGAGATCCAGGAATGTTCAGTCTACTCTGGATACACTATAAATAATGCCAAATCAACAATATTTCTACTCACACTGGCAACCAAATGTCCAGCTACCCGGTGTGGACCTAAATGGTCCGACCAAACTATCAGATACCTGGGGCTTCTTGTCTCCAAGGATAGACATACATTATACACAGACAATCATGAAAACGCTTTACACACATTGAATACCAAATTACTGATGACTGATGTGGGGACGCCTTCCGATCTCAGTACATGGCAGAGTTGCAGTCCTTAAGATGATACTTTTACCCAAATTACTATACTTTTTTGTGAACATCCCTATATGGCCAGGACGCCCCTTCTTTGAAAGGCTTCGATCAATGGCTGTAACTTTCCTTTGGAACGGGGGAACTGCGAGAATAGAGTGGGAAAAAATGATTGAACCATACTCCTCTGGCGGCATGGCGGCGCCTGATTTTGAATTGTATTACTATGTTGCCCAAGCTCAATTTGCGAAATACTGGTACGATGACACTAATTATCCGCCCCACGCATGGATAGAAGAATACACCACGCATCCCACTAATATACACTCTGTAATTTTCGATACACACTAGAGCTGCACGGTCAGGGCATGGAAGGCTATATTTAAAAAACTGGGCGTGGAAAACCCTTATAACTCAGAAGTTTCCCTTTGGAACTACCCGGGCATGCCTCCAAGACATGATAGCAGCCTGCAGGAGTACTGGGATCCCTCTGAAGAAATGAAACTATGAGACATGTTCATTAAGGGAAAATTTGCAACTCTAAAAGACGTGCCGGAGGCATTCGGCAGGGGGACACTTAGGACACTCCAATATTATAGCATGAGATCAGCTTTCCAGAGGCGCTGGCCACTCTTCCCAGATGAACCCCTTACACATCCTTGTACGCAGCTGGCAACTGCCAGAGACAGCCTTGCGATTTCCAAACTATATACGGCGGTCCAGGCACATACACCTACGACAAATCTGGTTAAAGACAAGTGGGAGAGGGATCTACAGACCCCCATTGATGATAAGACCTGGGACAGATATTGCTCGCTCACCAAAAGGGTATCCTTAAATGCTGGTCTGCGTTTAATTCAGTTTAAAATTTCAAATAGGCTACATTACACTCAGGCTAAAGTAGCCAAATTCACGATGGACGGTTTGGATGAATGCCCCAAATGTAGAGAACCCCAGGCTGGAGCATTACACATGTACTGGTGGTGGTGGCTGGCTTCTGGAGGGAGGTGGCAGAGATGTTAGAAGAAATTACACAGGTGCCCCCTGTACTAACCCCACAGAAATACCTATTTGGTGATATGCATTTTACAAAATTGGAAAAGGAACAAGTTACTTACCTGTAACTGTTGTTCTCCAGCATGGGTCTGGCATGGATTCACATGCTCATGAATATTCCCCGTCGTCAGGCTGGCAAGCCTCGGTAAAGAAAAATCAGTATCAGTTTCGTTTCTGATCTGTCTTTCGTAGTAGTAACCAATCACTGATCTCTGCGTCATACTGACCACAGCCAATGACTGCCATCTCCCTAAGCCCCGCCTCTGGCAGCCATCTTCAGATTTGGTAGCACGTGAAGAGGCAGTATGACCAAGTGAAGAGCCGCAGAGGGGTAGGCGGGAGGGTTCGCATGTGAATCCATTCCAGACCCATGCTGGAGAACAACAGTTACAGGTAAGTAACTTGTTCCTTCTCCAGCATGGGGTCTGGCATGGATTCACATGCTCATGAATAAAAGAATACATAGCAGTACACACATGCAAAACCATGGGAGGTGGCAAAGGCTCAACATTAAGCATTACATCGAAAACTCAACATTAAGCAATTCTTACCTCCTCACCAGGCTCACCTTAGGCGAACAGGTTGCGCAGCACTGCTTGGCCGACCCTGGACTCCTCCCTGGAATCCCGATCGACGCAGTAGAATTTCGTGAAAGTGTGCGTCGACCTCCAAGTAGCAGCCCTGCAGATGTCCAGCAAGGGCACACCAGATAGGTTAGCCGTGGTAGCTGCAATCGCTCTGGTGGAATGGGCTCTCGGACGGCCAGGCAGCGGTCGGTTTGCCAACCGCTGACAGTACATGATACAGCCGGAGAGCCATCTGGAAATGGAAGCCTTCGAGAGAGCCTTCCCCTGATTGACAGATCCAAAGTTTACAAAAAGTTGCGACGTCTTCCGAAAACTCTCTGTGCGGTCCACGTAGAACTTCAGCGCTCTAGCCACATCCAGCGAGTGCAAAGTCCTTTCAGCCGGCGACGAAGGCGACGGGAAGAAAACAGGCAACACCAAGGGTTCGTTGAGGTGGAAGTCCGACGGCACCTTGGGCATGAAGGAGGGGTGCGTCCTGAGCACTACCCTTGTGTCGTGAAAAGTCAAGTATGGGGGCTTGCAGGAAAGGGCCTGGATCTCTCCCACCCGTCGTGCGGAGGTGATGGCCTCAAGAAACGCTGTTTTCCACAAGAACTTCAACGGAGCCGAGTGCAGAGGCTCGAACGGAGGTCCCATGAGCTTGGTCAGCACCACGTTGAGCTCCCACGCCGGGGCCGGGGCCTTCACCGGCAGGAACGATCTGAACAGTCCATTCATGAATTCTTTCACCAGACGATGAGACCACAAGGACGTCCGTCCCGTGGTTCTGGTGTATCGGGAGTTCGCAGCAAGATGAATCTTGATGGAAGCATGCGCCAGTCCAGCCTTGGCCAGCGTCAGCAGGTACGGCAGTACTTGAGGAGCCGTAATCCGTAGAGGGTTAATCTTCTGTGCGTGGCACCAGACAGAGAACCTCTTCCATTTGTGTCTGTAGCATTTAAGAGTTGAGGACGCCCTGGCCTTTGCAAGAACCTCTCTGCAGTCGGCCGGTATGTCGTAACCTCCAAACTCTAACGCTACAGGAGCCAGGCCTGCAAGTTCAGCGACTTCGGGTCGTGATGGAGGATGGCGCCTCCTTCCCTGGAGAGAAGATCCGCGTCCACTGGCAGTTTGATTGACGGGGACGCTGACAAGTCCAGAAGGTCCGGGAACCATATCTGCCTCGGCCACGCAGGTGCGACGAGGATCATCCTGCACCGTGACCTCTTGAGCTGGTTGATGAGCCGGATCAGCAGCGGCAATGGAGGGAATGCATATAGGAACAGGCCCTCCCAGGGGAACGAGAAAGCATCGCCCATGCTCCTCGGCTGGGGAAACCTGCTGGCGAACCTCCGGCACTTGGAGTTCGTCGCCGTCGCGAACAGGTCGATCTGGGGTGTGCCCCACCGTCGGAAGAGGCGGTCCACTAGGTCCTGTCGTAGTTCCCACTCGTGGCTCTGTCGGCGATGGTGTTTTTTATTCCTGCCAGATGAAACGGCACCAGAAACATCCCTTGGGCGACGGCCCAATGCCACAGATCCTGTGCCTCCTTGGACAGGGCTGGGGATCTGGTACCGCCCTGCTTCCTGATGTAGAACATGGTGTGGTGTTGTCGGTGAAGATCCTCACCACCTTGCCCTTGAGGGACGGAAGAAAGGACCTGAGGGCCCAAAACACTGCACGGAGTTCCAGGACGTTGATATGGAGCGACCTCTCCGCCGGCAGCCAAAGACCCCTCGCGTGCAAGTTTTCGGTGTGCGCTCCCCACCCTTTCAGGGAGGCATCCGTGGTCACTGTCTTCTGGTGGCCCGGGGTCTGGAAGTCCATGCCCGCCGTCAGATGCGCGCGGGTGCCCCACCACCGGATCGCTCGTCGGAAACTCTCGTTGAGTGTGATCCTGTCCTCGAAGCTGCCCGTCGTCTGGATCCAGCTCGCGTCCAGGAACTCCTGCAACGGGCGCATCCGAAGCCTGCACAGGCGGATGAGATAAATGCAAGAAGACAATATTCCGAGGAGGGACTTGATGGACCTCACCCTGGCCGCGTCCGCAACCAGCATCCGCTGCACCTTGCCCAAGATGGCCCTCGTCCTTTCCTCCGATGGAGAGGCCAGAAGCGACACTGTGTCGAGCTTCGCTCCCAGAAACAGTGCGTCTTGCGCGGGCACCAGGTGGGACTTGGCGTAGTTTATGGAGAACCCCAGGTCCGTGAGTAGTTGGACGGTCCTTGCCGTGTGCTCCGCGGCGAGCTCCTTCGTCTTTGCTCGGATGAGCCAGTCGTCCAGGTAGGGGTAGATGTGGATCCCCTCTAGGCGCAGCCGCGCCGCCACCGGTGCGAGGCACTTGGTGAACACCCTGGGTCCCGACCTCAATCCGAAGGGAAGGGCTCTGAACTGGTAGTGACGCCCTTGGACCACGAATCTGAGAAACTTTTGGTGTCCCTTTAGGATGGGGATATGGAAGTAGGCATCCTCCAAATCCAACGACGACAGGAAATCGCCCTCCTCCAGTTGACCCAGGACGTGTTGGAGAGTGACCATCCAGAACTTCTGTGCCTTGATGAATTTGTTCAGTCGTCGTAGGTCCAGGATGGGACGCCATCCTCCCGTCTTCTTCTTCACGAGGAAGTATCTTGAGTAAACTCCGGAGCCCCGAAGCCTCTTTGGGACGAGCTCGATGGCGCCCTTCTTGAGCATCACCCTTACCTCCAAGAGAAGTTGAGGGACGTGATGTTCCTTCCTGGCCACAGGGGGGACGCGTGGGCACCTCTTTAGAAACTCAAGCGCGTGACCCTGAGCCAGGGCGTCCAGCACCCAACGGTCGGTGGAGATGGACTCCCACACGCTGACGAAGCTCGCTAGCCAGCCTCCCACCGGGGTGCTTCGGTGGGGGCCCGACCCCACGGCCGGTTCAGTCCTGCTTCGACGAGGCTTTGCCGCCTTGTCCTCCTTGGCGACGACGGCGGGGTCCGCCCGACTTGCCTCGTCCCCTTAGGCTTCTTGTGACAACGAACGGGCCGCTTGACGATAGGTGGAAAATACGCCGCCGGAACCTTTGGAGGCACCTTGTTTGCCTCCGCCGCTCCGAAAGGGCGGCCATCGTTGCTGGAGAACACCAAGAGCCCGGGCCGTCTCCGTGTCCGCCTTGATGGCTTGTAGGGAATCGTCCACTGTTTTCCCAAACAGGTTGTTCCCGTCGAACGGCATGTCCAAGACTCTGGTCTGCACGTCCTGACGGAAGTCAGTAGCCTTGAGCCATCCACACCGCCTAAGGTACACGCCGTTGCCCAACTGGCGAAATCCAGTGTAAGTGATGTCCGTCGCTATCGTAATGGCGTGGTCCGACGCCACTTCTCCTTCCTGCATGATCTCTAGGGCCTCCGCCCTATTGTCGTCTGGTAGGAAGTCCAGCAGGGGGGCGAGTTTGTACCACAACTCCCTGTCATAGCGGGCTACAATAGCCAAGGCGTTGGCAGCCTTAATCGTCGTCGCTGCCGATGAGATGACTCTGCGTCCCATCGTGTCCAATTTCTTTCCCTCGCCGTCCGGCGGGGAGGTTGACGTAGAGGCCGAGCCCCCCCCGCTTTCTTCCTGGCCGCCGCGGAGACGACCGAGTCTGGGGTTGGCTGTGCCCGAAGGCACAAGGGGGCCGCGTCCGGGACCCGCTACTTCTTCTCGTACTGATCCCTTCTCGCCGGCGTTGTGGATGGGTTCTTGAGGAGGGAGAGACCCTCATCCCAGATATCGTCCAGTAGAGGTACAGCGAGGACCGTCTTCCTCTTGGTCTCGCGCCGTTGATAAAGGAAACCTTCCTTCTTCTCTTCCGGGCAGAGCTGGAAAAGCTCGGATGCCCTGGCGATCATGGCGTGAAACGATCCAATCTCGTTGGGCAGGGAAGCCCGGGGGGGAGGTGACGATGGGAGATCCTCATCATAAACCTTGTCGTCTGTACCTGTCGCGGCCGTGTCAGTACCCGTATCATCCCCATGTGTCGTGGACGGGGAGGAGGGCTGAGCAGGGCGCGATGGTTGAAAAGGAGGTGGAGGATGAATCCCTCTTCTCTTAAGAGCAGGGCTCCCAGAAGGGCCTGGCTCTGGGTCCCCCGTCGGGAGCGGTTCCTCAGTTGGTGGTAACGGCAGTCTCGTCCTTATCTCCGAGCATAAGGACTGTATAGCCAACAAAATGGCTGCCGAGTTGTCTTGTGGCACTTGTTGAGGGGGTTCTGATGGGCGGTCAGGAGCCCCATCGGCACCCTCGACGTTCTCGTCGTCTCCTACGTCGGGGTCCCTCCAGACAGGATGGTCTTCTTCCACGCCAGCGCCGTGGCCTAAGACTTCGATCAGCTCCTCCTCAGAGGTTGAGGCCGAATCCACAATGACCTCCTGCCCCCCCTTTTTCTTCTCCGTCGGAGGTTTCACGGGGGTCCTGTCGATGGGCATGAAAGAGGACTCCCTCTGCGGTGGCAGGGAGATTCTGGGCCCCGAGGTCGCCACCACTGGTGTAGCCTCCACAGGCTGAGCCAGGGCCGCTGCGACTGTCTCGATAGAGGCCTTCGCCGGATGGATCAAGGCTTTCACCACCTTAGGTGCGCTCAACGCCTTCTCCTTGGGGGGAGGGTCACCACCTCGCTCCCCCTCGGATGGGGCCTTCGAGCACGACCGGGGTCTCTCCAGGAGCTTTGTCGGGTGCTCGGCCTTCCTCTTACCCGAGCCAGAGCGTTGGCTCGTGGCTGATGGCGCCGGGGAGGATGCGCCCTGCCTGGCGCCAGTAGAGCCCGACCGTTCGGCGCTCCCGGTGCCAGCGGACTCGCGGTGCTTGGCCTTCTGTTGGACCCCCGTCGCGCCCTCAAAGGTCTTAGAAGACCGCTCGGACTTCTTCTTTTCGCCTGACGGGCTCTTCCCTTCCAGCCATTTGGCGAGACGCAGATGACGGTCCTTCATGGTCCGCTTCGACATATTGCCGCAAAACGCACAGTCCTTCTCCACATGCGTCTTGTCCTCATGCAGGCAGTAGAGGCAAAGGGAGTGTTCGTCCTCCTTAAAGACATTCTGAAGCTGGCATCCAGGGCAGACCCTGAACAGCTTTCCGGGCGTCGAGCTTCCCTTCTCCTGGGCCATGCTCGAGAAGGGCCTGAGAAACTTCTGGAGTCCTCCAAAAGCGTGGCTCGACGAAATCTTCACCCTTGAGGGGCGTAAAAGAATCCGACACGGATCCCCGTTGATCGGATAAAGAAACGGTGGAGCCTGAGGCTCTTTTGACCGAAAAAGAGAGATTTTGCCTAAGAAAAAGCGCGAAAAAAGCACTAACGCTCGAGAGCAATAGCACAAGGATCCCAACACTTGAACGTGCGGTAAAAATCGGAAGATGGCTGCCAGAGGCGGGGCTTAGGGAGATGGCAGTCATTGGCTGTGGTCAGTATGACGCAGAGATCTGTGATTGGTTACTACTACGAAAGACAGATCAGAAACGAAACTGATACTGATTTTTCTTTACCGAGGATTCCCAGCCTGACGACGGGGAATATTCATGAGCATGTGAATCCATGCCAGACCCCATGCTGGAGAATACAACCTTCTGTGTACCCAAGTAACACAGCCATCTATCCTGTGAAGAAAGCAAAGGGGTCCAGTTGGAGGATGGTCCAGGATTTGTGCCCCATCAATAATATTGTTGAGGTGGAAATTTCCGGTGGTGCCAAATCCTGCTACCATTCTCTGTAATATCCCTCCTGGGTCGGGCCCACTTCACAGTGATTGATTTAAAGAATGTATTTTTCTCGGTCTCAGTACCTCACAGCATTACCGTATCGTGGTCAGAGATTCAAGCACACAAGGTTTCCTAAGGGGTAATGTAAATCTCTGAGTGTTTTCAACAGGGCGGTGAAATCGATTTGGGAAATTTACATGTGTCCATTAAAGTAATCCAGTACGTGGACGATGAAATGATGAAATTAAATGATATTTTATTTATATCGCGCAAGTGTTTCAGAGTTGGACCAGGCAAAGGGAGGGGAATAGGGGAGAACAAAAACAATGATATTACTAGGCCCAGTGACATTGAGAACGTGCAAGTGCATGGAAGGGGAAACGGGGTAAAGTGCATGGAAGGGAAAGAGGAAAGTGCGGAACAGAGGGGAGAACAGAATACATAAAGATAAATAAAGGTGGTAGTGCAGCCAGCAAGTGCTTGGTTAGGCAGATAGGGTGTATCTGATAAGTGCAGATGAGAAGTGGGTGGGGGACTGTATGGGTACAGATACAGACCCCAGTGCAGGGGGTGGGCAGGAGGGTGGCGGGGTGAGCAGGTACCTGTGCCCGAAGGACAGAGGGTGGCCAGGTGAATGGTGCAGAGAGAGAAAATAGATCAGCAGGGGAGAAGAGTGGAAAAGGCAGAAGCGAAGAGGGAGGTCTTGAGGTGCTGCCAGAGCCGGAGGTGGTTCTCCTCAAGTTTCAAGGTGGCAGGGAGGCTGTTCCAAAGGGAGGCCCCAGCCGTAGACAGAGATCTACCCCAAGCGCGTTTCTTTGAAAAACTACTGACCCTGAGGGAGTTAGAGGTAGAGGAGCGAAGGGCTCGAGAGGGGAGGTATTTACGGAGGGATAGTTGAAGGTATTTTGGACCCAGGCACCAGAAAGCCTTATGGACAATGCAGAGGGTTTTAAATGTAATCCTTGCATCCACTGGAAGCCAATGAAGGGAATTAAGAGCTGGAGAGATTCAATGCCAGGGCTTGAGGTCACGACAAGTCTCGCAGTCCTATTCTGGATTAGTTGAAGGAGGGCAGAGAGTGGAAGCAGGAAGATTTAGAAAGAGGCTGCTACAGGAGTCCAACCTCGGCGGAATTGTAGTAAGAAGTTTGAGATGTCAGAGATGTGTGCAGAGAAGATGACACCAAGGTTCTTGACACCAAGGACGATGTGCTAGTCTGTAGCATTTCAGAAGAGCAGTGTCAAGGAGATTCAATAACGCTGCTCACCCTACTTGCGGAGAAGGGGTATAAAATGGACAAAGAAAAAGTGCAGTACTGCCAGACAGAGGTAGTATATTTGGCGCAAGTGATATCGCCCACAGGAAGGAGGGCAAGGTCAGAGAGAGAGCCACTGCAGTTCAGAATACACCTCAGTCAATCTGTAAGGAAGGCATGGTATCAACAGTAAGACGGACAAAAGCGACCACAGTTCAAGGGTGTTTATTGAACTTCAACAAGGGTATGATAAACGCCTATCTAATCCTAAATCTACGGATGGGAGCAAGCTACAGCCATTAAATAATAATAAATGTAGAACTAGTGGTGTCTCGTCAAATTAAAAGGGCCTATACTAAAAAACCTATTGCCAAGCCTTACCTCTAAATACAAATAGTGCAGGGGTAGTGTTTATGAAAAAAAAAAGTGTTCACAAAAATGATATGTCAAGCTGTTTGGGCCGTTGGCCTCCCTTCCCCACGTTTTTAGCATGGGACGAGGCGGTTCACTTGAGCGTAGCACAATCTCTGGCTTCTTCGGCACGAGGATACAGTTCAATTACTAGCATCGGGGCCTTCTGTGCCCAAGCCTCTTTACTTATCAAAGTCCCTTGATTCAGAGGGCCTGATGTACCAAAACAAAAGAAAAGTTATTTTGCTCTTTGGATTTTCACAGGTATTCACTTTAGGTGATTCACTATTCACCCGGATCCCCCTCAGTCAGGCACAGATCTCTTTAATACAATGTTCGTTCCCTTTGGATCCCCCTCATGCGGGCTCAGATCCCTTTTCCACAATGTTTGCAGGATATTCTATTCGGGTGACTCACGGTCCACCCCGGATCCCCCTCAGTCAGGCTCTGATCCCTTTTTAACGCAATTAGTCTCCCTCAGCCGGCCTCCGACCAATTTCAATCAAGCATCAACTATCGAAGACTTTCGAATGTGCACAGGGTTGGGCTTGACCCATTGCAGGACCACTTCGATTCACAACTTTTTACATTTGCCACCTCTCAGTTGGATACCTAACAGAGACCTTGGAATGAGCACCCACGTTGCGCCGGAATACTCTGTTTACGGTATCTGTATTAGCTTCAAAAGTTCAGTCACTCATCTGATGTTTTAATTATATTCGCTTCGCTTGTCACATACGCTTCACACAGTGTTCTCCTCAGATTTCTTCATACAATGTTGCCACTTGCAACCTTGGCTCTAACACAGAACGATCCAGTATCAGTCTCCCCTGACTCACCGGCTTCGCTGACTTTACTGTTGCTGCATTGTTGTAGGACCAAAGGACAGTACCAAGACCCCTCCCCGTCTTGGCTATCGACGCAGGAGAGACCTGGGTACCTCTGACACACAATGCAGGTTTCTTCCGCTTTAATTCCATATCTTATGTTTCTTATTCTCAAAGGCTCATGAAAGTAACAGTCTTTCTCTGAAAAGGTCAAGGGCGCATCCCTTCTTGCAACCCGCTCCGGCCTTGACGTCTTTCTCCTCATATTAAACTGCCATCTTGGAACTGCTGCTTCATCGTGTGCTTTGCCTTGCTCAAAGTGAGCATTTGTGATGGAAATCAGGTGTGTGTAATGATCAGTAATTGCCTGACCATTGTTTTGGGACATGTCAGGTATACAGCTTGGGTGTTAGTCCATTTTCTCTCACAATGAGCTGTCTGTGAGAAATGATTTGTCTCGGGAAAGAGGGGGCATTGAGTTCCTAAATATTCTACCTGGTAGGATGGGGAAAAAAGTGTTGCAGGCAAGGGGATACCGCGTCTCGCTATCCGGTGTCCCACTTCCATTCACTGAAGACCCCTCATCCAGGTGATCCTCCTGCACTGGTCCACCCCCAGGAATTGAATCCAAAAGCGATGGCCGTGTCCTGGCCGCCTGGCTGACAGATCTCCAGGAACTAGCGGGTGAGACACATTCAGGTGTCTCACAAGTCACACTGAAACAAATGCAGCAGTTTTTGGGACTGTGTAACTATTGTAAATCTTGGATCTTTGACTACTCTAGTTACGCGAGGATCTTACTAAAGGGAGTTAAGGAAGCGCAGAAGGTGAAGGGTCTGATAGAACGGTCTGAGGAAATGGTGACTTGCTTTCGGGAACTCAAGGCGCGATCAGCAATGCTCCGGTCTTCGTGACCACAAATTCTATTTTCTCACTCGAACGGGCAGGTAATGACAGCAGTCCTGGCCGAGCAACCATTGCATAATATAGCGGACTGTTAGACCGCTGGGATGGTTCCCTTGTGAACAAGCTTTAGCGCTTGCAGATTTTGCAATTCAAAAGTCTTCAACCATTACCATGGGTTGCCCGGTGACATTGTACGTGGAGCATGAAGACTTTGCGATCTTGGAAAAATCATAGTTGACTTTGACGACCCAGAGACTATCAGGGTATGAGGTTATTCTATCGAATGCCTCTATACATCCTGTATGGTTTCACCTAGTCAATCTCGCAACATTTGTAGCCGAGCCAGTGAAACCTGATGACATTGTCCAAGATTGTGCAACATATGAGGGAAAAGATGACGAGAGGATGAGTGTTAAAGAAGATGCTTTGGAGGGAGGTCAGGTACTTTTTGTTGATGGGTCCTCGACAATCGGGACACTGGTGAGAGGTATACATGTGCCTCGGCTGTTGGTCTTATGGATGGGGAAAACCAGGTCAGATTGAAGAAACAATTGTCTTTGCATTGCTCCGCGCAAGCAGCGGAACTAGTGGCACTCATAGAGGCGCTAGAAATAAGCAAGAGGAAGGCAGTCACTATTGATTCTGACTCTGCATATGTAACATCCACTGTGCATTCAGGTTTATCAAGGTGGCAGAGAAGAGGGTTTAGCAGATCTGACGGGGCACCTAACCAGCATGCTGTGCTACTATCTAGACTAATCTAAGCACCAACACTGTCCACAGAGGTAGGAATCGTAAAGTGGGCTGCACACACTAATCACATGAACTCAATAACACTATGAAATGATGCCGCAGACAGGACAGCGAAAGAGGACGCATTTTGCCATTTACAGATTTGCAGAAAATGGAAACCGTGTCACAGCAGGTACAGTTGCCAGTTCCATAAACTGCAGTTCCCTTGCTCCAAAATCATAGAAATGCCAGGAAAAGCACCTAAAGAGGAACAGGAGCTTTGGGCAAAAAGAGGATGCGCCCTCTGGCCCTTGGATGTGCTGTGGAGACAGTAGTTGACGGGGAAGGTAGTAATGCCTGCAGAACTGCTTCTTGTAGCTCCAGAGCAACTACATTACCCAACACACACTTCTAAACAACAAATTGCAGCAGACCTGCAGGAGGAATGGTTCATACCAAAACTCCAGGAACAGATAAGTAATTTGCAGGAAACTGCATAGTTTGTAGCAAATTCAATCCTGGAAAAAAAAGAGGTCAGAAAGGGGAGTTTTGCCTAGGCTCTCTGGGCCATTTCGGGAAATCCATATGGACTGTGTCGATATGCTTGTGAGATGTAACGAATACTTGTACCTTATAGTCGTGGTTTGCCTATTCTCCTGGTGACTTGAGGTTGGTCCCTGCGTACACCCTGACGCTAAGTCTGCAGCAACATTTCTGGTGAGGGAGGTATTTCCATGGTGGGGAATTTGTGAGGTCTTGAAGTCGGATTAAGGAACCCACTTTTGTTATGCCTTGTTCTCAGAAATCCCTTTGCTCTTCGGAATCAAGCATTGCTTTTGTTCAGTATACCACCCACAGACCAACAGGGTCGTGGAAGGGTTACATAGAGTTCTTAAGGTGCGTTTGGCGAAAATGTGTAGTGATTTACGAAAACCATGGTTACACTGTCTGCCTTTGTTTTTCTTTTATTTGAGGATTCAGCCAGGGCAAGAGCACCACTTTAGCCCTCACGATATCGTGATGGGGCGTAGATAATACACACACCGCTCTCACCTTCACACACAGCATAAGATGCACACTAGTCAGCAGAGGGCCTGGGTTTAGGGAGTACCTTAGGCCCTTAACCAAAAGGGTCAGAATTATATCTTCACAGGCTGTGTCTTCTCACCAATAGACGGCAGGAGGAAGCAGCAAAGAATCCAACAATCTGTACAAGCAACTAGTGTTCCCCGGGGACCTGATTTGTATCTGTACTTTTGTGCAATGTTGGAATGAGCGGTATTTCCATGGGACGCACTGAGTGATTTTCACAACTCCAACTGCTGTGAAGGTGGAGGGCAAAAAGAGCTGGGTCCATATCAGCAACATGCCAAAGGATACATACTGGTACCCCTCCATCGGCACAGGAGCAGGCTCAAAGTTAAGTATGCCATAAGGATTCACAGTTCATTCAGTGGAAAAGAGGGATCCAAATGAAAATCAGGAATTTACATTTTCAAAAAGAAAACTTTGGATTTATAATGTATATTTGAAAGATTCTTCATATGTCTTATTTGTTTCTTTTGTCATATTCAAAGATGGCAAACGGTGTGAATGTGAATGGTTTAAATGTATCTAGAATCATGGAAGTTGATGACATATTACTGAGGTGACGAAATGTTGATGCTGATTTCAAGGATAATAAGGACAATGTTAATTTAGAACCAGTAGTAGATGCACACGATTTTGCAGCAAATCATGTATGGTATAGCCACGATATAATATATGACTTGGTATTTTTAAGATGCCTGTAGACAAGTGTTTCTAGCCATATGAGGGAAGTTAAGAGAGAGGGATCCGTAGGATTTTGTTAAATGCGTTCTTTCATCCCCGATGCTTCTGTTGTCCCTAGGGTGTTTATCCCGGATGAGGTAGAGTTAGCAGACGCACTGTGTCTAGTGCACCTAGCTTTTTGCAGAGTCCGAGGGTAGTCAGTCACAGCATCTATTTTATCTGTTGCCGAAGAATGTTCAGCTACAGATCGTGAAGAACAAAAGACTGTTCGGTGTACTCAAAGAGTCCAATTGAGTTTAAAACGGGCTATTATCAACAATAACCGAGGGGAGCAAGGGGGGAAGAGTTGCAGAGCTGGAGGGATGAGGGGATTCTCAGAAGAAGGGGTGGCATGTGTGAACCAAGAATGTGGAAACGTGTAGCAGAAAATATTTAAAACATCTGACATGGCTCAAGGAGCCAGGAAAACATGGTAAAATACAGCATGGCGAGGTGTGTGTAGTTCCACCACTCTACGTGTGCCAGTCCTTGTTATTCCTGCTTGTCCACCCGATGCTCAAAGCCACATCTGTGCCCCCTTTGTCTCCTGTGCACCTACTGTCACTTGTATCATCACACATGAATAGATTAATGACTCTGTCTGATCATGGAAAAGAGGGTCTATTGCAACGGTTCAAGCGGTCCAACCATCTTTCGGCTGCATCATCAAAAGCGTACGGAAGTGTTCTTTTTGTCCCTCCTGGCACCTACCGTACAAGCCGTGGCAAATGCAAAGTAGCTTGAGGTGACAAGGTACGAACTCCTAGTATTTGTGAATTCCTCCAAATCAGCTTTCACTGTCATCAAGGAAAACGGCAGGTACTGAGGCTTGTAGCCTTACAGAACAAGTATATCCTTAACCTCCTAACAGCTATGGAGGCAGAGGTCTGTCAGAAGATAGAGAGAACTTACTGCACATTTGTGCTGCCTAATGATTCGGAGAATGGGTCCCTGACTCGGACTGTCGCCGCATTGCAAAAGTTCAGAGTGGTCATGCGACTGCTTCGGCTGGCTCCGGCTTCAACCGCTGAGGTCAGGGTCTCGCCCCCTGATCCTCAGACAATCCCGGGCTCCTTCTCACTGCTCAGCAGAATGAGCAATTCAGAGTCTTATAGGAATCGTGTTGCCTCCCAACTTTGGACTTTGGCTCCTTGGAGACACGGCTCCCTCGTCACACTACCTCCTCCCTTCCTTACTCTACAGGGGAAAAGTATCGGTGTCCTGCTCTCTGCCTTCTGGTCCTGGGATACTCTGGCTCAGCTGCGACTTCATCTGCCCTCCTGCTTGGATCAACCATTGAGTGCTTAGGTGATTTTTATACTGGTTTAAAGGTCTTACAGGCTGCAGATGTGCATAGTGAAAGCTAATTGCCTGACTCTGCCTGCCCTTGTTAAGAGGACATGGCAAATGGAGAGGCTCATGTGCTTTGATCTGCATCTTCTTCTTCTTAGTACTTAAATGGTGTTTCTCATAGAAAATTTCTACTCCTCTTCTCTTCTTCGTCCCAATACTTAAGTCGTGTTTGGGGAAAAGAGCAGAATGTGCCTGAATACATACTAGGAGTGGGGGTTAGACAAGGTTCCATTTAATAATGTCCCCTCAAAAATATCGCCATGCAAAGAAATCGGTGAAAAACTGCTGTTTTTTTGTGGGGACATTATTACATGGAACATGCGGGGGACACCCCTGCTTCTCCTGTCCCTAAATATATGGTCACCGTATATAATGTTGCCACAACCTTTTCCCGGCGACATTATATACGGCGACCATATATATAGGGATATTATTACCTGATACCTTAGATAAGTCATTATCAAGAAGGGGGAATACCATATTTCTGGTCTAGGGGTGTTCTTATGATAGGGAAGAGGTATTGTTAACTTTCTCTCTTCCCTCTCAATGTTAAGGTATGAGGTGTCCAGCATTTTCCTCCTTTTATCAGGATAATGATAACCAGAGATGGGGGGCGTCAGTTCTTTCACCCTGGTAGTCTCAGTGCATGGGGTTGGTAGAGAAGGAAAATATGGGTTCTCACTGTCAGGTTTACTAATAGAGGGACTGGAAGGTAAGTTAGTAGAAGGGATTTGCTGTCCTGCGATTTCACCTCCCCTTACTTTCCTCTGAAAGTGAATATTTGTCAGAAAGTCTTGTTGTAAAGTAGGACAGGCATGACAATACCCTACAGCAGTAGAGGGGGGTGGGGTGGCAAGGGTAGGTCAGGAGTAGAAAGGGGGGAATATCATGTCTTGCCTTTGGGTCCTCCTTTCCCAATCCCTGAGGACCCTCCACCCAGGTGATCCTCCCTCACTTGTCCACCCCCAGGGTTGGAATCCAAAAGCAATGGCCTGCCCCTGGCCACCTGTGTAGAAGATCCCCAGGAGTAGACAGGGAAAGACCATTGGGGTTTTACAGTAGTCAGACTGAAGCTGCCTTGTCTACTCCACCAAGTTGGGATAATTGTCTGGAGCAGCGGGTAGATTGCGGAAATGGTGGAGGGACGAGTTGGGTTTGTCCAGCGGAGGAGTATGCCCATATTTGGACCAATGTGAGAGATGATTGCAGGGCTTTTCCCAGAGAAGATGGCTGGAAAGAACAGGAATGTGGTTTATTAGTTAAAGCAGTAACTAAAGGGGGGAATGTTAGGGCGGTCAGGAAAGGTCCCACTGAGGAAGAGGGGTTCACGTTGCGTGCACCATATTTGTGACTGGCGGTGTGGCTAAGTTGGTGCGATGTGGTGATTTTATATGTAGCCAGCATTGTCAATGTGAATGGGATGTGTTACTTTAAGTGTTACTTTGTGTTTAAATTGATACATTTTAGATGTGCATGTGCGCAGCAAGATAAATGTCAAAATGCCAAATGAAATATAAACACAATCTATATATGGTGTGCTTTGAGGTGCCTAGTAGCTGGGCAACGTGGAGTTTCATTATGCGCATGCAGGGAAGGGAACTTGCCACGAAAAACCCATTGTGAAGTAGACACAATAGTTATTGAACATGCATGCACTCATATACACACATAGGGAATTTACAAATCTAAACACAGTATGTTCTTTTTATAAATTTGTTAGACTCTGCAGTGAGGGGTTTGCAGGGTTGGAGGCCGAAGGAGGGGTAATGATTAACAGCGACATTAAGCAGATGGTCAAGCCAATCCTGGATTTTTATGGCCTGGCAGTATCATTGAAGGCAGATATCGTGGAAGGCAGATGTAATCTTTTTAAGTGCATGGAAGTCTGTTATTTATTGCCCAGGAGGATACGGCCATTTGATTTGACCAACAATAAACTTGGGGTGAGGTGACGCTTGAGGCCAGAGTGACAGATACTTCACGGGTTTCGATTGTTTTCTTAGGATGTGACCAGAGGCCATGCATATTGAATTGGTAGTCATTTAGATTAGATTGTTCCAATGACGCCAGCAAGTCATTGGAGGTGAGATGGTTATCGTCAGTATTCTTCCCCTCTTCATATTGCTTGGAGGTACTCTTACAAACCATGTGCAATTATGTTCAGGGTTAAGGAGGTCTGAGGCCAGCTGGGACTTGTGTAATGAATTATGTTTGTATGTGAATATGTAACTGTATGATGATGTCATGACCTACCACGGACAAATCCTTAAAAGGGGTGGGTTGTACACATGAGCTGAAGATGGTAGTTAAGATTATTGTGACCTCTGAGAACGGGTGAAATGGAGAAAGATTGGATTTCTTTTGTGTAGGTCTTGACCAATCACATGTGGGGGTGGATTGTAATATAATATATGTGAGTGTTGGAACTGTTGCAAAAATGTACATAACGTGTCAACTTGTGTGGTTCGGAGAAACTCAGGTTAGTTTGACTCTATAGAATCATCTAGCCCATCCCAGCTGATTGTAAAATAAACTTGCTTTAGGTACAAACATGCAACTTGCTTCTTAAGTGGTGGGCCTGCTTTGGGTTAAGGTGCTTGGAGGCACACCCCCACACAGGTTAGGTCATATGAGTGGATAAGTGGAGGTAGGGGGCTTTGATAGAGGTTGAAGAGGAGAGGGGACCGGGTACCACCCCGTGGGACCCCCCTTTGGAGACTGGGCAGGGGGGCTGAGGAGAAAGGTGGGAGGAGCGAGATTTGTGTGCGGTTGGCGAGGAAGGAGGAGATCCATCTTAGAACAAAGTTACTGATGCCAAGAGAGTAGAGTCTGTCCCCAAGGATAGAGTGGTCATTAGTGTCAAAGGCAGCTGAAAGGTCAAGGAGTAATGAGTGCAGTGCAGCCTTCTGAGTCTGCTGTCCTTTTCATGTCGTCTCAGATGGAGACGAGGGGAGATTCTGTTCCTCAGAGGAGTCTGAATCTGTACTGGGGAGGGCGGAGCAGATAATTGGATTCTATGAACAGGCATAGCTGGGTGTATGCCGTGAAGTCTAAGGGTTTGTCGATGAAGCAAGGGTTTGAGATTAGGCAGTAGTTGGTTGGGAGGAGGTGGGTTGAAGGAGGGCTTTTTAATTAGGTGCTTGACATGAGAGGTTTTGAAAGCTGCAGGGAAGATGCCTTAAGTCGAGGATGGTTAATTAACGATCTAGCAACGATGCCTGCACAGGTTGAGCATAGAATATTCTTTAGGAGAGGGGGGCCGCGGGTCTCCTCGGGATGCCGTGGGGCGGCTACTGGATAGTAGTTTCAGGAGTTCTGGGTTGGAAAATGGGAGTGAAGGAAGAGAGGAGGGGCATGCGGGTTAAGGAGGGAAGAGTCAGGAGATGGAGGAGACGAGAGGGTCATGAATGTTGCAAATTTGGGGCTGATGCTATGGTGTCTTTAAATAGCGATGTTGTAAAAGTGGTCCGACAGGGCATCGCAGAGTGCTTGGGGTGGAGAGGTTAGAGCAGAGTGGTGTCATGAACTCTGCAATGATCGTGTGGAGTTACCTGCTGGGGTTGTGGGAGTATGCTATTCGGTTTCCATAGAAAGATCTTTTGTCTTTCTGAATTGCTGTTCTGTAGGCCCTGATCTGTCTGGCATAAATGGCTCTGTTCTGGGGCATTGGATTGGCATGCCATGTGTGCTCCAGGCGGTGCTTGATGGTTTTGAAGGATTTGATAGAGGGAGAGAACCACTTGAGAGTAGGGCCTAGTCTGCGAGAAGATGATGTGGTCGGGGGGTGGAGAGGGATGAGGGCATTAGAGAGCCATCGGTCAAAAAGGTCGACAGAGGGTGGTCCTCCTTGGAGACCGAGGTTTGGGAAGGAGGATAGAATCTGCTGCACTGTTGAAACGCTGAGAGATGAATCAATCTCATTCACAGAACGGATGTTCTGAGATTGAACACATTTACCAGCGGCCCCACTGTCGCTTTAAGGAAACATCAGGCGCAACGGCAAGACGCTCTTCCCTACTGTCTGTTGCGGAGTCCAAGCCCTTCTGGGTCAGTATCATTCCATCCTAAATCTCATATCTCCTTTCTCTATTAGGTCCTCTTGGGTCCTCTACGCCCCGATTCCCTTCTTGACCCTAAAAAGGGCTATCTGGAAAGCGTTAATCTGCTATTCACCGCACAGAAAGCAAGTCGGCTCGCTATTGTCGACAAATATCTTCGAATGAGACCAAATCCTCTCTATGCTATCATATCAGAGCCAATGATAACTCATTCTAGTTCTAACACCAACTTCGTCTGTGTAGTCCTCCTTTCACCAACAGAGGTAATTAATCAAAGTAAGGCTCCATTATCTACAGACCGAACTCACGAAGCGTCATCTCTCCACCCTAATAATTGCTCACATAATCTTCTATCGCCCGGCTCTATCAGACAGTTTCTGGGGGAAGTTGATATGAACCTCAAAGTCTCCACCTGTTGGTATCTCGCAAGAGATAAATGACAAATGCATTGGCCACCGGCCTAATGGTGTTGCCCACTAATAACTTATCCAAGATACCCCAGCACGACAAGGTCCCAACTAACATTATGTTAAAATGTGCATTATTGAACAATCGTTCCTTTGCTAAACATGCTCCAAACATCCACGATTTCATCATGGATCTCCGGCTCCCTACTGAAACATGGACTACAGAAGCTAGCAGCCCCATAATTTCCCTGTCTACACCAGTCAATAGACAGCCCATTATGCGAACCACCTTACAGGCCAGGGTGGAGGTGGCGGTGTTGCTATCATTGCCAAAACAGAGCTGGGCTTATTTCAACAGACTGCGAAATCCTCCACAATAAAATGACCCCCACTATTCAAAGATGTATTAACATCTTACTAGTATACCGCCCTCTGTCTAATATGCCTAACTTCAATCATGACATGGTTCACATTCTAAATGACCTACAAGGTCGAAACGGTGGCAATTTATTGGCCAGAGATTTTAACTGATGGCGTAGGAATACCACTCACAATGTGCCCTTGAAACAGCCCTAAATAACTATCATGATATCAATGACTCACCAACCCATGTCAAAGGAAACATCTTAGACTGGGTTGTAGCAAAGAACCTCTGTATTCAAATTGATACTAATCAACCATGTATTTGGTCTGATTATTACTCCATCATATTTCAAACTCAATTCCAACACCCAATCTGGAATACAAATTCCATCTAAACGGGTCATAAATCGTAATTTATGTTACTTCCGAAACTAAAAGAATATTTGAACATGATAATGTACACCACCACCGCTTAAGATACCCTCATACCCTCATGACTCTAGTGGATTCCTTTTGTTCCTCCCTTAATGTTACATACAGTGGCCCCCTTCCAAAGCAAACTAGTTAGAGAGAATGCGAGACACCAGAAGTGGTTCACTCAAGAGCTAGGTGTAATGAAAAAACATAAAAGATAAGCAGAGGAATCCAAAAATAGACACTTTTTGAACTCGTCAAATCCCTAAAGAAATATGGCACTTCTTCTATCCCGGTGATACCGACAGACCAAGATTGCCATAAAATACAGCTGGTCTTTGCAGCAAAAGTTGAACAAGCTTGTGACAATATCAAGCAGGAATTAAATAAAAACCTGACTATACATTGCACTCCTTACTACCCAGAACAAAAGGACAAAGCCAACTTATTTAATTTCTCCTCTATTACCATCCTTGACATGCTTAACACGTTATCCTCTCTGCACCCTTTGCAGTGTCTGGAAAATGTGAGTCCCCCAAATCTTTTTTTTACAGCACAAGAGTATGTTAGCCCCATTTCTGGTTGGATCAGTGAATTCCTCATTCTCCCATAACCAGGTTCCTGACTCAATCAAAAAAGTCACCATTACTCCTTTTACCAAAAAAGCTGGTCTTGATCCTAAAGATCCATACAACCTTACGTCCTATTACAAACTGCAATTTTCTCATGAAAATGCTGGACAAACTGCTATGCTACAGCTTCAATCTTTACGATATCCTTCATGTTAAACAATCAGATTTCTGTCCATCTTACAGCACCGAGACAGCATTTTTGGACCTCCAATCACACATGCTTAACATCTCAGATAAAGAAAAAATCTGGCTACTTGTCCTTTTTGACTTATCGGCTGCATTTGACCTTCTAGACCACAGTGGGTTGCTGCATAGTCTTGGCGATATCGGTCAATGCATTGTTAACGCAGTTGATTGGGTTCAGCCCTTCCTCTCACACAGGACCTCCAAAGTCTGTTGGATGGAAGCTACCTCCCCCCTCTTACACCTATAACCTGCAGAGTCTCCCAAGGAGCCTGTATCTCGCCCCTGCTTTTCAACATATACATTAAGCCACTATGTGATCTTTTCGACGGCCTGATGTGTTTTTCAAAAATTAGCCCAAAGCCACGCAGCTGGTTTTTGCACCATCAGGGACTACGATCTCGACTCCTCCTTGCTTCAATCTACCTACAAGCACATTGAGACCTGGATGAATCTTCACTGGATGTGCCTTAATGGTAAGAAAACCGAGTTGATGATAGTTGGTACTACACAAGCTTGTTCCAAACTTGACTCTAAGTATCAGTCTTTTTCCATCAATGACTGATACATTCAGGTATCTAAGAAGGCAAAAACCTTAGGTTTTCATCTAAACCGCGCTTTAGACTCAGATTGCCATACTACCCAAACTGTTAAAAACTGTACCTACTAGGTGCGATTAATCAAGAACCTGCGCCCATTTCTATCTGACTATAATTGCGCCTCGGTTGCACAAGCAACTATTCTTTCCAGGCTTGACTATGGGAATGCTCTTTTATTTGGGGCTCGTAAAATAAACATACAGTCAGTACAAGTAATACAAAACGACAGGGGTAAGTATTGTCAAGGGAAAATCCAGCAATGCTTATGCACAAATCCCTATATGGCAACTCATCTTGTTAAAGATCTTGTGACCAGATTCGAATCGTCTCGAACTCTGCGCTCCTCATCATCAGCCATGGTCAGGATACCCAAATTCAAATTGGCTACCAGTTTGGGGAGATCCTTTCCCGTTCAAGCAGCAACGATTTGGAACTATCTTCCTGTGGACTTAAAATAATAAAAGGACCTACGTTGCTTTTGCCGTATATTGAAAATGTTCTTATTTTGCTAAACACCTCTCCAGGGCCATCTTAAGCAATTTTGGAGCCCTGGGCACGGACATCTTTGGGCCCCCCCCCTCCACCAAACCAACAGAATTAAGTGATCAAGAATATCTGACCCCGCCCCCCCACACCCTGACGCGATCACAACCCATATGTTGATGTGCCTCACAGCTTAAAAGTAAGCATGTTTACTCCCTTTAAGTCCCCTTACCCCCTTCATTCATGTTCTAATCAGAATGATAAACAAGTACCATTTGAAGGCCAACATTATGAGTCTACAAAGGGGTTACTTCGTTCTAGCATAGACAGAGGAGGCTTTTTTATCAATAGCATCCAGGAAGGTGTGCAGCCTGTAATTTTAATGCAGGGCTGTATGTAAAAGGTACTTGTAACCCAGAATAGACAGAGAACTCACATTTGCTGCCTCACAGAACGCAAATGTGCTCAAGCATGGATAGAGGAGACTAATTGGGAGGAGGGAGAAAGCTACACATATCATAGCATAGATAGTGGATGAATGAATGAATGATATTTTATTTATATCGTGCTTGTACACAAGTGTTTAGGTCATGCAGATTAGAAGTTACCAGGAAGGTGTCTGCATCCAGACAGACTGAGATTATAAGTGGGACATGGTTTAAAAATAGCGTTGCCATTAGAGATCATTAGAGATCAAAAGAATAATTGCTTGGGGTGTGCAATTTATCAATGCTCACTATTATAGTGGATGGAACACTATAGCCAATGAAACCATGAGTGAGGCTGTTTTGAAGATCATACCCTGAGAAGGAAATCTCTCTGAAGGGCTTACAATTTTGAAAGGTCTAGTGACTGGCAATTTCGAGAGGCTAGTAGGCAATACAAGATTAAATTAGATATCCAGCATTACACTGGGTGAATCTGGGATTTGTGCCAACTCTGTAATTTCTGCATTTGAACACTTTCATTACCAGTTCTTACCATGAACTAAAATAATCTCATTTTTATAAAACTCACTTTAAAGTACACCAATCACATTACCAAACATGACAATTTTTAAAAACAAAATAGTATAGAAGGGTGTAACACAGAATGATTCTAACTTCATTCTCTCCATCATCAAGAGTATATAAAAACCAGGATACCAATAAGTGTGATTTAACAGATTTAATCTTGGTTTGTCTTTTGTATTTTAAAGCTTTGCAGAAAAACTTTGACTTTTACAAACATGCAAAGTGTTTTTTGTGTCAAATGAGCAGACTTTAAAATATGCTTGCCCACATACAGTCTGTATGAATGAGCAGACTTTGATGCACACTACAGGGACACATGCGACTTCAACCCGGTGAGCTGTACGATTGGTGCATGGAAAGCTATATTTAAAAGACTGGCCCCCTATAATCCCGAGGTTTCCCTTTGGAATTACCCTGACATGCCACCAACACACGACGCCAGCCTACGTGAGGCCTGGGATCCCAATGGAGAGATGAGACTGGGAGATATGTTTATTGATGGGAAGTTTGCGACCCTTTAGCTGATCATGGGGGCGTTTGGCAGGGGCCCACTCACGACACTGCAGTACTATCGTATGAGATCGGCCTTCCAGAGGTGCTGGGCGTCTTTCCCCGATGAACCCCCTACGCACCCCTGCGTGCAGATGATAACGGCTGGCGACCGGTTGGGGGGTGTCCAGTCTGTACACTGAAATACAGGCACACTCACCCTCGACTAACCTGGTCAAAGATAAATGGGAAAATGATCTCCGAATCCCTATAGACGACAGGACCTGGGACAGGTACTATTCCCTTACCAAGAGGGTTTCCCTGAACGCTGGACTACGCCTAATACAGTTTAAAATTATAAACAGATTGCACTACATCCCGGCCAAAATAGCCAAGTTTGTTCCAGATAGTCCAGGCAAATGTCCCAAATGCAAGGCGGATCCGGCTGGTTCGTTCCACATGTACTGGAATTGTCCGATGGTGGCTGGCTTCTGGAGGGAGGTGGCGGATATCCTTGAAGAAATTACACAAATCCCCCCAACATTGACCCCACAGAAATATTTATTCGGAGATATAGGCAAGTGCTCCGAAAAAATCAGAAGGCTGTTTAATGTCTCGTGCGCAGTTGCCAAAAAATGTATTCTACAACAATGGAAGAATGCTGCGCCACCCACTGTAAAGCAGTTCCTCCGGGAATTGACATATGTAAATGAGGCTGAAGAACAGTTTGTCCTCAACCGCCCATCGGCGAGCAGACCTAAAGATATTTGGGGGCCCTTCAGAATGTTTTTGTGTGATATGATCGCCGACGAAGATGAAGCTATGTAAACTTACCACCTCGATGAGATGTATGATATGTGTACCGATCTTCTATTTTGTCATGTTTATTTCTAGCTGTAAGGTAAAGTTGTAACTGTATTATATATCTTCTGGACCACTAATAAAAAAAGTGTTAAAAAAATATATATATGCTTGCCCGAGTCCTGCACCATATGGTCCGCTCCCTTCTGTCTACCACCCGTTCCACTCAAATGGCCTATATAAGAAGAAAGATCAAGTAATGGGCTAAACGATGCCATCAGCACGCGAGAAGGCAAACTTCACAGAAGACAGTACAGTAATGTATGAGATATTAGATGATTTGACCACCAGGATCACTGTATTGTCTGGTGGCAAATCAGAATACAAGCATGAATGATTTATTTCCAAATTTGGATAGTTATTCATCTCTTGGACTAACAGTTTATGCTCATCGTTGGCGGTGATTGCCTAGGTTTTACAACACCCCACCTGAACAAAGCAATTTCTAGACCTTCACCATAAGGATGACATGTTCATTTTTATTGCAACCCATATCTGGTGCAGGTGCATTACTGATAATAGCACCTGTTGTGCTGCAAGGCAAAGTACATATGCAGGCAGGTTTGTAAATTTCACACACAGGAAAGGCTCAGCCAGCCCTACAGGAATGTGCTATTCTAATCTTGCGTAGGAACACATATCTCTGCAATCTGTGCTTAACACACTGAGCTAACTTCTGAACCATTGTGGCACTCAATTTATCAATATGCATTTCAAATTTTGCCATTGCACATGATAAACATAATTTGCACAGGAAGGAAAGAATGTTACAAGGGTTGTGCCGCAGGGAACACAAAAACTATACATATCACAGCGAACACAAAAAGCATTACATGAGAACGGACCGAGGCAGAATGTACTTGCCAAAACAGACAGGCAATAGGTTTAGAGCCTCAGAACCATGCCATAAAATAGCATGATGTATGCTATTTAAGTCTTGTGAACAAAGGAGCCTTACTTCTTTAGATCAGACAGCCTTGTGGGGGCCCCCTCCAAGGTGGGGGCCCTGTGCAAGTGCCCCTTTTGCCCTCCCATAAAGACGTCTCTGCACCTCCCTGCACCCTGACTAACCTATCTTACCTCATGTCCCGTTTAATCTGTTGTCCTGTGTCCATGTTATGGTGCCCTGATACCCGCAGGTTTCTGGCGCACTACAAATAATTAAATTAAATAAAGTATGACTTTAATTTGTGATGTCATCTTTGATGTCCTGGGTGTTAGTCTTAGCTGTGCACGGTGGTGGCGTGAGTTATGGATGCCTAGCTTACCATAACTGGCGAATTTCTTGGGTTTTTCGGTTTTACCTGTAACCATAACATCCCTGTAACAATGTTTTTTCATTGAATTTCATAGGTTTTTATTAGTGCAACTTAACCATAATTTCCCTTTAACACAGTTTTTTCAGTGAATTTCATGGGTTTTTACCAGCGCATGCTATTTTCCTACAGCTTACTAATATCGTACTTAGACAATAAGCAATATTTGTGTCCAATTTACAAAGTCCCACCTTAAAATTCTGCCATTTCCCACCTTGTAGCATCCCTTTTAACATGCCTATACCCTTTTTGCAACTTTTTGGAATAATTTGGCATCCGTTAGACGTCCGGGAACGTCTGACTTTATCGCAGACCTTCTGGACAGTGCCACATGACCATACGCTTGCACGCGGCATGGTGATGTGTTCGTGAAGGCGTCTGCACATTATCGTATCTGTGCTTCGAAGACAGTTCGGAACTGCATTTTCTACTGATCTAGGAACTATCAACTTCAGTATTTCCCTTCCACACCAAATCTAGTACACAGTACATACTTGGAAGAATTTTATCAAAACTGCTATTTATCTTAAAAATGGCATCAGTTATTGCCATCCCTCCTCCCCAAGAGCCACCACCACCAGCTGTAGGAACTTCACAACAAAAAAAGCACAGTACTTTCAAAGACCATGAAGAGGACCAAGAAGATGAGGTAGAGGAAGTGCCTACTTCTAGCACCAAGATCGAATCATGGGTGTGCCAGTTCTTTGCTACTGTTGGGAGTGTACCAAAGGCTAAAGCTATACTGCTACGGGACCAACTCCATGCGCCGCCACACCAAATCCAATGACCGCCATGCTCTCAGAAAGGTTGTTCCTTTCTCAGCAAGTAGTAAGCTGTCTTCCTCCACCTCATCTTCCTCAACAAATACTGTAACCACCCAGCCTGATGTATGCGGGCATTGGTGTGTTATAAATAAATAAATAAAGAGGGCTACGGACCATTATCGTCCATTGCAGCCCCTGAAATGGGGAAAAAGGCCATGAGCACCCCTGGTTCCCAAAGCGGGAACCCAGGGTGCTAAAACAGATTTTTCTTCCTATAGCGGGACGCCTGTGGCGTACACAGCCCCTCTTCCCTTGCCATGGCAGTCTGCAAAACCCTATGAACAAATTACCACAAGCACTTTTTTCCCTTTCAAACCTAGCCTACCTTCGAATAACTTTACCACATAGCCGGTCCCAGGTAGACATAGCCACTTTAACACTATTTTTCATCCCTAGCGGTCATGGCCAGTAGCCAGATTGTCCGTGTCATGACCTTATGCCATGACCCAGCCAATCTGGCTGCTGCCCACGGCCACAGGCTATACCTCAGTCACCAAAGGTATATGACTATTTTTTGTACCTACATTATTACACTTGTCAAAAAATAAAACAAGGGCACATTTGCAAAACCATGCTTTAATGTCCTTGCCAATGCTCCTCACGAGTTTGTTCGAAATCCGCCCATGTTTTTTTTTTAAAGTGTCAAAATGTATGTACATATAATAGTCATATAACCTAGCCCCCCACTTGACAAAATCCATTCAGTCTTTACACAAACATTGAAGGTTGGGTCTATAATCTTTCTCAAAACTTTTGTCCACATTCGTCAAATACCAACAAAGTTATAAGCCATCTAAAAATGTTGAGACCCCCCCTCTAATTTTGGCCACTCTTGAGAAAATCCCACCAAACTTTAGAAAACCATTTATATCTAGATCCAAAATCGTTTTGCCAAATGTACAGATTTGTCAAATGACACCACATTTATATGCCTTTACAATATTTTGGGACCCCCCCTCTAATTTTGCCCCCTCTTGACAGAAACCCACAAAACTTTGGAAAACCATTCAGGATTAGTTCAAGAATAAAACTGCAAACATGCAGTTTCATTAGGTAATGCAAAAGTTATAAGCCATCCAAAAACTGCTTTTCCCCAACCCTGTAATGTAGAAATAGGTACAGATGTCCAAGGACATCTGAAGTGTCCATGAACACCACGGGACTGCCCCCAGGGCATCTGGAGTGTTCGCAGACTTTCAGGGGTGAAACAACCCGTTTTTTGGCTTCTTACGGCCATATCCAATTCAATCCTCACCCCCCCCCCCACATCCCCAGAGATTGTTTGTTGAGTTTGAGAAGTGCAATGCTGCTTTTTTTTCAAATGTTTTCACTGCGCTGTCCGCGGACCTAAAAAAAATCAGCGAATCCAAGATGGTGGGCGTTTTGGGAAAACCAACGCATTTCACGTTTTCTCACCACCCAATCAGTGGCCGGATCCGCGGATGATGCAAAAGTCAGCAAATTTTTCTGGCCAATCAGAGGCCAGTCCGCGGACCGAACAGGGAAGTGAGTTCGCGGAGCAGACATAGATATCACACATTTTTTTGCCTTACGTTTTGGTCGTTTAAAAAAAAACTATTGGACGGATTTACACCAAATTAACAAAAGCTTTCGGGACCAAGTCTCTGCTCCTGCCAAACCTTCTTGGCCAGTAAGGCAGACCAGGAAGTAGACGCGACCAAGAGCCGTGCCTGCAGAGCACTGCAAACGAGAAGAGCGGTGCAGAGGTGAGCTCAGGACCGGCCCCATAGTGAAGCAGTGCTAGTTGACCATGGAATCGCCAGACGAAGAAGAAGGAAGTTGCAGTGACAACTGGAAGCCAGGACAGGCTTCATTCCAACGCAAGGAGCTAAAACGCTCTGTGCCGCTGACTGGGGAAAGCCACTCTAGGACAGCAAATACTGAGGTGAGTATCCGAGTATGTGCGATTGGAGTGAGAGAACACATATGTTGTCAGTTAAACTAGAGGGGAGAAGGGGATGCCGAAACTGAGGCAAAGAGACCCTGCAAGAGTGAATTGGTCACCAAGAGGATTACGGGCTGCTCTAGGAATGAAAAGAAATGATCTGATCACATCTCTAAGACCAGAAGAGATGCTCATTGGCTTCCCATTAAAGCCAGAATCCTCTTCAAAACTCTATGCATCACATTCAAATGCCACCATAACAAAGCGCCCATTTACCTGAACAAAGCTATCGCTAAAAAAGAAGCCACCAGAACCCTAAGATCCAATAACCAATTCCTATTAGGATTGCCCCGATTCAAGAACACCAGAGCGGGAGGGAGCAGTTTCCAATATTTAGCCCCTAAACATTGGAACACCTTTTAAAAAACTGTTAAAAACCTTGTTATTTAACCAGTAATGACAAATCAGATGCCATACTTACTGTACATAACCACTTGCTTAATCTGCCTGGTTACGTCCCTCTGTAAATAACCTGTGCCTTGTTGTAATTGTAACTATAAATGAAACTGTTCATGATTAATTGCTTTTAACAAACTGTCTGTAACCTCACCGTGATACCTCAGGGTCTGGGTGTGTAATAAATGTAATAAATAAATAAATAAAGAGTGGGGAAGAGAGTAATCCTCATTGGAATCAGTATCAGCTTCATTGTCACAGTACTTCACCATAAAGTAACTTAGGGAAGGCCTATGCCCATTTGCACTAAATGAGAAAAGGCGGTTGCAACATAAAAGTCCTGGCAGGAGAGTATACCAGGTGAATTGCAGATCTGGGATTCACACCCATAAGGAATTTTACAGGAGAGTCTGGCAGGGGAGTATTCCAGGTGTTTTGTGAGTCTGGGACCCGCAACCAAGTTGTGTTATCTTAGAAAGAGAATCCTAAGGAAGACCCATGCCCTTAGGATTTGAATAGTGTTGAATTTGAAAAAAGGCCTTGTGAAGGGAGCTCCCGCTGGAGTGATTTGCAGCACAAGAGGAGGGAGTTAACCTCTTGAGCTATAAATAACTTGGTTATTCTTCAAACTTTTGTTTTGGTGGCGAGAATCCCGGGGAAGGGAGCCATTCCCTTTGGAACTTTGAACATTATTCATTTGGTGCTTTTGTTTGAGTTATACCTTTTGTTGAACTTGAATATTTGTGCACTTGGTAAGCCAAAGACAATATAAGACATTACAGTTAGTTTTAGAATGTGATGGCTAGGTTAGGATTTCAGACACAGGACATTTTTGCTTTGGACATCTTGACACTTGACAGACCCTTAGTTTTGGTTCAGGTAGGGAAATACCTCTTAGATTACGAACAGCAAGGCATTTTCCAACCCCTTCATTATTTAATAAACATTTATCCCGATCACCATGAGTCCTATGTGTCCATGTCTCATTGGTGGCTCCTCACACGGGCTGGACTGGCATTTGGGTGCAGGCAGTCTAGCCATTTCTTATTGTGGCATGACATTTTTTACTGGGCATATTTCATAAAGCAAGCATGATAAGTGTTAGTATTTGGCTATAGCGGCATTTGGGTGCAGTCCGTCTACTCCTTTATTACTGTGGCATGAATTCTTTTAATGGACAGGTATCCATGATTGAGCAAGCAGGATATATTATTACATGTTAAGTCTTATTACGTGGGCAGATTGGCATTTTATTATGCATTCAGTTTGGACATGTTTTCTTATTGTGGCATGGCATTTTGAATGGTGAAGCCAACAGGAGAATGCCTTTCACTGGGATATTGGCATATACTGACTGAGCCAGACTGGACATATTATCTTATAGTATCATTACTGGCATTATGCGCAAAGCAAAAATGAGTATGTTCTTACATGTGAATACTGGCATATATATAACATGGGTGCTGCCAAAGTGGACATGTATGGGCACAGCCAGCGTAAACATGTTTTAATACTGGAATATATTGTGGGCAAAGGCATCATGGAAATGCTCTTCTGCACTGTTGAAAACTGCATCTGTTAAAAATATGTCTTGTGGAAGGAAAGAACCCTCCACACCCCGAACCACTATTGGTTGATTCAGACTCCCTCGCTAAACTTGCATGCTGTGACATGTTTGTGGGACAGTTTTAAACCCTGTGAAGAACCTGAGGGCATCCTCACTTCTTTTCCCCCTGTATCCTCCTGTCAGGTGGCCAGGGAAAGGCCATCACTCTTGGATCCTACCCTGGGGTGGAAATGCGATGGAGCATCTCCCGGGTGGAGGGAATTTATAGAGTGGAGAGAGGATGTCCTTAGGTGAGACATGCTATCCCCCATTTCCTTTTCAGAATGAACCCTCTACTCCACAAGCCTTCAAAAGCTATTGTCAGCCCCTTCCCTGTTTTGCCTATAACACATTCCCAAAGAAACCCCAGTTCAGTACTGGAGCCGAGGAACACACACACACACACACACACCCCCCCCCCTAACTTCGAAGAGGACAACAAGAGCAAGACCGGACTACTGTTTCCATAGTGAGCAGTCTAGTCTTTTCCGTGCTAATCATGGTGGCAGGAACTTTAAAAGCCAACTTCCTTGTGAACATGGAGTCGGCTTTTGAAGCAGTTCTATGAACTGCTGTGTGCAGGCAGACCTCTCTGAGTCAGCGGTGTGGCAACTGGACTGCTCGAGACCCGAGAAAGGATGCAGCGGGAAACGGAACTGAAGGACGCTGGTGACCGGTGGCAGAGCAAAGGAGTGAAGCCGGCGTGACCGATAGAAGCGGTCGTGGAAGCCCCAAGCTGCAGGAGGAGCACTGCCGGGTGAGCTGAGCCACACAGAGCCACCAGGAGAAGGAGTGAGGTCTGCATGGCAAAGAGCAAGCCCATGGTAGTCGAGGACCTTGCAGGAAAGCCGTAAGCTCCGACCGGTGAGTGTACCAAGAAGGAGGACTTCCGAGCTGGCAGGCAATATGTAAAGCAGATTTAAATACAGTGAAAGAAAGATTGTGAATCTGCAAGATGCAAAGAACTGTATTATAAAGGAAACAAACATTGGCACAAGCCAAGAGAATTCCAAGGAACTGTAGCATATAAGAAAGCTAGCATTGGCAACAGCCAAGCGAAGGCAAAGAATTGTACGTTATGAGGAAAACCCATTGGCAGGAGCCAGGAAAAAGTGTAACACGTGCATTGTGAGCAAGCAAGACACTGTGTAGTGTCAGATGAGTTTGACACAGGTGGATAAAGGAAAGAGCACTGTCAAGTTGAAAGTGTGGCCTAGAGTTGATGAAAACGCAGCAAGGAAGGGAGACCGGTTCCATGACCTGTAATGGGTGGACTGTGTGGTTCGACAACTGCGCCTAGACCGAGTGGACCCCTATATGGAAAAGCCACTGAAAGCACCCATGAAGAAGCTTGTGATTATACTACAACAGACTTTTATACGTTTTGAAGTCAAGAAACAGTACTGTCTATGTGAACAAGTGGAAAAGAAAAATATAAGAGTTGTGCAGTTTCCCAAGGAATTGTGTTGTTTTGAAAAGCTGGAAGATTTGAACTCTTGGGCAAGGGAACCCCTGTGCTCTGTGAAATGTTTTGAACTTGGGGAAGGGGAAGCTGATTGCAAGCAACCACCAAGACCTGTAAGAAGCTCTGAACTTTAACTTTTCATTTTGATGCCGACATCCCCACACATTGTATACAGATAGACGTGAGAGCAAGTATAGGTTTTGGACACAGACAGACATTTTCTTTGGACTTCCTGTCACAGAATATCCTTAGTTTTCTTTAGGTAGGGAAATTCCACCTTAGTATAGGGCAAGCTAGTCTTTACTCCACCCTGCATTTTGAGTTAAATAAAACTTTGAAGACAAAACCTGACTCTTTTGTCTGTGTCTGCTTCATTATGCCTTCACAACCCATCAAATTAGGAGGAAGAAGCATCTGAAAAAGGAACACGAGGGACACCAGAGTGTTTCCTCACCCTCTCCGTGTCTCGTGGCCATGATGGACTTTGTAAGATGGCCGCCGCCGTTGTTATGGCAACAGAAAACAACAATGAGCCTGAATACTTCACCGCCGCCTGCCCTGATTAAGTATAACACGCATTGCCAGCTCCTCCCTCCCCACTATATATGGGAGATGTTGCAGACGGCAGGCAAAGCCGTGCTGCAAAGGTCTATTGACAAGGCCTAAATCACTCTCTGCAGCTCTCCGCTGCTCGGCGGTGACGTCACATGTCACCCCGCAGAGCCTGTCTGGGGGTAAGCCTCTGCTTGAACCCAGAGCCCCTGGCTGACCACCGACACCCCATCTCCCCATCAGCCCTCATGATTCTTCCGCCACGGCCCACCGTTTCGGCCGCACCGACAATATCCTCACTGCAACACGCCCATCGATGGATGCCAAGATCGCACCCCTCCGCGCCCGTACTCTCACAATGCCACCCACCTCCCACACCTGCCTCTGTAATTCTCACCTAGGCTACAGACTCCCCAAACCGCCTCTTGCCGCGACCCACAGTTTGCGCACTATATCTCCTTCCCGGCAGCCAGCGGCTCAATGACTCTGCACTAATACACGTGCAGCCGCTAAGTAGCCGACCTCTTAGCCCTTAGCTACACAACCCAAACCTTTTGGCACCCAATGCCAAACCCACTCCCACGCACCAATACTGCAGACCCTGAGGACCACCAAGGAGGACCTCTGTCCACCCCAGTCATGGCTCACCAACAAGCCTGAGATTGACCCAAGCACTACGCACACTGCTGCTCTTTATAACGTGTCCGCTACGTCAGCTGCCAACTTAATTACACTGCCTGAAGCTATATCAATGCCCAACATTATGCTAAATGTTACACCTCTGCCCACCTAGGCTGTCTTTCACAAAGTTGTAGATATACCCTCTGTAATGCCAAAGGATGTGTATGTGCCTGCTCCCAGACTTGATAGCACAGTTGGTTACATGCCTACTATTGTTCCAAATTACCTGCATCCGCTTGGACCCACTAATACGTATATGTTTTCCAAAACTGTAGATTTGCCCATTGTTGTACCCACTAATAGGCATTTGCTTCGACCTACCATCACTGCGGTTTCACCCAATGCTGTAGAGATGCCCAACTTTGTGCCCACCAAAATGCATTTGCTTAAACCTACCAGCACCGGTGCTTTACCCAATGCTGTAGACATGCTGAATAGTGTGCCCTACAATATTCTCACCAGCCTAACCCTGGAGCCCCCACTCAGATGTGCCCTCACCAATTCCTGCTCCATCTATGTTCATGCCCTTGACATACATGACCTTATCACCACCCACAACCTGGACCTTCTCATGATCACGAAAACCTGGTTCCATGAAGCATCCGGCCCGGCCCTCTTCCAGGCACTTCCCCTAGGGTACACTATTTTCAGTCAGGATCCTTCCTACTCGAAAGGAGAGGGTGATGCCCTCATAGCTAATGATACCTTACCCAACAGGAAAATTGATAAAACCATTGAGAACAATAGCGACTACCTTCTCCTTAAACTCAACCTCTCCCCTAATTGCACCATCTACCTTCACCTCGTCTACCGACCCCCAGACCCTATGGCTGACTTCCACGTAGCCCTGACACACCTCCTGTCAGACAACCAAAAAAAAAATCGACTAAAGTAATCCTCTTAGTTGACCTCAACGACCCCAAAGACTCTTCTTCCAAATCTGTGTACAGCGCACTGGCGACGATAGGGTTTAGAAACACCATCTCTGCCCCCACCCACTCTCAAGGCTGCACCCTACACTGGCTAGCCCATCACAACTGCCCACTCACCATTAAAGCCAATTCCCCCACCCCATGGACCGACCACCACGTCATCCTTTTTGACATTGCTACCGCCAAGGAAGTTCACCAGCCTGCGATAGCTCTGCCACAAGCCACCACCAGAAGCTTGCAGATGCCCACTGCCGAGAGGCTCCTTCCTTACTTACTAGGGCCAGCCTTCAGGACCCCCTTCACCAAAGACCCTGAGGTACTCGCCCACTCCTACAACACTGCAATTAAATTAGCTGCGGCCACCACTGCCCCCTTACATCTCAAAGCCAAACCCACTAGACACTCTAACGCCTGGTTCACTGCTGACGTGCTAGAACTCTGCTCCAAAAAGCGCACTCGGCTAAACTAGAATTACAAAAGCTTTCTGAAGACTACAAGAAAGCTATCATCCGAGCCAAAGCAACTTCATTTAATACCAGAATTACCAATCCCAAATCAGACACTAAAGAGATCTTCTCTATCTTCAGGGAATTGGAGACACCCTCCATCCCACCTCAAGCTATTACCAAAGATGAGAAGTGGTGCAATGGGATTCAAACAGCCATGCTCAACACATTAAGATACCCTGCACACCAAAATTCAAACCACCCAACAATCCTTGACACACTCTTCACTTCCTGGACCGCCCCAAACCAGCAGACGGACCTCCCTGTTCTGCTTCAAAACAATCCAGGAGCATGATATCATTACCATCATGAACTTCATCAAACCCTCTAACTGCAAAGGGGACAACTTCCCGGCAGCCATCATCAAAGAATGTGCCAGCACTCTCGCTCCCTTCCTTACAGCATTCATGAATGCTTCTTTCATTACCAGACTGCTCCCAGCTTAGCTCAAAGAAGCATGGGTTTGCCCCCTCCTGAAGAAACACGCACTGGACCACACATCCCCCAGCAACTATGGCCCTATAACTACTGTCCCCTTCCTGCTGAAAATTCTTGACAAAGCAGCCTACTTTCAAGTGCAACAATTCATTGAGGCCAACATCCTCCTTGGTCTTCGTCAGTCTGGGTTTCGCCCCAGGCACGGAACAGAAACGGCCCTACTTGACTTAAAAAACCAAATGGATGACGTTCGAGACTCCGGTAAACCTGCCTTACTTCTACTCCTAGATCTATCTGCTGCGTTTGACCTTGTGGATCACAACGTCTTCTGTCACCACCTGACATCTACAGCCCACTTACTCACTCAAAGCAACTTTCTGGATCACCGCATGACTGCAAGGCCGGTCCATGCGAGTCTTCCCTGACCATGCCTCTGCCTCCCCCTCCATCATCATATGCAGAGACCCACAAGGATCATGCATTTCCCCCACACTGTACAATATCTTCACCAGACCCCTCTTCCACATCCTGGACTCACTAGGTATCACCTACACAAATTACGTGGACGATATGCAAGTCCTACTCCCACTAACTGGCAAATATGAGACTGACTCCATGACCCTCAATGCTGCCTACACCGCCATCCAAGCCTGGATGACCGTGAACGGGCTGTGCCTCAAAAGTGACAAGATGGAACTTCTCTTGATTGGATCCACTGAAACAATAAAGAAACTTGGCAATCAATACCTCCATTTCATGATAGACAACATCAAAATCACAGTCTCCAAAACAGTAAAAACCCTCAGAGTCTACCTAGACTCAAACCTTTCTATGTCCAGGCAAGTCAACGCCATTGCGTCTGCCGCAACATAACACGCTAAGCTGCTCAATGCAGCCAGACCATTCTTGTCCAAAGATAACTACATCACCATTGCCCGAGCAATAAACAGGGTCTAGGCTCGACAACCGCAATGCCCTCTTTGCAGGCACGTCAGTAAAAAAACATGTAGAAGCTCCAAACAATCCAAAACAGCGTGCTCCGCGCAGCCACTGGCATCCCAAGAAGGGACCATATATCTGCCGCCAGGAAACAGCCCCACTGGCTATGATATGATAAGATATGGCATTTATAACACGCCTATACACAAGTGTTTCAAGGCGCGACGAGGCAAGGGGGGAACAAAGGGAGGACAGACAACGATCCTATTAGGCCAGGTGTCATTCAGATCGCGCAAGTGCATGGGAAGGGGGGAAAGCAAAGTGCGCGGGGGAAGGGAGAGGGGAAAGTGCAGTACATGGGAAAGTGGAATAAATAAGATAAATAAAACGGCCAGCTGGTGGCAAGTGCAAGGAAGTGCAGGCATTAGTGCTGGTAGGGGGACTTTAGGGATACAGAAAAACGGTCCCCAGGTGCAGGGGTTGCCAGGGAGGCAGTGCAGGTGGGCAATTGACAGGGCCTGGGCAAGAGATCAGAAAGGGTGGCCAGGTAACCAGTGCAATTTCAGTCAGGAATTCAGCAGGGGAGAGGAGGAGAGAAAGCAGAAGCAAAGAGGAAGGTTTTGAGGTGCTTCCGGAACCGGAGATGGTTCTCCTCGTGTTTCAGGGAGGCAGGAAGGCTGTTCCAGAGAGAGGCCCCTGCCGAAGAGAGATCTGCCACTGACCCTGAGGGAGTTGGAGGCGGATGAGCGAAGATCTCGAGAAGGAAGATATTTAGGAAGAGAGAGTTGAAGGTATTGCGGCCCAAGACCCCAGAAGGCCTTGTGTACAATGCAGAGGGATTTGAACTTAATCCTCGCAGCCACTGGGAGCCAGTGCAGAGATTTCAGTCTTGGAGAGATACGATCCCTGGGCTTGAGGCCAAGGACAAGTCTCGCAGTCCTGTTCTGGATAAGTTGCAGAGGTTGGAGAGTGGAGGTAGGCCGATTTAGATAGAGGCTGTTACAATAGTCTAGCCTAGAGAGGACCAGGGCTCTGGAGACAGTGAGCTTCTGGGGGAAGGAGAGGAAAGGAAGAATACCTCTAAGGAGGTGCAGCTGGTAGTGTGACTTCTTAGAAACGTCAGAGATGTGAGGGGAGAAGGAGAGTGCAGAGTCGAAGATGACCCCGAGGTATTTAGCCTTGCAGGTGGGAGTAGGAAGAGGGCCAAGAGAGGCCGGCCAAAGAGCTGCAGGGAAGGAGGGAGTGGGTGTTTCAATGAGTAAAATCTCAGTCTTACTTGCATTAAGGCAGAGGTCGTTGGCGGCACACCATTCCTGGATGGCAGACAGAGTGTCAGAGATGAGGGAAGGAGAGGAGGCGGCCGAGGATAGCCTGAAAATGAGCTGGGTATCATCTGCATAGCACTGAAAGTTGGGACAGAGAGCCGCGATGCGGTGGGCAAGGAGTGCCAGGTATTGGTTGAACAGCCAGGGAGAGAGGTTAAATCCCTGGGGGACACCACAGGTAGAGAAAAAGACGTTGGAGAGGAAAGACCCAAGTTGGACCTGGGAGGGTAGGTTGGAGAGGAAAGAAGTCAGCCACGCCAGAGCCTGACCAGTGATACCCAGGTTATCACGGAGACGGATGAGCAGGATGGCATGGTTGACAGTGTCAAAGGCAGAACAGAGATCAAGCAAGATGAGAACGCACGAGGTGTTAGAGTCAAGGTTGGTGAGCAGGTCTTCACGGATGTTCAGGAGAGTGGTTTCCGTGCTTCTGGCAGCTCTGAAGCCAGACTGATGGTCATATAGAGAACCAACAGAATCAATATGGAGATTGAGCTGGGAGATGGCCAGTTTCTCCAGGAGCTTGCCCAGGAAGGGAGTGATGGAGATTGGACGATAGTTAGCCAGGCAGGAGGAGTCGGCAGGTGTTTCTTAAGAAGAGGGTACACAAGGGAGTGCTTCAGGGGGGAAGGGAAGACTCCAGTGGCGAAGGAGTGATTGCAGAAATCAGCCATGACAGGAGCCAGGGAGTCGATTTGGTCCTTGATAGTTTTGGAGGAACAGGGGTGAACCTGTTTCAACAAGACTTTCATAGATCAGACTTGTCTAGAAACCTTGTCTGCAGAGAAAAGGGGAAAGGCAGAGAAGGAGGAGGACGGGTGGCTGCAGAAGGGCCAGAGGAAGAGCAGGGAATAGCGGGAGGGAGGCGAAAGGAGGAGAGTGGCCAGTTTGTCAGAGGATGAACTTGAAGCACGCCATTTCCTCTCATCCACCCTACACTTGCGTTTTAGGGTGATGAGGTCTGAGTCATACCAGGAGTTACACTTGACTTTGGGCTTCAGGCGGATGCTCATGACAGAGGCAAGGATATCAAGAGTATCAGATATAGAAGAGTGAGGGTGGAGAGGGCTGTGTCAGAGTGAGAGTCAGCCAAGGGGGGAAAGGGGGTGAGAAGGTGGTGGCGAAAGCCTCAACTGACACGCGCTTCATGGGTCGGATGACTGGGAAGGTGGGTGGCAGTGACGGAGGTGGCTTGGCCTGCGGGGTAGGGAGGGTGAGGTGGGATGAGAGGAGAAAGCGGTCACTCCAGGAGAGAAGAGTGGAAAGAGGGACAGAGAGGGGAAGGTCTGAAGAGATCAGAACATCAAGACTGTGCCCTGCAGAATGAGTCGGGCCAGAGGGGAGAATAGTGAGTGAGAGAGAGTCGCAGAGTTCGCGAAAGAGTCCAGAGGGGGGACAGAAGGCATACAGGTGGATGTTGAAGTCTCCAAGAAGGAGGAGTTGAGTGGTTGAGGCCAGGAGTGAGGAGGAGAGGTCCGCCCACTCAGAGAGGAAGGAAGAAATCTGACCAGGTGGCCGATAGATAGTAGCCACAGTAAGGGAATGGCTAGGGGGGAGAGAGAGCCTGCAGAGGAGGCATTCAAAGGAGGAGTAAGCCTGCGTAGGAGTGATAGAGGCAGGAATCCACTCAGGGAAGATAAGGGCTACACCCCCACCAGAGCGGTTGGGCCTGGGTGCGGAGAGGATCTTGTAGCCATCAGGTAGGAGCATCAAAAAATGCATCCTCTTTAAAAATCCGGCTCTTACCCACAAATGTGTCAATCACACGGCTCCTCTATATCTGACCCAAAGAACACACAGATCTGTATCTTCCAGACCAACCAAAACACTGTATGCCAACATGCTCACAGTACCCAAAATCAAACGAGCCAGAGCAGGCGTCGCTAGCGTTCCATTCATAGCAGTCCTGCAATGGAATGCCCTTCCACCACCCCTAAGAGTGGAAACCTCCCACCTAGCCTTCCGCAAAGCCATCAAGGCACTACTATTCGTCCTTAATCCTAGACTATATGCACACATTGGGCCTCATTACAAGTCAGCCGGTCCGGAAACAACGGTGGCGGTAAATCCACTGCCACCGTTGTTTCCGGACCGGCTGATTCCGAGTCATGCAGGCAGGAGGTGTCACTCCCGCCAGGTCTGACCTGGCGGGAGTAACACCACCCGGCTGCAGGCGGACATGGAAACACTGGCTGTGTCATAGACGGAACCAGTGTTTCCATGGTCCCCATCCCCATGGAGTCCTATGGGGCTCCATGGGAATGGGGAGTTACAGAATTCCGCCTCCAGAATTACCAGGTCACCGGGGTTGTAATGCCCCGGTGATTTCGGCAATCATGGAGGCGGAATGGTATTACGGGTCTGGCGGCAGCCTACCGGTTTTTCCGGCACGCCTACCGCCGGACTCGTAATGATGCCCATTGTTTCTACTATGTCCGCTTGGACTATTGGTATGCAATTGTTCTACAATGTGCTTGCCCGGACTAACTGCATGCAATGTTTCTACAAATGCCTGATTTATGCCTCATGAAACTAAGTTAATTGTCTGTAAGAGCACCTCGATTCCTCTGGGCTGTTTCCGTGCTTTATAAATTTAAATAAATAAAAAATACTAAAATTAACTTAATCACCAGCCGCCAATGAATGAGTGGCTGGTGGGTGAATGGGTATGAATCTGTGCATACAAGGCTGGGGCCCAGGCAAGGGGCATTGGATCATGGATGTTTTCTTACATGTTGTACTGGTATTTTTGGGCAAAGCCAACGTGATGAATGTTATTACATGAAGGAGAGGTGAGGGTTTATAGCAAAAATGGGACAGGCAGAGTGCACATTTTCTTTCTTTGGCAAGGCATTTATTACTCACATAAGGGGCAAGGCCAATATGATGTGTGTTCTTACATGGGGAAGTTGGGGGCATTTGTGCAGACACCATGTAAATGTTTTCTTACTGTGGCATTACATGTTTTACTGGTGTCAAAGGCAAAGTCAACATAATGAGTGTTCTTACATATTGGGTGGTGGCATAAGTGCAAACAAACAAGGAAATGGTTCCTTAATCTAGCATATGTTTTACTGGCATTGAGGCCGAAGTCAATATGAGTATTCTTACATGGTGGTGCAGGGATTGGGCAAGCAATTTGTGCAGTAGCAGTAACATGTTTTTTTCTAGTGGCAGGAGAGTTTTACTGCCATTAAGGGCAAAGCCAACAAGAGAATGTTCATACATGGGGATACTGGCAGAGCCAGCATGAACATATGTTCTTATGGTATCATCACTGTGCATAATATTACTGGCCACACACAGAGATGGCTGGTACATTTGGGTGTCAGGACTCTGGAGCCACGCACAGCTCACTTGTTTCTACGCTAGGTGAACGATTAAAGGTTTGATTAAAGCATATACTTCCATCTTTCGCCAAGGGCAGTATGCAGTATTTCTCTGCAGCAGCATGATTATCATGCACATTGCACATGCATGTTGGTCCAGGCATGCCCTGAGTGTGGTGCAGCCCTTACTTTCTTGCCGAGCTTGTGGGGGGTAAGCATCTGGTGTTACGCCACTGCGATTACTAGAAGAAGTGTTGCGAGTAGCCAGGGAACTGTACACTAGTAAAAATGTCAAGGAACTAGAACTAAAAACTGTGACCGATAACAAAGAAAACAAAAATTCAAGTCCCTTCAGGCATATTATCAGTGCAAGCTAAAAAAACAAAAGGGAAACCCTTTCAGGCTCAAAGGAAAGACAAAAAAAGATGCTTGCGCTGTGATAGTCCTTTTCATTTTTTGAATAGTTAAAACTGTCCTGCCAGTAAAGCTATATGCAGGAATTGCAACCGAAGAGGTCATTTTACTAAACGCTGCAGGAACATGACAGATTCAACAGACTGTGCCGACAAATTATGCAAAGAGTTAGACAAACCTACTTTCTGTATTGGAGACAAAAGAACATAACAAATTATCCACAGAGGATTCAGCATCAGCCATTGGAGATGAAGATGTGTACACAGAGAAACCCAGGCCACTAATAGAGATAGAAGGAAAACATATTCAACTAATAGGCTGGTTCTGGGCAATAATGAAATTCAAAGTTCGCATGGCGAAGGGAAATATATACGTGTCCGAGAAAGGTAGTGAGCCACTTTTGAGCTAGTCACACCAGAAAAGATTTAGCATCAAACTGGACCCTAATATAGGTCAGGTCAAATTACTTTATTTCGGATACAATTATCCATAAAAGTACAACAGTTAATTCATGAGACTTCATACAAAATATACACTCAATAATATAAAAGATGGGGGACGTGGCCAGCAGCCATCCGATGAGGACGTGAGCTCGCGCTGCTCCAGCGCCACTGGCCTCATCCTGTTGAAATCCTGTTAAAATATATATCCGAGCTGAACCCTGAAATACTCCAGCGGTGTGTGAGACTCTCCTGCACCGAATCGCGGTGCTCCAACGCAAATCCGTAAAAGGAATCGCCGTCCAGATCGAGTGGAAGTTGCAGGAACCGCGACAAGTGTTGAGCCCAAGATGGCCGCCATAACTGCGAGCGCGCACTAACTGTCGGCCGGCGGCCGGCGCACGCTCCACCGGGCCCTGCAGTCAACATCCTGACCGCGGTGGCGGGGCGGTATAGTGGTCGCAGGCCCCAGCCCACTTGGCGAGAACCCAACCGAACCGGGGGCCTGAAGAGGGCCCGGAGCGGGAAGATTGGCGTGTCAGTGTTGGCGCGTAAGAAGACGCACGGCGCACCGGCTGGTGATCCGACTAGCGCGCCCCCTACAACCGGAGACAGGGAGCCGCTGCCCGAGGCCTGAAACATCCGGCGATGTGGTAAGGAGAGGGGAAGGTGGGATAGAGAGTGCTAGCGAACCGCCTTCCCTCCCCCCACGGGCAAAGGGTATCCAGACGGAGCCGCAATCCCCACCGGCGCTTGCTATGGCCGCTACCAGGGGATAGAACCACAGAACTGCTGAAAGTGTGGCTAATACACATTGTTCGGTCAAGGGACCTGTTGAGCTAGCACAAGCATAAATACCCGCCGGCCGCAGCGGGCCCAGCACCAACAGCAGTGCCTACCCCCAGCACCTGCTGGACCCCCCACCCCCGGGACCAGACACCAGCACACTGCAACAGTACCACGCCAAACTGAGAATGGGTAAGGAGAAGCCCAGGAAAACATCCACACAGAGCAGGATCGAGCAGTATGCAGCGGCGCCAGCACCCCGCTCACCAGAGAGACCACCACCGGTCGATCCGGACCATGTGGATAATATTTCCCTAAGAGATATCATGAGCGCCATCACCAACTCCAGGACCTCGATGGAAAAAAAGATGGACAGCATCGGTGTAGACATGTCCCTGCTACGCCATGATCTGCAAAAGCTGACCTCCCGCACGGGAGAGGCAGAGGCACGAATCTCTGAAACCGAGGACGGCCTGCGAGGCGTAAATAGGCAAGTGGCGAGTATGCTAGCACGGATAAAGACCCTGGAAGCAAGAGTGGACGATAGCGAGGGTAGATCCCGGCACAATAATATCCGCATAATCGGCCTGCCGGAAAAAGCCGAAGGAGAATGCATGGAACTCTTTCTTGAGGACTGGTTAACGAATATTTATGACGGAGAGGCATTCTCTAAATTCTTCTCTATCGAGCGGGCCCATCGCATCCCAGCTGGCAAAGTGATACCAGGAGCTCCACCACGCACAGTAAATGCCAGGTTTCTGAACTATAGGGACAGAGACACGGTACTCCAACTGGCAAGATCGAAGGGCACGGTCACATTCAACGGAACCAAAATAGCCTTCTTCCCCGATTTCACCAGGGAAGTACAAAAAGCACGACAGTCATTTGACCCGCTTAAGAAACGCCTACAATCAGCGGGTGTCAAATATGGACTGCTCTTCCCTGCCCAGCTCAAGATATTCCATGGGGGCACGCCCGTGCACTTCACCGACCCCAAAGAGGCGTGGAACTGGGCCGAACGGCACATAGAAGGAGACTGGAACACGGAGGGGAGAAGGAGAGATAGACGCAATAGTTCTCGCCCAGAACGTCCACCAGAGCAAGGCCAACAGCAGCGTCCACAACCAGGAAACCCGCTGCGGGAAGAAATATGAACTGGGAGCAGTTTTGGGCAGAAAGCCAAGCTACTGAGACTAGAAGCACCACAAAATCTCTCACCCCCACGCCGATCTACGCACGGAATACAACCAGGCCAGTGGCCGAACAGCCAAACCAAAGAAGTCCGTGACAGCACCACGGACAGGTGTAGTGTAACCTAAGAAGTCCGTATGCCACTGAGAGTGGCTTAGTTAAGGTTTACTTGTTCTGTTTAAATTTCGGGCGACAGATACTCCAGGTTGGGTGGGAGTATAGGCAGGGGGGTTAGGTAACACTACCGGGAACAAGAGATGGAGTTGGGGGGAGGGCGAGTTTTTACCATTGTTCTGGGTTTCGTCTTTACTTTTGTTCATGTATGGTCCGACAACACTAAATATTCACTTCTACGATCCTGCATAACACGGCGAAACAATAGTTTGTGCATCTTCCCGGAATCCTACATATACCGCTCAGCAGCAACCCACCCCCCAACCAGATGACGAATGCTAGATCTGATATGAAATCATTACGTCTCCTGACTTGGAATGTCAATGGGTTGGGTAGTGGGATAAAACGCAGACTGGTCACCCAAGCATTGAACAGGCAAGCGCCGGATGTGGCGTTGCTTACAGAAACACACCTAGCGGGCACCACATGCAACCTATTTAAACGTGGTAACTATCGCACAGCACTACACTCGGGTTTTAACTCAGGCTCCAGGGGGGTCCTCATACTGATCCATAAGAAACTGCCATTGACATTGTCCAGTGTGTCACAGGACACAGGAGGCAGATTTGTACATATGACAGGAACCCTATGGAACCAAACCATAACAATACTAGCTGTGTATGCACCACCCGCGCTATTACCAAATCTCATAGAAGAAATAACCCCCCTAATAGTACAAGATCCCTCAGACACACTTATCCTTGGCGGCGACTTTAACGATGTTATGAACCTGGGTATGGACCGTACACACCTAAGGGGTAGGAATCCCGATACGCACACTAAGCTAGCCACCTTCACATCAGCATTGGGACTGAGGGATGTATGGCGTGACCTTCACCCCGAGGGGCGAGAATACTCTTTCCACTCGGGCGCCCATGCTTCCCTCTCTAGACTGGACTATTTTTTCGTTCCAACCACAGAGGTGCATAGAGTACTTAGTGCCACACTACTTCCACACGGCATCTCTAACCACTCGCCCCTACTAATAGAACTATCAACGTCAAGGCCAATCCCTCCCCCTCATGGCGCCTTAACAACTATTACTTAGGCTTCCCGGAGCTTGTAGAGCGTATTCAAGAAACCACAACCAATTACTTTGAACTAAACGCAGGGTCAATTGATGACCCAGGACTGCTGTGGGAAGCGTACAAGCCGGTTTTGCGGGGAGAGATTATCTCCTGGACTACGGCGCACAAAAAGGCTCAAATGCAAAAAGTAAATGAGGCCGAAGAACAGGTGGTACGTGCAGAGCGCGCACATCTGGTGCGAGACCTGCCCGAAACGAACCGAGCACTAGTCCTTGCCCAAAAAAAAATGCACAATGTAGCCCTAGACAATGCTAAACAGGCGTACACCACGATGCGCGCCAGGCTATATGAGACTGGAGATAAGGCGGGTAAATTGTTAGCCTGGCTCGAGCGCAGAGATGAAGGGCACAAACAGGTCAGGATGATCAAACCCGACAATTCAGAACCACTGTGGACAGACCAGGCTATCACAGAAGGCTTTGCAGCCTACTATGCGACGCTCTACGGGTCACCCGAAGCCCCCACTAACCTCTCCGTGTTGAACGGGATCACCCTTCCCAGCCTAACGGACACACAGAGAGATCTACTGGAGGCAACCATTACTGAAGAGGAGCTAGGGTTGGCCATGTTACAACTACACCCCGGGAAAACACCGGGGCCGAACGGCTTCCTGGTGGAGACATGGAAAAGGATAGAACCAAGTGCGATACTCCCACATCTCCTGCAAATGTACACACACTCGAGGGAGCAAGGACAGCTTCCCCCAGACCTAAGGAGAGCAACTATAATAGTGATCCCCAAACCAGATAAGCCTCCAGAGAAATGCAGTTCGTACAGACCAATTTCGCTAATCAACACTGAGACCAAAATCCTGGCGAAGGCACTAGCAAATAGGCTGCAAAGAGTTATCCTGTCACTTATACACCCAGACCAATGCGGCTTTATGCCCCGGAGGTCTACGCGTATGAACATACACAGACTGCACGCTGCACTCGAAAAATCCTCCCTCTTGCGGGGTCCCCTGGCGGTTTAGCAATAGACTTTGAGAAAGTCTTCGATTCGGTGCACTGGCCAGCACTGTGGGAAATAATGCGTCAAATGGGTTTTGGTGACCAATTCCTGGGATGGGTGCAGCTGCTATACAAGTCCCCAGAGGCCGTGACCAGAGTAAATGGATGGCAATGCTTTTTGCGCTTGCCATAGAGCCGTTGGCGATTCTTTTAAGAGAATCACAAATGTGGAAGGGCTTCCGGTGGACAGAAGATTGGGAAGATAAGGTCTCACTGTATGCGGACGACCTGCTCCTGTATCTATCAGACCCCATAACCTCTTGTCCTGCAGTGATACGCTTACTAAAGGAATATGAATCCTTTAGTTGTTTGAAGGTAAACTGGTCGAAATCCACATTGTTCCCACTGAGAGAGATGGGTAGCGTAGAGATACAGAACTGCCCTTTTCGTATAGAAGCTGACCAGTTTCGCTACCTGGGGGTTCAGATATCGACGAATCTGAACGAGTACATAGAAAAAAACCTCCACCCAATCATAAACCGCTTCGCAGAGGACGTCAAACACTGGAACGCTCTGCCACTGACCCTACTGGGGAGAGCAGCACTATTTAAGATGATGGCACTACCTAGGTTCCTGTACATACTCCAAAACGCCCCGCTACACATTCCCAGACGGGAGTTTCACAGAATCGACAGAATCCTCCGGAAACTCCTGTGGAACAATGGGCACCCGAGAACAGCGCTCCACATCCTGCAGCGCTCCATTTGGGAGGGAGGCATAGGATTGCCGCGTATACAGACGTACTATTGGGCGAGTCAGATGGCAGTGATAAATGACCTATTACATGGCAACCCCTCGCTACCTCATATTAAATCAGATACCCTGGATGGAGCAAGCGTAACCCCACTAGAGTCCCTATACCAGAAAACTAATAGCAACACTACCAAAACAATGGCTGCTCACCAGGCATTAATCTGGGCAGAGGCGCATAAACACATACACTGGGAAGGGAAAACCACGCCGGTACAGCCACTGTGGGTAAATAAACACATCCCTGAGCTGGACAGGCTCCCAAAATGGCGGAACTGGATAACTGCGGGAATAACAAAAGTGGGAGATGTGATTCGGGACGGGGGAATTGTGACATTCGAGAGATTGGTGGAGGAATTCAACATCCCTGTCACCGACCGATACCGGCATACGCAATTAAGTCATGCTCTACAGCAGTACTTGCCTAACCTACGGGACATGGCAGACTGCACCCCCATAGAGAGGAACCTGGTACTAGATAGCATAGACGCCAAAATCACCTCAGTGATGTATAATGTTCTCACCTCGTTTGGAAAGGGATGTGGGAGAAATACTGCCTGAAGACTGGATAACAGTCCTAATGTACCCGAGGGAAACTGCCATTTCGGCCAGGCTACGCCTTGTCCAGCTCAAAATACTGCACAGAGTCTACTATCCACGGGTTGCATTGCATAGATGGGGTAAAATCACAGACCCGAATTGCCTGCGCTGCCACCAGGAAGAGGGCACCTTTTTCCACATCATATGGAGCTGTCCACACATCACGCTATACTGGCAACGCTGCTGTGACACACTTAGTAAGGTCCTGGGTCGGACTGTGCCCAGAGATCCGAAATTGATGTTGCTGGGTGTCGAGGAAGAGGGTGAGATGTCTCGCACCGACAAGCTACTGTTTGCAACCACCACGGCACTGATCAAGCGCAACATTGCCAAGCTATGGGGCTCGGATGTAACCCCTGAGCATGCACAATGGATAGTTGATGTAGAAGCATGCATTGCGATGGAGCGAAGAGTATATGCGGCCAGAGGATGCCCTGGGAAAGCGGGGAAAATATGGGAAAAGTGGGAGAATGCACAATAAAACTATTGTATGACACAGGCCGGTGGCCAGTATGTAATGGTAAAGCAAGAGTGTATAAGTAATTGTTAACATATCCTTAAGTTGTTGAAAGACGGACCTTATTTTCTTTTATGATGTTATTGGTGGTTGGACCCCCTCAGGGTCACTGTTCCTTTTGTGTATTATGTAATAAAATCAATAAAATTGTTTGATCAAAAAAAATAATATAAAAGACATAACATACATCAACATAGAATTATAAAAAATAACCATCATAAAATACAATCATCATCCTACAAATAAAGGCGACAGTCATAAATACCTAAAAACGTTGATAACCCAGAAAAAGTGCTTGTACCTACTTAAAAGAAAAAGAAGAAATTAGAACATGAGAACAGGAGCTTCTTAAATTCCTGAGTTGATTCCTTTTTTACGCACTCTCCATGCTCTCCAAATATATATCGAAACTGACCAAGTGATAAGAGGGGAATCTACTTTCAATTGGAAATATAAAGCCGGGCAATACTGCACAAAGCTCTAGCCACCATTTAGGAATGGGACCAACCATATTTCTCTCAATATAGAATATCCAGTGCAAAAGAACAGGAAGTGTGCCAGGTTTTTGGGATCTGCCTGAGACAGCGGGCAATTCGCCCATATGCTCCTTCCTGATCTTGTGCTTAGGGTCTCCCCTAGCAAAAGGCATTCAAATCACACTCTTGTTAGCGGTGCCCTTTGATATTTATTATTGGTCCAGGTCAAACTGAGCCACTCAATATCTGCCACAGCTCTCTTACTCAGTAAATGCTTGGTAAGTGTAAGCATTCAGTGAGTCTAGACCCTAAACCACAAGAAACTGATGCTCCCAATTGATTGTTTCATAAGCGATTGTTGTATAACTGTATGGGCCTTGGCCGTGAAATCATCTGCGAAACTGATCCAGAGTTAGTCAACATTTATGACCCTCTGGATCACATTTCCCCCATACCATATGGTGGGGGACTTTATCTTCCTTCTGGATTGGTGACAGGCCATGACGGTCTATTTTGTTGCGTTTACGTTCAGATCCAATTCACCCATATAGCTAGTGAATGTATTCATTCAGAATTGCAAGGCTCCTGGGATACTGGCAATCAGGACTGTATCATCGGCATGAACCAACGCCGGTATCTCCATCCCCCCTAATCTGGGCGCTTCAGTATTGCATCTTACCAATTCTTTATAAAGATTGTTAATGCAAAAAGAAAACAGAAGGGAAGCTACAACGCAAACCTAACGCCTGACTGAACAGAGAACCAAGGCATACAATGTCTCTTTTCACCTGCCCCAATACAGGCCTTGTTGTCATTGTGCAGGGTTATCAATATATCAATAATAGCTACTGGACAATCATGGGACCTAAGCACCAGACAAAGCTTCTCCCAATTAACCTTGTCAAATGCGGTGCTTATGACCATGAAAGGCAGATGTATGGGCTCTCGTTTGATGAACAGTGAGTGGGTTATTCTTTAGATACCAATTCAATCCTTGGTCCATTGTTCCTACGAGAGGTCTAAATCCTAATTGGATGGGAGAGAAAATATTTTGTGATGCAACCCATCCCTCTATTATTTTCAGGAGGCACCTCCCAACATGTTTAAATCTTGTATAAAGAAGTGAGATCGGGTGGTACGGTTGGGGGCTTTTCCTAAAACCTTTTTAAAAATAGGCACAATAACTGCCCTTTTCCAATCAGCTAGAATTGTATTTGAATTCAATATGGTATTGAAAGGTTTGATGAGGATTGGGCTCCAAATGCAAATACAGTCTAGGTAGTAGTATGCTGGGATTCCATCCGCCCTAAGGGCTCTCTTGCGCTTGACAGTCATGATAGCCTCAATTACCTCATTATATGTGATATGATCTGATATGGCATTTGTAACGCGCCTATACACAAGTGTTTCAAGGCGTGACGAGGCAGGGGGGGGGACAAGGGGAGACAGACAACGATCCTACTAGGCCAGGTGTCATTCAGATTGCGCAAGAGCAATGGTAGGGGGACTGGGAAAAGTGCAAGGGGAAGGGGAGAGGGGAAAGTGAAATACATGGTTAGTAGAATACAAGATAAATAATAGGGCCAGCTGGTGGCAAGGGCAAGGAGAGTGCAGTACATGGTTAGTAGAATACAAGATAAATAATAGGGCCAGCTGGTGGCAAGTGCAAGGTAAGTGCCGGGAGAAGGGGCTGTAGGATACAGAGACAGTGCCGTAGTGCAGGTAGGCAGTGCAGGGAAGAGTGGCTGGGCCAAGGACCGAGATCGGTGAGTGGCCCAGTTGCAGATTCAGTGCAGGTTCAGTGATTTTAGCAGGGGAGAGAGGGAGAGAAAGCAGAGGTAAAGAGGAAGGTTTTGAGGTGCTTCCGGAACCGGAGATGGTTCTCCTTAAAGGCATGGTCTAGTAAAAAAATGTATTTAAAAAATAGATAGGCAACATAAAAAAAAAATACTACCATTCTCTTTTTTAAAACTTCCTATGTAAAATTTTGAGCTATTCAAGCTCAAAATTCACAAAAGCAAGCACATGGGCGCATCCATTTTGTGAAATGGATGCCCTCCTGTGCTGGCTTTTGCGGCACTAATGAAGAAAAAGCCAGCCAGCTGTAGTAAACAAAAGCTACCGCTGGGTGGCTTTCCCTTCATTAGTGCTGTACGCGGAGGACGGGGACCGGAGACCAGAGCAGGAAAACTGCAGCTGAATCTCGGTAAGTGCTATTTATTTTTTTAAAAAAAATAAGCACTAGCTGGGGGTTTTTTTCTACGTTTTCCGGGCTGGAGGAGCCCGGAAAACTTCGAAATAAAACCGCAGCTTTAAAAACATTGTATTTATGTTTGCGGTCACTTTTGAAGCGGCCGCAAACATAAATACAACGTTATTGTGTTGGAAAACGCTGCGGTTTTTCTTTCTCAGAAAGAAAAACCGCAGCGTTTTCCAACACAACCGCGTTGTGTTTCTGCCTGAATCTGCTTTCCCATTTGGGGCTCTCGGGCTCCCCACGGGGGTCAAATTGTCAAATTGTCCCATGCCACTTGATCGAATTCGGCTTTCCCTCTCTTAATTGCATTCTTGTAACTAGCTCTAGACTGGATTATCTCCACCTTGGGCATATCAGCACTCTTCAGTAGGACCAAGAGGTTTTTCTGTGCTTTCCTGCAATCTTTATCAAACAAACTGTAAAGTAGTAGACAGTAGTCGGAATGCAGGGTTCACAATGAATGATTTATTGCTGAGCTACACTTTCAAACAGCCTCTCATTATAAACAGCAAAACATGCTTAAATGCGGTTCAGCAGGCTTGCTTGGAAAATGGGTGAATCAATTCAGAGTTCCCATGAATGTCCTCTTAGCTTGGCTCCTCTTTGAAAACAAAATTATCAGGTCACATAAATTCCTTTCCCCGGACACTAGCTTTCCATTCCTTCGCCAGCTGTCCAAATTGGGTTTAAAAAAAAAACAAAAAACAAACTGAGAGGGTAAACCCACGGAAACACTGTCTTTTGAAAATGGTTTACGGCCAGACTTTCCTTGTCAGTGAATCCGCTTCGTTAGTGTTCCCGGCGCTGCTGCTCTTCGAGCCTCTCCTGGCGGAGGGTCTGCCTCTTGATAAGGATCTCCGCGGTGCCGAGCCTTCAGCCTCCTAGTACGCCCAGTGTACATCACCTGGGGATTCCTCCCACTTCTCTGTGGTCTCCGGCCAGGGCTGCTGCTGTAATGAGAGACACCTGATGAGTTTCCCGGGGCTTCTTTTAACTCATACTTTGCTCCTCCCCTCAGCTTCCACCCGCCTTTCCTGCCCACTTCCCACACCTGCAGCCAGTTTGCCTTCACTCCTCCACCCTGCTCCATGCACTGTTTGTCCCACACCTGCAGCCAGCTTGCCTTCATACCTCAACCCTGCTCCATGCACTGTTTGTCCATCCCAACCTGTACTGCTATGGGAGCATCTGTCACTGTACCGCATGACAGGGCTGTATCTATACCGCTTCCCTTTGTTCATTTTATCTTTTCCCCCACCTGGTCTCCATTTCCCGTGGTGGTTTATGGGACATGTAGTTTTCTTCTGTCCTGCTGATGTAAAATTTTGGGTGCTGGGTCTGAAAGTTAGAATGGGGTTGTCTTTTATCTCCATTGCCTCTTTGACCTCCTCACATACTCCCCCCAGGGAACCAGGCCGTTCGGCCCGGTTCAGTGCCCTGGATAAATAATCAGCGACTAACTGATACTTTCCGGGTTTATGCACTGTAACAAAATGATAGGGCTGAAGAGTCAAAAACCATCTCAGAACCCTATGGTTTGAATCCTTGTGGGTGGCCAGCCATCTGAGAGGTGCATGATCTATAAAAATGTTAAACTTCTGCGCTAGTAGGTAATAACAGAGGGACTCTACTGCCCATTTTCTTTCCAGACATTCTTTTTCTAGCGTGGAGTACGGTATCTCATGTGGCAGACGTTTTCTACTGATGAATGCGATTGGGCAAAGGTTTTGTTCCGTCCCCTGGGATAGCACTGCGCCTATACCGCATCCTGATGCATCTGCCTGCAAAAAAAAGTCTTTAGAGAAGTCCGGGCAGGGTAGGACCGGTTGGGTTGATATTAGCTGTATTAATTGCTCAAAGGCCTGCACCGCTGCAGGAGTAATTTTAAGTGGCTTATTGGTTTTCAAGGCGTCCGTCAGTGGTGCCGCAATTTTAGAAAAGTGTGGTATGAATCTTCTGTAATACCCCACGAACCCTAGAAATGCTCGGATCTCCTTTCGTGTCTCTGGAATGCGTAGTTTTTTCAAGGCCTGTATTTTGAAAATAACTATGTCATCCAAATAAGCCGCCGCATATGGTTCATGAGGTTTTAAGATCTTGTCCATTAAGGCCTGAAACATGGCAGGTGCGCCGTGTAACCCAAATGGTAACACCGTAAACTGAAACAGCCCTTGGGGTGTTGAGAAGGCTGTTTTATCCTGATCCGCCGGGTTGAGCGGTATCTGCAATATCCTTTGGTTAAGTCCAAGGTGCTCAAGAAGGATGCTGTTCCCAGCTTCTCTACCAGTTCATCAATTCTGTGCATCGGGTAGGCATCGTATCGGGAAATGGCATTTAATTGCCTAAAATCCATACAAAACCGTGTGGTACTATCTGGTTTGGGCACTAGCACCACAGGTGAACACCATGCACTCTTGGAGGGAATAATGGTACCTAGTTTCAGCATAATATCTATTTCTTGCGCTATCTCTCCCCTTTTTGCTTCAGGTATTCTGTAGGGTCAGAGACGTACAATCTTGCCTGCCTCTGTGGGGATGCAGTGGGTAGCCATATGGGTTCTTCCTGGTATACTCGAGAATACTTTTGCCACAGGTTCTAAGATGGAAAATAACTCAGTTCTTTGGGTGTTGCTCAATTGTTCCCCCAATTCCACATCTTGTATGCTGCTAGCAGAGGTTGTGACCATTTGTTCTGGGACCGACAGCTCTTCCAGGGTTGTACACAATACAGCTGAGTCCCCTTCTTTCCATAACTTGAGGAGATTCATGTGATAGTTCTGATGTTTGTTTTGCCTATCAGGTTGTTCTACCTCATAGTTAACTGGGCCCAATATTTTTGTGATGCTGTACGGGCCTTTCCATTGGGCGAGCATTTTGTTGGTGTGAGTGGGTAATAGTACCAACACCTTGTCTGCTACTTTAAGCATTCCCGGTCTGCTTCCTTTGTCATAATATTCCTGTTGTCTTTCTTGAGCCCGACCCAGGTTTTCCTGTGCATAATCTCGGAGTTTTCCCATGTGCTCTCTTCAGACATTAACATATTCAGTGAGGTTTGTTTCCTCCTGGTTTTCCCAGGTATCTTTCAGTAATCCCAAGATAGATTTTGGTTGTCTTCCAAATAATAATTCGAATGGGGAATACCCCATTGAGGATTGTGGAGTGTCACGTAAAACCATCAACACCCATGGCAGCACTCGCTCCTACCCCAGACCAGTGGGACTGGTGGCTCTTTTTATCATTTGTTTGATGGTTTTATTATATCTTTCCACCAGTCCATCCATTTGTGGATGGTACACAGAGGTTCTCAAATGGTTGATTCCAAGGGTCTTGCATACCTCCTTCATGACAACTGACATAAAATTACGTCCTTGGTCGGTCACAATCTCCAAAGGAATCCCTACTCTGGCAAAGTAGGGCAAGAGGGCATCACATACTTGTCTTGCATACATTCCTCTTAGTGGAAAGGCTTCGGGGTAACTAGTGGCATAGTCCACTACCACTAGTATGAACCGGTATCCTCTGCTGGTAGGTTCCATAGGCCCCATAATGTCTAGCCCTATTCTCTGAAAGGGTTCTTTGATCAAGGGCATCCTTTGTAGCGGGGCTCGAGCCGGCATATGTGGGCTTGTTTTCTGACATATCCCACATTCTTGGCAATACTTTGACACCTCCGCGTATACTCCGGGCCAGTAGAAATTTTGCAAGACCCTTTTTATCGTCATGTTCTCCGCTAAATGTCCCCCTGTGGTATGGTCATGTGCCAGCTGTATCAGCCCTTTCCTGTAGGACTGGGGAACCAACAATTGCTCTTTTTCTATGTTATCAGGGCCTCGAGTTACTTGATATATTAATCTGTGTTTTTCTTTAAAGTAAGGCGTAGTAGGGTTGGTCCCGCTAGCGTCTAGGGCTTGTTCTCTGGCTCTTTTCAGCATTTCATCTAACCCTGTTTCTGTTCGAAATGACGGCATATGATCCCCTACTTTCCAGTCTATAATGGAAATGTCCCTGTACTTTTCCTGATTCCCTCGGTTCATCCTTTTCTGGGTTTTGGATAATTTTTCTCGACTGCAGGGCCCCACTAGATCAGTTTGGGCAAAGGTGGCCTCTCTTAGCCATCTATCAAATTCCGGTAGATCTGTTCCTATCAGTACCGGGGCAGGTAGGGTAGGAAATAAGCTGCTTTGATTGGTATCTCCTCCCCCTGAAATCCCAACACAATGTCTTTGGTAGGATACCCTTTCACATCCCCATGCACACATTTGATGCCAATGGTTCTCACCTGTTCGTGATCTTGCTCGCTCACATGGGGCTGTATGGCCGTCTGTCGACTTCCGCTATCCATCATTGCTTGACGGGGATGTCCATCCACTGTGACTTCTATCACATAAGGTAACCGTTTCCTTCTGTATTCCTGAGTTTGTAAGGTCCCGATTTCCATTGGCTCAGGTTTAGGTTTTCCGGAGCAAAATCGAGCAATATGACCCCATTCCCCACATTCAAAACATTGGGGTGCCGTTCCTTTGTTTGTAACAATCCCATTAGGTCGGGGTTCTGGCCGGTTCCTGGGTTCGGTGTTTGGCCCCTTGTAAGGTCCACTGCGTAAGGCGGGAGTCTCCATACTTGGTCTCAAGTGGGTCGCTGGGATGGGCCGAGTGTTACCTGCCTTCTGATATGCTGTTGCCACATCTATGGCCTCGGTTAAGGACAGATGGTGATGTTGCCTAACCCACCTCTGTATGGGTCCGGGTAAGGCATCAATGAATTGTTCCATCATTACTTTATCCTTAATCTGTCCTATTGTGGCAGTGCCTGTTTGTAGCCATTTTTCCGCCAAATCTTGCACTCTGTAGAACAATTGTCTTGGGCTTTCACCGGGTTTCAATCTGGTTTCTCTAAACTTGAGTCTGTAGGATTCTTCATCCATACCGAGTCTTTCCAACACTGTTATTTTAATCTCGGTATAAGGAGTGTCCCCTGTGGGGTTGGCAGCTTGGTATGCCCCCTGCATTGGCCCTGTGAGCAGCAGTGCGAGGTAGAAGGCCCATCTGTCCTGTGGCCATTGAGCTGCTCTGGCTATTCTCTCAAAATTCACAAAGAAAAAACTGGGGTCTTCTCCTACTTGGTATTTCTGTAATACCGTGGACGGTATCGCAGGATGCGTCCGTGTGGTGGCCACTGCTTCTCCCAATATTCTTAAAGTTTCCCGTCCTTGCTCTTGTGCCGCATTTTGTACTTGTATGGCTTGTTGGAGGGCTTGTCTGTCTGCCTGCGCCTGATGGCCTTGCACTTGTATAAGTTGTTGCAGTTGCTGCTGTCCCTCTGTGAGTGCCTTTATCACAGCTTCCATTCTGTCTGCCTTGGCGTTCTCTTGAATCCCACCGCTGCCACCACTGTAAAGTAGTAGACGGTAGTCGGAATGCAGGGTTCACAATGAATGATTTATTGCTGAGTTAAACTTTCAAACAGCCTCTCATTATAAACAACAAAACATGCTTAAATGCGGTTGAGCAGGCTTGCTCGGAAAATGGGTGAATCAATTCAAAGTTCGCATGAATGTCCTCTTAAGCTTGGCTCCTCTTTGAAAACAAAATGATCAGGTCACATAAATTCCTTTCCCCGGACACTAGCTTTCCATTCCTTCGCCAGCTGTCCAAATTGGGTTTTTAAAAAAACGAAAAACAAACAGAGTGTAAACCCACGGAAACACGGTCTTTTGAAAATGGTTTACGGCCAGACTTTCCTTGTCAGTGAATCCGCTTCGGTAGTGTTCCCGGCGCTGCCGCTCTTCGAGCCTCTCCTGGCTAAGGATCTCCGTGGTGCCGAGCCTTCAGCCTCCTAGTACGCCCAGTGTACATCACCTGGGGATTCCTCCCACTTCTCTGTGGTCGCCGGCCAGGGCTGCTGCTGTAACAAGAGACACCTGATGAGTTTCCCGGGGCTTCTTTTAACTCATACTTTGCTCCTCCCCTCAGCTTCCACCCCTCTTTCCTGCCCACTTCCCCCACCTGCAGCCAGCTTGCCTTCATACCTCCACCCTGCTCCATGCACTGTTTGTCCATCCCAACCTGTACTGCTATGAGAGCATCCGTCACTGTACCGCATGACAGGACTGTATCTATACCGCTTCCCTTTGTTCATTTTATCTTTTCCCCCACCTGGTCTCCATTTCCCGTGGTGGTATATGGGACATGTAGTTTTGTTCTGTCCTGCTGATGTAACATTTTGGGTGCTGGGTCTGAAAGTTAGAATGGGGTTGTCTTTTATCTCCATTGCCTCTTTGACCTCCTCACACAAACCTTTCGCCTCTTTTTTTCTTCATGCTTCACAAATATCATTGCCACCAAATTATCTTCCTCATTCAACAGGGTATGAAAACTATCCTTGTATTTTAACAATATCTGTGCATCTAAATTAGGATTAGTCAATTTCTCCCATCTTAATCTCTTGGTGGTGTGACCCTGACATGAGATTTCTGCCAAATGCACAACAGTGTTACCTGTAACCTCGTCCCCACAACCCCCATTGCAAAAACAAATTGAGGGCGTATTGGCCACTAAATATATGTGGATGTACTCAAAATGTCTATCAGCCCCCACATGTTAAAGGTCACCATGAAATAGTCAATTGTCGAACTGCCTCTTATATTTCTTTTTAAACTTTCTTTATTAAACCACTTGGTTAAGACAACGCATTAGCATTACACATTTACATGAAGATCATTGGAAGGTAACATATTATGTCAATGAATAGAAAATAACTAACAACATTTTTATCCAAACACTTATAACAAACGAAAAAAATACAGAAATTCTATTTCTTTTAAATTTGGGCCCCACCTCTAGCCCCCCGTTTCCTTTAGTGCATAATCCCACCCTAAACCCCTCCCCACCCGTTTTAACCACTTACTCCGCCCCATATATGGGATACATTACTCACGGTAATCGTATTTCTGATGCTTGTATCTGCTTAGATTCACATGCTGTGCATAGGCCATCTAGTGGAAACTGCAGAGTATTACATTTTTTTTTCCAAAACTCGAAAATGGGCGTCGACACAGGGCGTGCCGGTAATACTATCCCTAGTGTGACGTCCACTGTACCCATGATCCCTCACGCGTGTAGGACCCTCAGATTGTATTTTTTCTGACATAAGGTAGCATGAGGAGTAGCATGAGTACAGATTATCCAAGCAGATAGATAGATAAGACTACAAGCATCCATGCGCCTTCTCTCAGAGGGGAGGAAGGGCGGGCGCATGTGAATCTAAGCAGATACAAGCACCAGAAATACGATTACCGTGAGTAATGTATCCCTTCTGAGGCTTGTGGAACCTGCTTAGATCACATGCTGTGCATAGATTAGCGAGCAGTGTTAGAAGAAGGAGGTGGGATGTGAGAAGGGTCATGAGCGAACAGATGTCTTAGAACCGCTTGTCCCACTTGAGTGTCTGTCTTGGAATGAGTGTCAATGCAGTAGTTTTGAGTAAAAGTGTGAATAGAGCTCCATTTAGCTGCTTTGCAAATGGTGTCAAGGGATACATTTGCAATAAAAGCCAGAGTGGCCCCAGTGCCTCTTCTAGAGTGGGCTCTTGGCGTAAAAGGCAGAGTTCTTTCAGAAAGGGAGTAACACAGCTGGATACATTTGACTATCCATTTTGAGATGGCACCTTTAGAGACGCGATCTCCCTCTCTGCCTGTAGCTATGGAGACGAACAGTGGTCTGGTCTTGTCTACATAGTAGAGGACCGCTCTTCACACATCTAGAATGTGTAGTTTCACCTCAGCAGAGCTTTTGGGTTCTTGGAAGAAGGCCGGTAGCTCAATGGACTGGTTAACATGGAATTTAGAAATGAACCTAGGTGAGAACCTAAATTGAGAACCAGTTTATCCTTATGAATAGTAAAGAAAGGATCCTGCACTGACAGAGCCTGAATTTCACTGACCCTTCTTATGGATGTAATGGCTACTAAGAAGGCAGTTTTATAGGTCAGGTGTTTGAGACTGGCTTTATGCATGGGTTCAAAGGGAGTTTAGCAAGCACCACATTAAGGTCCCATCCTGGTGTTGGGTTCGAAAATGGAGGGTGGAGTTTCTTTACCCCTTCCATAAATGCTTTAACCACTGGTACTTTCCACCACAACACCTTGTTATGAGAGGTGGTGTAGGCTGACACCGCCGCCAGGTGTACTTTGAGTGAATTAAATACCAATCCTCCGTCCAACAGGTGGAGCATGTAGGTGACAATATTGGAAGGAGTGCAAACAATCGGGTTGATATGTTCGTTCTGGCACCAGATAACGAATCTCTTCCATTTATCAAAGTAACAGTGTCTATTGTTTGGTTTCCTTGATTCTTTTAGGATATCCACACATCTCTGTGGTAGATTGAGATGGCCAAACTCTATGACTTCAGGAGCCATGCTGCCAAGTTCGTTGAGCAGGGTTGAGGATGCACTGTTTGACGTTGGTGCTGGGATAGTAGGTTGTGCCAGCACGGGAGTCTGATGGGTTTGCATACTGCTAGTTTGCGCAGGTGTGGGAACCACGGTTATCTCGCCCACATGGGAGCAACTAGGATGAGCGTCATACATTCTCTGTGCATCTTGCTGACCACTTTCCTCATGAGAGGCGTTGGTGGAAAAGCGTTGCAAACGTCCCTGACCAGTTCATCCGCAGGGCGTTCCCTTTGGGGTCTGGCTGGGGGAACCTGGATGCGAATCCTGGGAATTGTCTGTTTTCGCTTGTGGCAAATAGGTCTACTGGGATTGCCTCCCTGCATAGGTGTGCTGCCACCACCGCCAGTACCTTGGTGAATACCCTTGGAGCCAAGGCTATACCGAAGGGCAGCACCTTGAACTGGTAGTGCTGACTGTCTACCTTGAAGCGGTAGAATCTTCTGTGCGCTGGGAACAGGGAAATATGAAAATAGGCATCTTTCATGTCCAATGTTGCCATGTAATCCCCTCACTTTAGGAGGGGGATTACCTCTTGGAGAGTAGTCATGCAAAATTTTTGGGGCTTGACATACTTGTTTGCAGGGCGTAAGTCTAATACTGGGCGCATTGTCAAATCTTTTTTTGACACAAGGAAGGAAGTTGAATAAATACCCTTGTTTACCTGGTTGCCCGGGACGAGTTCTATCGCGTCCTTTGCGAGAAGATAGACGATTTCTTCGAGGAGGATCTTCTGGTGGTCCAGGGAGTGTATTTTGTGTCGTGGAGGGTGATTGCGGGGGTGCTCCAGCAGTTCGCTGCAGCATCCTGCGGATACTGTGGACAGCACCCATCTGTCCGATGTGATCCCTTCACATGCTTAGGTGAAGTTGGAAATGCGCCCCCCTACTGAGGATGCGTGGGAGGGACCCTGAGCGGAACGTCAGTGTTTGCCGGGAGGCGTACAGCCTCTGGCTGGGCTGCCTCTACCTCTACCTCTACCACGGCTCCTCCGTAACTCTGGGTAGTCTGTTGGTTGCCACCCCACGATGTACCCTGCCCCTGTGTGTAATTGGAGCCCCTCTGGGAATTTTGGCTGTGTGAGCGACGAAAATTACTATTCCCTCTTTGGTTCGTGGGCTTATTAGTCAATTGTCCCAGGGACTTAAGGGTATCATACTCGTCTTTGGCAGTTTTGAGTGCCTCCTCTACTGCTTTGCCAAACAAGACATTCGGTATCACCGGCATGTCGATAAGGGTAGCTTGGGTCTCGGGTTTAAAGCCTGACTGTCTTAGCCAAGCGTGCCTCTTAATGACGGTGCTCTCTGCTATGAGCCAGCCTGCATTATCAGCGGCGTCAAAGGTCGTCTTTACGATGCAGCCGGACACGGCCCTGCTCTCCGATGCAATCTGGGCTAACTGGCCCTTTACTGGTTCCGGTGCGGAGTCAATGAGAGCAGCTACTTGCTCCCACTTGTGGCAATTGTAACTTGCCAGCAGAGTGGTGGTATTGGCGATTCTTTCCTGGTAAGCGGAAGTAGAGGCCACTTCCCTTCCTAACCTAGAAATCCTCTTGCTCTCCTTGTCTGGGGGAGCTTCAGATGCCGATAGAGGTGTTCCCGCTCTCTTCCTGGTGTTAGTGACTACCAACGAGTCGGGTTTAAGTTGACCCCTTATGTAAAGTGGGTCTGACTGGGCGGCCCTGAACATCTTTTCAATTCTGGGGTTTACAGCCCTGGTGAGACTAGGGGTGAGGAGGGAAGATTCAATTCTGCGTTGAATGGACTTCACAATTGGATTGGCTTGGGCAATGGGTTTTTTGTCCCCCATGACCGCCTCTGCAAAGTCCCTCTCTTCATGAGCCCCTTGAGTGTCTATGTGGAAGTGCTCTGCCGCTCTAGCCAAGACCTCATTTAGAAGGGGATGGTTATCTACTGGAGAGTCAGTAGCCTGTGGTTCTTTGCGAACAGTAGAGTCTAAATTGTAGACTTCTGCCTCGTCTTCCTCCTCCCCATCCTGGCGCTCGTCATCTCCATAGTAATTGACTCCTGTTTGGTTGTCCAATATCTCTATGTCAGGATCCTCACCATATAGCTGGTAAGGTTGGATGTAGTAAGGGTCTGAAATCAGGCCCTGAGTTGGAGTCCCAACCCGAGGTCTCTTATTAGGAGGCTGAGGGTCCCTGGATCCTGAAGGAGTAGCGTTGTCAGGGGTACTCTGATAAATGAGGCAATGTTCCGTTTTTTTTTTGTAGAAATCCGCCAGGGAAGACATTCTCCTCATTACCCTATCTATATCCTCACTGCTCCATTCTCTGGAGCTGGGGACGACAACCTCCTGATGAGGTTCCTCTTGTTCCTCTTCTATACACGTACCCTGAGGAGTGGGAGGGATAAGTCTTGTTTTAGAGACAGGGGTCTTGGATCTATCCTTATCTGAAGACTTGTATCTGTCATTGTGTACCTGGGGTGCGGAAGTTAAGTGTATTAGTATTTAGTATTTAGTATTTATTTATTTGTATTGCGCAACCTTGCCCAAGGGCTTACGGGCGCCTGTTTATGGAAGTTACAAGTTGCAGATAATAGGAACAGTATACAGTTAAAGGTTATAAAGAAATCAAAATCACTGGTTAACAGTTAAAAATAATGATGGCAAGCAAAGTATATGACAATGCATTACTTACCGTAAAAGCATTTCTGATGGTTGTATCTGCTTAGATTCACATGCTGTGCATAGGTTCGACATCCAGTGGTCACTGCGGAGTATTGCATTTTGTTTTTCGTAGTCGAAAAGGGGATGTCGACAAGGCGTGTCTGTAACACTATCACTATCCCGCGTTGTACCCACAAACCCTCACGCGTCGAGGTCCCTCTGTTTGTATTTTTTCTGCCCTGAGGGAGCCTTCTATACGTGAGTGAGTACAGAAAAGAGAGAAAGAGATGTAGAAAGGTGTCTATGTTCCTTCCATCCAAGCGGGGAGGAAGGGTGGGCGCATGTGAATCTAAGCAGATACAACCATCAGAAATGCTTTTACGGTAAGTAATGCATTGTCTTCTGATGTTTGTTAATCTGCTTAGAATCACATGCTGTGCATAGACTAGCGAGCAGTACCCGGAGTTGGCGGTGGGTTATGAGAAGGAACAGTAGAGAAAAGATGTCTTAATAGTGCCTGTCCCACCTGGGAGTCAGATCTAGAGTGTGCATCTAGACAGTAGTGTTTTATAAAGGTGTGCACAGAACTCCAGGTAGCCGCTTTGCAGATGGACTCAAGGGGAACATTTGCAATGAACGCTATGGAAGCCCCAGTGCCTCGAGTGGAATGTGCTCTTGGCTTGAAGGGTAGTTCTCTCTTAGCAAGAGTGTAACAGAGAGTGATGCATTGAACAATCCATCTAGATATAGTGGACTTTGATAATGCATCTCCTTCTCTTCCTGCTGCCACAGAGACAAAGAACTGATTAGTCTTTCTCAGTGGTCTGGTTCTTTCCATGTAGAACATGACAGCTCTGCGTACATCTAGTGTATGCAGACTTTTTTCTCCCAAGCTGGAAGGGTTTTGAAAGAACGTTGGTAGTTCTATTGACTGGTTTACATGGAATTTCGAGATGAATTTTGGTGCAAACGTTGGGTGTGTGCGTAGAACCACCTTATCCTTGTGAACTGTTACGAAGGGGTCTAGAACAGAAAGAGCCTGTAATTCACTTACTCTCCTAATGGAGATGATAGCTATTAGGAAAGCAGTCTTAAGAGTGAGGTCTTTAGGAGTTGCCTTGTGCATGGGTTCAAAAGGAGGGCCCATGATTCTAGAAAGTACCACATTTAAGTCCCATCCGGGAGCTGGGTTAGCTATCGGAGGGTGTATTCTCTTTACCCCCTCCATGAAGGCCTTGTTAACTGGTATCTTCCACCACGACACTTTAAGTTGGGAAGTGGTGTATGCAGAAAGTGCCGCCAGGTGGACTTTAATGGAATTGAACACTAGACCTGAACCCAGTAAATGGGTCAAGTACAAAACAATGTTTGTGGGAGAGCAGTCAACCGGGTTGATGCTCTTACCTCTACACCAGATGACAAATCTTTTCCACTTGCTAGAATAGCAGTGGCGAGTATTAGGTTTTCTGGCTTCCCTGAGGATGTCCATACATCTCTGCGGGAGTTGTAGATGTTCAAATTATATGATCTCAGGAGCCAGGCTGCTAAGTTCATGGTCTGAGGGCATGGATGCAGTGTCCTGCCCTTGTCCTGTGACAGCATGTTGTACGGGCAGGAAAGTTTCACTGGGGGAGATAGGGACATCTCCATCAAGTGAGCGAACCATGGCTGCCGGGCCCACATTGGGGCCACTAGTATCATGGTAACCTGCTCCTGGTGCATCTTGTGCACCACTTTGTTGAGAAGGGGAGTCGGGGGAAAGGCGTAAACAAATTTCCCTGACCATTGAATCGACAGACCGTTCCCCTTGGACTGGTTCTGGAGGTACCTGGAGGCGTAACTTTGGCATTGTGAGTTCTCCAGAGTTCCGAACAGGTCTATTTCCGGGAATCCCCATTGCGTGAAGACGTCTAAGACGATGTCTTCTTGCAATTGCCATTCGTACTCTTCGGGCAGGGGGAAGTCTCTGCTGAGTTCGTCTGCTAGCAGATTGAGTTCCCCTGGTACGTGTTGTGACAGTAGGAACATGTTGTGTTTGAGAGTCCACTTCCATATATTCTGGGACAGCTTGGACAGTCCTGGAGAGTGGGTGCCCCCCTGCTTGTTGATGTAGTACATGGCTGTGGTGCTGTCTGTAAGGACCATCACTCTCTTCCCTTGTAGGTGTTCCTGGGAGGCTTTTAGTGCTTTGAACACCGCCAGTAGCTCCAGTAGGTTTATGTGCTTGGATGCTACGTTCGGAGTCCACACTCCGTGAGCAGTCTGATGGGATAGGTGAGCCTCCCATCCTGTGAGGGATGCGTCCGTGGTTAGAGTGGCCTCCACCGCAGGTGTGGCAAAGTGTTTCCCTATTATCAGGTTTCCCATTGTCCACCACCGTAGCGAGAGAACCAAGGCTTGCGAGACCACCACTAGATCGTCCCATTGTCCGCTGGCCTGACACCACTGGCTGTTGAGCCACTCTTGCATTGGGCGCATGCGCAGGCGCGCGTGAGGTACCAAATAAATACACAACGCCATCATTCCCAGCAATCGCATCGCTTTGTGCACCGTCACCTCTCGACCTGCCACATATTGGGGGATCTGAAACAGCATGTTTTGGACCCTCTCGTTGGAGGGGAAGACAAGGCCGTCCTTTGTTCGAATTAGAGCCCCTAGGAATTGTTTGACTTGGCTGGAGTCTAAGCGGGACTTCTTCTCGTTGATGGAGAAGCCCAGGTGGAACAAAAGGTCTACAGTCTTTTGGGTGCTTGAGAAGCATGTCTCGTAAGAATCCCCTGTTATGAGCCAGTCGTCGAGGTAAGGGTATACTGGGATGGATAACCTGCGCAGGTGGGCCGCTGCCACTGCCAGTACTTTCGTGAATACCCTTGGTGCAGATGCTATGCCGAAGGGTAGCACTCTGAACTGGTAGTGTTTGGTTTAACCTCTATCATGACTGAGGTATTTTCTGTGCGCTAGCAACATTAAAATATGAAAGTATGCATCTTTCAGGTCCAGTGTTGTCATGTAATCTCCCTGTGATAGTAGTGGGATCATTTCCTGTAAGGTCACCATACGTAACTTTTGGGGTTTGACAAACTTGTTCGCTGGGCGCAGATCTAATACAGGGCGCATGGTTAGATCCTTTTTGGGTCAAAGGAAGTACACTGAATAAATACCTTCCATTACCTGAGATAGAGGCACGACCTCTATGGCTCCTTTTTCCAGCAGTTGGTCCACTTCTTGGAGAAGGATGGCGAGGTGTTCTGGTGTCATGCGGCGTCCCCTCGGGGGTCTGTATGTTAGGGAACTGTTGAACTCTATAGAGTAGCCGCGGGCTACGGTGGAAAGTACCCAGTGGTCTGATGTTATTCCCTCCCATGGTGGAAGAAAGGATGTTAACCGGCCCCCGACCGGCGTTGCATGGGAGGGGACGCGAATCTTCACATCACTTGGTGGTGTTGTTGGCTTGGGAGCCTCTGGGGGTGGAACCCCGGCCTCTTCCCTTGCCACGACGTTGACCCATCTGATTGTACTGGCCGCTATTACTCTGGTAGTTGCTGGCAGAGTACTGTTGTTGTTGGTTTTGTTGCTGGCGTTGTCCACGAAAAAAGCGCTTATTACCAAATCCCCGCCTGTTAGGGGGTTTTGAAATTTGGTCTAAGGTCTTTATTGTATCAAATTCTTTCTTCGCGTCCTCCAGCGCGTCATCCACTGCTCTCCCAAAGAGGTTGGACTCCTCTATGGGTTTATTAATAAGGGACGCTTATGTTTCCGCCTTAAATCCGGAATTGCAAAGCCAGACGTGACGCTTCAGTAAAATTCCTTGTACCAAAGTGCGGCCAGCCGTCTCTGCTGCATCAAGGGTATTCTTGACGATGCTTTGATTGACCAGAGAGCCCTCGTTAACTGTAGCCAGTAAACGAATCCTTAGGGGTTCGGGAGCTTCTTCGATGTCCTGTCTGAGCTTAGCCCATTGAGCATCGGCGTAGCTTGCCAATAGGGTATTATTATTGGCGATTCTGGTAGAGAATGCTGCAGAGGTGGTGATTCTCTTGGCTAGGGCATACAGCTTCTTCCCCTCTTTATCTGGGGGTGCCTCGCTGATTGAGAGGGAGAGAACAGTTTCTCAATCCTCGGATTGACCCCTCTCACCAATGCAGGAGTGGAAAGAGAAGGTGTAATACGTCTCTTAACTGAGGCGAGGATGGGTATAACCTGGCTAGTGGGGTTTTTTTCTTTGATAATCCTCTCCACAAAATCGGTGTCTGGGGTGACCTCCCCAGTTTCGATTTCGAAATGTGCTGCTGCCTTCTTCAGCAGTGCATTGAAGGTGGGTTGATCATCGACAGGCGAAGGGTTCCTGACTGGTGTAGTTTCAGTAGACCTGATGACTAGACTGCTACTGCCTGTGTCAGTCGACCTAGCCGGTGACTGCCAGGGATTTGGGTCGCCCTCGCCTGTGTCTTCCTGGAATCCTTCCTCACATAGGTTAGTTTCCTCGTGAAAACCTTCCTCTTCTTGTTGGTCCTCAACATAGGTGAACTCATCTTCCTCTTGGAAGAAGGTGTCTTCCTCAGTGGGATTGTAAGAGTTTATGTCCTCCTGTATGGGGTTATAAAACTTCTGGTGCCTCCCTTGGTCTCTTGGGTGCCCTGTCTTCTGGGATGGACATGAACCTATCCAGTTTGTCCATACAGGTCTGGAACCTTTCAAAGGTCCACTGAGGTCGGCCAGGACAGTCTGGGAAAGAAAAGGGGGTTTCTTCCTCCTGTAATTGTCTGGTTCTGTCCCATAACCTCGAAGAAAGAGAGCCTTCGCCTTCTGAGTAGCCTTCTTGCTGGCTAGGGCCTTATGTCGGCGTTGGGAACTGGCCTGATCTGTTTTCCGGCGCCTTCGGCGTATCTTTGGCCTTGTGCGCGGTTTTCGGCGTTTCACTCGCCGTACGTCTTTGGCCGTCCTTAGATGCTATGCGCGTGAGGCTTTCGGAGATCATTCTCTCTTCCGAGGGATCGGTCGCCGTCGCCCTATGAAACGTCGAGCCTTTGCTCGTCGAGTCCTTGCTGGTCGAGTCCTTGCCCGTCGAGTCCTTGCTCGTCGAGTCCTTGCTTGTCGAGTCCTTGTTGGCAACGTGAGCGCTCTTGCGATGCGCGTCGCCGGAAATTTTGGTGTTAGCGCCCTTATTTTTAGAGTGCCCTGTCGCGGAAGTGGTGGCGGGAGGGCTGATGACCCTTACGGTCGGTGGAAGACGTCGGTGGGCCCGGCATCCCCGTTGGCGCTATGGCTGCCTTCGTCTTTGACGAATGTGTGCCTGGGGGTATGTGCTTTGGTGTTTTTCTGTGCGCGTTCTTGTCGCCGGGGTGTTCATCCCCATAAGCTGGGCGTGAGCCGGGCTTGTCGGGGCCAGGGACGGACGACGAGGAGCACGAATACACCTTTAAGAGGTCTACAGCCTCCGTTACGGGGGCCGTGTAGTCACTGTCCTCGTCACACTCGGCGGCGGCGGCAGCGGGCGAGGAGTCAGGCCTAGACATGGCGTAGGCCGCCCACCTTTTGACCCTGCAGTCTTTTAGAGTTTTGGGCTTTAGTAATTTACAGGCCGCACAGCCGTCCTCCTTGTGATCGAGGGGTAAGCAATGGTTGCACCGTTTGTGCTTATCCTTCCAGGTATATTTACCCTTGCAAAGCGGGCAAAACCTAAATGGCGTCCTCTCCATAGCTGAGGGTAATAAGTGTGACTACGACCTCGAAAGAGAGGGAGGGGAAGAGAAAGGCATTCTTAAAGAAAAGAAAGAAAGACCACAAAATCCCACTCTCCCTACTGTGTATGGCCGGCGAGGCCAGGCCACGTGTTCCGCAGCGCCGAAGGATCCCCATCCGCTCGTCCTTCCGTCGAAGATCTTGCTCGGCGGAGAAACGGCTCTGCGTCGAGGGAGGGATCTACGTTATTGATATTAATAACAAACGACCAAAGGTCGAAGAAACTATTTGGCAATGTCTCTCGAGGAGCTCTGCATAAAGGCGACCAGTAGCTGGCCGGAAAAAAACAATCTGAGGGACCTCGACGTGTGAGGGATTGTGGGTACAACGCACGTCACTATAGGGATAGTGTTACAGACACGCCTTGTCGACGTCCCCTTTTCGACTACGAAAAACAAAATGCAATACTCCTCAGTGACCACTGGATGTCGGACCTATGCACAGCATGTGATTCTAAGCAGATTAACAAACATCAGAAGTATAGTTACGGGAGGAATATACAAAAAGCACTACGGCTGTCATACACAGGTTATATTTACCTTGAGGTAGATAGGGAGCAGCAACTATGCCGAAAGTGCACATCCGAGATAAAGTATAGACATGTAAAGGGACAGATGGGAGCGGTTGGAATCTCACCGCGTCTCTAGCAGCTGAGAGGTGCCAGGGTTGCTACTGAAGCATCCTGTTCGTGTAGCCAAAGTTTAGTATTGGCTTTAAATGAGTGGCAAAGTGGAATGTTCCTTAGGGCATTGGGCAAGGAGTTCTACAGCTTGGCGGCCAGGACGGGGAAGCTTGACCCTGCGGCAGGGCGGAGCTTGAAGCTGGGGATATCCAGCGTGTGTGCCTGGGCGGATCTTAGCGGTCTTGAGGCAATATGTTGCGTGAAGCGAGATACTAGGTAGGCAGGCACTGTATTATACTGAGCCTTGTGAGCAAGTACGAGAGCTTTGAGTGAGATACGGTGGGAGGTGGGTAACGACTGTAGGTTACGTCTGGTATTGGATATGTGGATACGTCTAGGTATGTTGAGTGCTGCCCTTATGGTGTTGTTTTGTGTGATCTGAAGTTTGTCAATGTTTCTTTGGCTAGTCCCTAAGTATAGGGCATTGCAATAGTCGATTTTCGACATAATGAGGGTTCTGGCGAGTGTCAGACAGTTGTCTGTCGTCAGGAAAGGCCGGCAGGCCGTAATCAATTTGCAAGTGTAGGATGACACAGATACAACTGCGTTAGTTTGTCGATTGAGGGATAGTGTGGAATCCAGGTAAATACCTAGTGTTTTAGTTACATTGGCCACTTTAATATCATTTCCGTCAATGGAGAAGGATTTATAGTTGGGGTCAAGTTTAGTGAGTTTAGTTTGCGTGCCAAGGATGATTAACTCGGTCTTATCATCGTTGAGACAGAGCCCATGATTAGCCATCCAGACCTGGATAACGGTGTAGATGGTGCTGAGAGAATTGGAATCGGCTACGTAATCACCAGTGATAGGGATGAGTATCTGGGTGTCATCCACATAATTTGTGTAAGAGACACCCAGATAGTCAAGGATATCAAAGAGTGGTTTCGTTAACACGTTATAAAGAGTGGGAGATACACAAGATCCTTGAGGGACTCCACAGGGGACGTGGGCTGGATCGGCTGCAGCTAGAGGAGAGAAGACCCTCATGGTTCTGTTGGAGAGGAATGAGCTGATCCAAGACGTTGCTGCGTCAGAGAAGTGGGCGGCAATTTTGAGATGATGACACAGGATTGGATGATCGACCAAATGAAAGGCTGCTGATAGATCAAGAAGGAGCAGGAGCGCCAGTTTGCCCTTGTCTTTCAGGTCCTCGATTTGGGTTTTTAGATCTAGTAATGCCGTCTCAGTGCCATGCCTGGGTCGGAACCCGGATTGTCTAAGCCCAAGAAGATTGTTGAATTCAAGATACTCCTGGATTTGGAGGTAAGCTGCCCGATCAAGGATTTTGAGAAAATAATAATAATAATAATAATAATTTTGTCATTTATATAGCACTACGAACCCTGAGGTACCTACGAACTAGGGCACCGTAGTGATAGGCCTGTAGTTGGAACGATTACTGGGTTCAAGATTGTTTTTTTTTTAATTAGGAGGTATAACCCACGCATCCTTGAGATTGTCGGGCACAGTGCCCGATTCAAAGGAGGCGTTTATGAACGCTTTGATGAATGGGGCGAGCTCAGGTGCAGCCTCCTTTATGATGGCTGCCGGGCAGGCATCACCTTGGCAGTTGGAGGGTTTTACCTTGGTTATGATGCTTTCAACATCCTTGATGGTAAGGGGTGAGAAGCTGAATGGTTTAAAGTTGTGTTTAGGAATGGGGATTTTATGGATCTGGGTGACTCTGGATGAGTCTGAGAGGTAACTTTTTTTGCATTGATTTTGGCTTGGAGCATGGCAATTTTGTCCAACAAGGCTTTTTGAATATTAGCGCACCAAGCAGTGTCTGGCGTGCACGTATCAAGAGGAGCAATAGGAGACTCAAGTTCCTTGAGTATCTTAAATAGTTCTTTGGTGTTAGATTGGGCTTGGGTGATTCTATTATTGTATACTTCCTTTTTTGCCTTGAGGATGGCTTCTTTGTAGGTAAGAGAAGCTGAGGTAAGGTAATTTTTGTTTACTAGGGAAGGCGCGCTTTTCCAGAGAGCATCCGCTTTTCTCTTTTCTTTGCGCAGGTTGCATAAATGCGGTGTGAACCATGAATTCAGATGGGTCCGTGGTTTTTGTTTGCGCAATTTGATTGGCGCAATGGTGTTGAGAGCTTTTAGCGGTTGTATAAAAATGGTTCGAATGTCAATTGTTCGAATAACAATTGACCTTCTGCACAATTGACCGAATTTAAACGGTCAATTAGGATATATATGCAGGGGGAAACCCCCCGCAGCCCCGCACCCAATCCAACCCCCACCCCAACCCCCCTCCCAATCCCCTTATATTATTATTACACCAACCCAACCCATAATATATATTAAAATGACCATACGGTCAATTGTGCAGAAGGTCAATTAGGACCCCTATTATTCGAACAATTGTGTCATTCGAACAATTGTAAACGAACAATTCGGGTAATACCCTTTTAGCATGATGCGGTTGTAGGTATCTACTAACGCTGTGAGGTCAGAACAAGTCTCAGATGCCGAGTTCAGTAAAGGGAGTATGAGAGGTAGGAGTTTCTCTGCTGTGATGTCTTTTTTGTTCCGTGTGTAAGTGGGAGGGGCGAGGCTAGGTTTGACTTCAGGTGGGCTAGAGTTAATGGAGAAGGAGGTTATGTGGTGGTCAGACCAGGCACAAGGGGTTATATTGAAATCGCTGAGATCACAATTCATGTCAGAGACACAGTCAAGTGTGCAACTCTTAATATGGTTGGGCTCATTGATATGTTGTGTGAGGCCGAAGTCCGTCAGTACATTAGCTAGGTCAGCGGCTTTGACATCGTTCTTGTCATGATAGCCCAAGTTGAGGTCGCCCAGAATAATGATTTGAGAGCTAGGCTTAAATGTTGGTTGCTAGAGTGGATGAAATGTCTTCAACGAATGAAGAGGTTGGGCCAGGAGGCCTATAGATGAGATGGATTGTGGCTGTGTGATTCGGAGACAAAGGCAGTTTGAGAGATAGTGATTCTGTTGAGGGTAGCTGCGGGCTATTAGTAATTCTAATATTAAACGAGCTCTTGAATATGACGGCTAGGCCGCCACCTTTAGTTTGGTTGGTATCCCTGTCACACCCGATTAAGGAATAGTTGTTGGGGATGGCTAGTCTTAAAGTAGGACCGGAGGCCACATGAAACCAAGTTTCTGTGACTGCAAGGAAGTCTAGGTTTTCTGAAACAATGAGATCTGCAATGTCAAGGGCATGAGCTGTGACAGAGCATGCGTTGACAAGCGCACCTTTGAGTTTAGAGGCAGTGGGCTTGTCATGTGGCTGGGTGTCCGTTATGAGAGTCAAGCGAGGCTGTGTTGTGTTAATACTGGCATTGAGGATTTTCTGTGTTGTATGACTGTTAGGGGGAGAATTCTCTGTTTAGGCTGAATTTCCTAACCTAGTGAGTCCCCCGGCAGCTTTGCTGGATTTCTGGAGTTTGTTTTTTTCTCCTGCCAAGAGTGAGACTCTTTTTCTCCCACTCTTGGACATGATTTGTGGTGTTCCTATGAATGTTAATGTGTTTTATGGGCTATGGGGTCCTTTACTCCATAGGGTCTCATGTGTTTTTCCTATGTGTGTTACACAGCACCCTCCGTGCAGTAACACCGGGGTTTCATAGTGACCCCCCACCATAGACTCCATACCCTGGGACTGACTACTGTCTCCCAGGGCATGTAAAGTCACCATTGGCTTTACTAGTCCCAAATTACTAACAGAACCAGTACAAACCATCATATTGTGGACGTACTGGTAGGGGCAATTTGATTGTCCCTGGGTCTGTTATTCGAGGGGGCACTGTCCCGTCCCGCCTCGTCGAGGACTAGTAAAGCCAATGGTGACTTTACATGCCCTGGGAGACAGTAGTCAGTCCCAGGATATGGAGTCTATGGTGGGGTGTCACTATGACACCCCTGTGTTACTGCACGGAGGGTGCTGTGTAACACACATAGGAAAAACACATGAGACCCTATGGAGTAAAGGACCCCATAGCCCATAAAACACATTACCAGTCAAAGGAATACCATAAATCATGTCCAAGAGTGGGAGATAAAGGTCTCACTCTTGGCAGGAGGAAAAAAACAAACTCCAGAAATCCAGCAAAGCTGCTGGGGGACTCACTAGGTTAGGAATTCAGCCTAAAGAGAGAATTCTCCCCAACAGTAACTATATAACACCTTAAGTTGAATGAGGCGAAACCGGGAGTTGTAAGAGACCTCCCGAGTCTGAGCACACGTATCACCCCACATCTCATCTGTAATGTCCAGACCAAATACAGCGGCCATTTTGAACAGAGTTTAGTTAAGGTCGACAGTGCTCGGTTCTGGATAAGGCTGTATAGAGAAGAAACCATGCCTCGCGAGCTGTACGCGTCTACAGTGTAGCCCACCAGGGAGTAATTCTCTGGCTTAGTTGGGAAGCAGCCTCCTAAAGGCTCTGCGAACCCCTAAGAGCTGCAGCCAGTGAGCAGATTTGCATTGCATTAGTGCTGAAACATCCCTTGCTAGAAAGAAATTCCCTTCACAAAACATGCTCCCCCATGTGCCAAATCCCCCTTGAGCCCAACAACGTTGCGATACCACAACCGCAATGGGAAAGGTTGGTGTACAATTCCACAACGGATCATTCTCATGATAAGGATGCAAAGCCCTGACTAGATTACAAACCATACAGTAGGCCTGAGCAGTGATGGTCAAATGGGCACGGGTCTGCAAACCGAGGGGCCTCCACCAAGGACCTGACCTCCCGCCTACCAGCAAAGCGTCTTTCTGGCTTGACATGTGGGAGCGCTCCCCTGGCGCCAACTAGTAGGCTCCAGATTCCATCTGTGCCGCCAGCCAATATATCTTGAAATCCGGTGCGGTTGCAAACCCTCCATGTGTAGCAGGCAGTGTCCGGTTGTCCCATTGGAGGCGCGCCGCACCCGAATGTCACAAGAAAGAATTTATGGTAGCATGTAAATATTCAAAGAATTTCAGCCCCGGCTATAGTGGTATATGTTCTGAAAAAAGTAAAGGAGATTGAGTAAGACTCCCATTTTAATCGGTGCTATTTGCCCAGCTGACAGTCAATGGCAGCCTCCCCCATGACCCAAGTTGAGATGTAAGACGTGCCTTTAATATAGTGTAGTTGTTTTCTAGTAGTGCTGTGTGATGTCTAGCTATCGTGATCCCTAATACCGTATTTCATTCGGAGCCCAAGAGAACCGAAGCAGGTCAGGAGGTCTGACCACAGCATCCGTGAAGGGGAACAGCTCAGACTTACCACTATTGACCCGGAGAGCAGACATAGCCACAAAACTAGCTAGATCTTGCATGATGACCCCTAGGTGTGTCTGGGGATCATGCACATATAGTATGGCATCGTCTGCATACAGAGAAATTATCTCTGGGTTCGCTAGGGAGCCGAATGCCTCTATGTCTGTGTTTGTGCCTGATAAGGTCAGCCATGGGCTCTATCACTATGGCAAACAATAAGGGTGATAATGGGCACCCTTGATACGTACCCCTGGCTATGTGTATTGGAGCCAAGAGTGTCCCATTAGTACATACCTAGCAATAGGTGATATGTAAAGCAATCGCACATATAAGACGAAATTAGGGCCGAATTGACATTTCTGTAGTACCGCATATATGAAGCACCAGGAGACTGAATCGAAAGCCTTTTGTATAGTTAACCTGGTCACCACTGCCCGCACCTCCGGGTCAATCTGAACCAGTATATTAAACAGCCAATGCAAATTGAGTGCCGTTGAGCGCCCAGGAATGAACCCCGACTGGTCAGGGTGCACGATATGGGGCATGAGAGGTGTCAAGCAGGTGACCAATTCCTTGGCAAAAACCTTAATGTTCGAGTTGATTAACAAAAGCAGGCGATATGAGCTACAGTGTTCCGACGGTTTATTGGGCTTCAATAGCACCATGATAACCACATCTAACATGGTTTTGGGGAGTCAGTGGGACTCAAGGCCTCAACCAACACCCTGTGCAGATAGGGCGTGAGAGAAGCCTTCAAATGTTTATCCTGGCCAGGTGCCTTCCCTGTAGGCAGGGAGTTGATGGCTTGGGAGATTTCCTCCTGGGAAATGGAGAGATCTAGTAAAGCACTGGCCTCAGGGGACAGCTGTTTATTATAATAATAGTAATAATAATAATAATAATAATAGGATTTGTAGAGCGCAAACTATGGCCCGAAAGCATCTAGGGCTAGGCGGGAGAACAGGGGCAGTTCACAGAGATGAGGCCACAAAACCTAAAAGGCAGAAAAAGAAGTCAAAAGATGAGTCTTTAATACCTTCCTGAAAGGAAGGTATTTAGTCCGAACTCGTGCAGCGACAGGGCCTTCCACAGGCTGGGGGCCTGTACCGAAAAGGAACGGCCACCCAGACGTTTACAGCCAAATTTGAGAATCTTCAAAAGAACTTGAGTTTCAGATCGGAGACTTCTTGCAGAATATTGCCGTACCTATTTCTTTCTCAAATATTGAGGCCCAGCATTATAAAGGGCTCGGTACACAATATCTTAAACTTGATCCGTGCTCCCACCAGCAACCAGTGAAGCTGGTGAGGAAGATCAATGGAAGAAGTCAAACAAGGAGCTTGCAGTGCAAGTCGAGGCACCGCATTCTGAAGATCCTGTAATCGCTGATTCTGGTGTTTTGGTTGTCCCAAGTAGATACCGTTGCAGTAATCTAAGGACTTAACAAATATATATAAGAGGTGCCTGAAATATATCACTGGTCGTTCAGGTGAAAATTCAGAACATTAGAACACAAAGACCAGAGGAGGATGACACCATGCACGTCTTTCCTTTTTCACATATTTTATTACAAATAATCTTAAAAACACAAATTAATATGTCTGCTCTAAATATCTCACACTTTCTGCATGGTGTCATCCTCTAGCTACTAGTCTTTGTGTTATAATGTTCAGTAATCTAAGGACCCCATTATCAAGGAAGTCACCAGTGTAGTGCGATTTTCCAGAGGAAGCAGGGGAAGAATATTTCTCAAAGCTTTCAATTTCCTAAAAGCACGTAGCGGGAGGTTCTCGATTAATCTATGAATGTCACTTATAGGACCACTATCGTCGTGTGTGTATTGTTCAGCATAAAACTCTTCAAATACTTTATTTATTTCAGCCAGTGTACACCATAGAGCCCTCTCTGTTCGTAATGATCGGTATACAGCAGCCTCCACCCGCCTGGCGAGCCGCTCAAGCAAGCAGCCGGCCTAGTATCTCCCCCTCTCTGTATCGCCTCGCTGCCACCGGAGTATCCAAAAAACACAGTTCCCCATCAGCATTATCCCTAAAATCATCCAGGGCTTCTTTTACCTGCCAAAGAGTAGCAGTGGGGGGGTGTGTCAAATGTCACCTCTCCAGACAACCGAGATTTTCCTCACTAATTCTGATGTCTCGCCCAATGGTCCAAAGAACCCCAAACTCTGTAGCCATAGCATTCCCCTGAATATATGCTTCAAAGGACTCCCACACGGTATCCACCGATGAGACAGACCCCACATTCATCTTAAAATAGAGATTAACATGCTCAGTAAGATTATCTGCAAATGCAATGTCGAGCAATGTCTGAGGCTTCAACCGCCAATTAGTACAGGCTTTCAGGAGTTCATCCAAATGTAAAGAGATCAAAACAGGAGAATGATCCAAATAAGTCTGGGGCAGTATGGCTGCACTAGAGATTGCACCCAGAAGGGTATCAGAGACCAGCCAGAGGTCTTTCAGAGGAAAAGAGTTGTGTACAGAAGAGTAGAATGAGCAGGCCCTGTCCCCACAATGGAGAGCCCTCCAGCATCAATCAAACTTAAATCATTCGTCCTCTCACGCATCCTCAATGCCGCCCCAGAGAGCGACCTGTGGGTCCGGCTAGACCTGTCAAGGTTTACGTCTAGAATGGTGTTAAAGGCCCCTTGCATAATATAGGTACAAGTGGAAAGAGGGCCAGTATATTGTATATCTAAGAGCTCAGTATAAAATGCAGGATCATCCACGTTGGGACCATACACATTAAGCAGGATAATGCCTGCCAGCAAGCACTCTGTATACTAGTACATACCGCGCATGCAGATTTTAGTGAATCTTCTTATGCTGAAAGGGCACAGAGCTATTACCCCCCTATATGTGGTGTAAAACCTATTCCTGCCCCAGTTCCTAGCAAGACCCTCACATCCCACAGCCAGACCATGGGTCTCTTGTAAGAACAACAGTTTAGCTTTGTGGCGCTCTATGTAAAGCATCAACTTCCACTGCTTGATCGGGTTACCAAGCCCACGCATGTTCCAGCTCATACACACAAGTCCATCCATCCCAACAGATCAACACGGGCAATATCACCAGTCTGCATGTCACCATCAAATAAAATCTTAACCAACAGTTCCTCTTGCACTATCAATGTGGCCAAACTGCATCAGCATTGCAACCAAGTGCATTTTGAAACCCTGTGATATCTCCCCCACCCACCACCCTCACCCCCCAACCAGAAGGATAGAACCCCTAACATCACACCCCAACAGAACGTTGCAACTTTGCATGGGGAGGGCAGCACACCATCTTCGTCCCGAGCCCCATAACTGCAACTGAATACCATAATGTCAAGCAGAAATAAGTCTCCAATGACGAAAAAAACAGATAAAACCCAGATCAGGGTACATCTCTGTTGTGCCCCCTTAACCCAGCTGCAGCAGGGCAACAGGGACCCCCAGATATAAGCAGCTCCAACATCACGGCACCCAGATGGGACAAGTGTTGAGGGCTCCCAACCCCAATCAACATTACTGGAACTAGGATTCAGAGCACAGGAGTGAGTTCATAAAGAAACTTCATGGTTTCCTCTGCGATCGTGCGTGAAGAAATAAGTTTGGCCCTTGAGTTCAATACGCAATTTAGCTGGATATCGCATCGCATATATCAAGCCGAGCTTTGAGACTTTGTTTCACAGCCAAAAATGTTCTCCTCTCCTGCTGCACTGCCACAGGGACGTCTGGATAAATATGAAACCGGTTGGAGCCCAAGTGCAACTCCCCTCTTCTCCCGGGCAGACCTCAGGATAGCACACCTATCCCAGTAATTTAGAATCCTGGCAATTATAGGGCACAGAGCAACCCCTGGTTTTGGTTTGGGCGCAAGAGAGCAGCATGCTCGCTCTATTGCAAACTGTGGTGATAATTTGTGTGTGCCCAACAAGAAAAGAATAGTCTGTTCCACTTCATTTTGGATGGAGACCTCCAGGTTGTTCTCAGGGATGCTGACTATTCAGATGTTGTTGCAGCATGATCTGGCCTTCAGCTCATCATTCTTCCTGGTCACAGACTAAACATGTTTGGTCAGGGCGGCCACCTCGATTTTTAGCAAAGAGATATTATCCTCATCTGTGCCAGCTCTGACCTCCGCCTCAGTGAGGCGATGGATCGCCTTCTCCATGCACGCCTTAATGGAACCAATTGTGCCATCGATGTCATTGAGTTTTGTACGAATGACGGAAAAACCCTCCTGCATGCACACCAACATTCGCTGAGTCTCCGTCAGGTCAGTCGGCTCCATAGTCTCCTCCATAGATGTGGCACTAGCCATGGCGGCCGGAGACTTTGGGTACAGTTCAAATGGGGCCAAAGTCCTCCAGAGGCCACAGTAGATATAGCTCAGCTTCAAGTAGGTTAGAGGCCATTAATAAACCCACCAATCCGCAGCAACCAGCCCTGGAGCCGTGTTGCAATGCACTCCAGCCAGCAAGTAAATGAGCCACGACTGGTTGAGAGAGGAATGAGAGACACATTCAATATTTGCCGAATATATAATGAAGATCCAGTACTGCCATTAATGAAGGAGCCACATACATTATGCACATGCACCGGCCCAGCCAGCACCTGCCATTGTGTACAGGAAGCCTGTGCTCCCCCAGCACTGCAGGGGAGAGCTAATAACAATAATGTATCAAGCAGCGAATGGCAGTGCGGGTGTCTCAGCACCAAAGGCACCACAGGCTGAGCCCGCGCTCAGAGTTTGGTGGGGGGCAAGTGAAGAAACCCAGCTCACTGCCAGGTCGCACAAGGCCCGCAGCTCCCCCCACTTACTTTGGTAGGAAGTATGGGCAGGCGCCGCCCCCTCCGAGTTGGTATACAAATGGCGGCTGCCACCTTCCCTCCCGCTCCGCCAGGTCTTCGAGCTGAATATCAGGAAGGACAGACAGCACCAGCACACAAAGTCTATTTCCGGTTGCCCACTCCCCCATATGCAGCAAGAATCTTATTACGGCGTCGTTCTAACTGGTGCCCAGGAGCAGTTATACGCCGACTCAGGCCTTGGGCCGTCAGAGCTCTATTACAGAGCCGCCATTGCCCCCTCTCATATTTCTAAACATCAGGGTACCAGTAAAGTCCTCAGGAAATCTGCCATTCGTGGACCTTAGCCCCATTTCCATTACCCAATGGCAGAATTTAAGGCCTTCGCTACACATTCTGGGATCCAGCTTTTCAGGCAGAGGAATGTCCATTGCCAGGTACTCCTCTGGATCAAACAAGCCCTCTGATGGTCTGTTGGCCAATTGTATATTTAGATCACCACCACTGATGATCATTAGGTCTTTATCAGGTGACTGTTTAATATGATTTTCAATTTTGCATTTTTATCACGCTAATCAATCCCCTGTTTGGTGAGGGACTTTTATATATATATATATTAAGAATGTGTAGAGTGCTCCCACTTTTATGCATTACTGCCACAATCCTCAGCCCTGATCCCCACTGGCAAGCCCATTGGCCAGGTGGAATCAGGGCTCGGATTACTAATAAGGCCTGGCATCCACTTCTCAGGCCCTCTTGGGGCCAGGCCCATCAGTAAGGAAAGACATCTGCTTGAGGAACTACTTTATTTAGGCCTTCAGCCAACATGGAGGCATCCACATAGTTTGATTCCTAGAACCAAGCTATGCAGTCTAGTGTTTTGGGTGTGGTGGCCTAGGGACTACTTTACCTGGACTACTTTACAGTGGCTATTTAAACCACACCCGAACAAGACAACACGCTTCGCGTTACTTTGCTTCTAGCAATGTGACGCTCACCGTGTCCAGCTTTCTCACGAGCCTGGTGAATTCCGGACCTGCAGAAAAACCAAGAACATCGTTAGCAGCAGAATCTTACCTGCATTCATCATCCTTCACTGCTCACAGCTCCTGGGCAGCTCTGTTGGTGGAGTTCACCGCCCGGATCGAAGGACCTGAGAAAAGGAGAAAGACATCATTAAAGGAGGTAGTGGAGACATTACAACCACAAAGCGCTTAAAGGCTTACCTGGTTGGTTGCTTTTCGGCCAGCATAGCTCCGGAACTCCATCTGTGCTGGGAACTCACCGCGACCAACGAAAAGAGAAAAGCACAGGTCAGTGAGGACCAGACATCGCTGCGCTACGCAAAGCGCCTCCTTACCACATCATAGCGCTATAGCGCGCCATCATCTCCCGGTGAGAACCAGCATATCGAGTTCTCCAAGCGGACACTCAGCGCTCCTAGGGAGATAAAAAAAGAGATATTTAAAACGGAGAAAAGGCATGCAAGAATTACAACGCCATCAATCGCAATAAGACCTACCTGAAAGACACTACAAGGGCAGCAGACAGTGAAGTAACTGGACTGCCCGTGCCCACAAAAGACAACACACCCCTGGAGCAGGACAGAGAGCCCATCGATTCCGACAACCAGGTGAGAAGAGAACCTGGAGGGGCTGGAAACACAAGGGAGGTGGGGGAAAACTTACCTTGGTAGCCCAGTCCTAATATAGTCTTTATTCCCAGGCGGAATCCCATCGACACCGAGACCACACCAGGGAATCATTGGGAAGGGCACCAACGACCAACTGGCTGGGTGGCGTCCCCGTGGATACCAGGTGAGCATAATAATTACCTTAAACATTTGCATTGGGACCTCCAGGTGGCTGCCTAGGTCAATTATCTTTCAATCGAGAGAAGATTTGAAAAAGAAAACTAGGCCTCCATTTTGACACCCATGTTTCCCTTGGTTTGCTTTAACCTGAAAGGCTTTGTAGCCATCGAGAATTATATCCTACTTTTCCCATGTTTCTTGCAGGAGAATAATCGTGTACTCAGCAAGTGCAGATTTTACATTGGGATCAATTAGTATCTCTAGCACCAGCAATATTCCATGAAAGTAGCAAGAGCTTATTCGGATACTTTGAGGCCATAGAACCAAATGACCTACCGCTACCAATGGTCGTCGTCGCGGTCTTAATCTATTCTGCCAGTGAGTTTAATGTATGGGCATCCATAAGTAGTCAGTCAATCTGTTCTAATGACATTAAGGGATTAAATCTATTCTTTAGTGTCAGATTTTCTGCCTTTATCAGCTCTTTATAGTTAGATTTTAGCACGTTATTATTGGTCAAGGCTTTGCAATGGTTCGGCAGGTAGCGTCTTCCATGCAGACCACTGGCTAATGACGGCCCGAGGACACACAGTTAACCCTCGCATAACGCCCTCAGGTAAAAATATGCAAGTGGAACTATTCTAAATTAGGCGTTCCGCTGGGGGGGATCACTAGGTTAAAGTTGATTACATATGCAGCAATTTCCTACTAACGACCCAACCAATCCTTCCCCCACCTTTGTGGGTTATTGTGAGTCAACTCCCCTGACTTCCTCATATAGAACCACCAACAGTACTGGCACGAAGAAGAGGCCACAGGCAGTAATGAAGACTAGGTGCTTTTACCCCTCTGGTACTGGGAAGAGGCCTGCTGAGAGTTGCAGAGGTCAGGCATGTGCCCTTAATGATGGTCAGGCAGGGCTGATTGCACATTCGCACCTGCAGCCTGTTAAAGGGCTGCACGTGTATAAAAGGAAGCCCAATCAAGTGGTGAAGGCAGAAGCAGTGGCAGTGATGGTGAAGCAGCAGCAGGGAGCCCAAGAGAAGCAGTGGGGAGCTGTGTGTGTGCAGCACGCCGATGGTTTATGGGAGTGCCTCCCGGGAGCTTGGATGCGGTGGAACCAAACTAACACTGAAAGGCAAGCCGTGCAGGAAGGCTACCCCTTGTTCTGGTGTTCGAACAACACGTTCTCCTGGCGACAGAGTTGACCATGAGTGCCTGAGGGGCAGGAGGTGGAGCCCTGAAGCGAAGAACAGAAGGCCAAGAGATTTGCGCTGCGGGAACTCCCAAAGAAGCAACCAGTGAGTTTCTATGAAGGTAGAAACTCGTTATGCGAGTGTACCGGAGTGGTCGCGTGAATGATAAAACATGTTTTCGAAGGTCTCCAATCTTAATCCTCATTAACCATTGAACAATTGAGAATACTTTATAGCGGAGTGGTCGTGTGTACATGAAAACACGTTTCCGAAAGTCATTGAGGGCTGGACATGCTATAAAAAGCAATCTACAAAGCTATAAAACAAAGAGATGAACTGAATTGAAACCTGTAACGATTATTGAATTCCGAACTGAATGAAAAGCTTAACAAACAGATCTTCATGCTTATTAAATACTGAATTGAAAGGAACCTTAACAAATAAACAGAAGTGTTACCTATGAAGATTACAAATGAACAGAGCTTTTCAAATTCAAATGAAACCACCATATGCCAAGCTCAAAAGTGAATACAACTTTAATGCACGTAAGATCTATATATGATGAACGTACAAGTGAACAAAACCTTGAATTTAAATGAAACCAATACACATTGAACTTCAAAGTGGACAGAACTTTAAGAATAAAAGTGAACCCAATATATGTTGAACTTCAGGGTGAATGGAACTTCAGAGATGAACTTTAACAAGCAAACCAAAGGAAAGTATATTAAACAACAGAGTGTGAGAAATTGGAAATAATAAAATATACTTGGAAAGCTGAATGAACTGAAATTCTCAGTCAAGATATTTGTGTACAAAGACCAACCATATACAGAGGTTGCAAGCGTTGCGCAGAACTTTAAGACAAGTGGAAAATAGCATTATAACATTGAAAGTGAATCTTGGGGAAGGGAACCCTGAGGTTTAACCTACTTATTGACTTGTGGATGGAGCCTCAAGATATTTTGCATTTGGAACTTGGGAAAGGGAACCCTGAGTATTGGTTAAATCTACACCATCCTGAACTTAAGGCAATCATGAGACTTTTATTTGGAACTGTTTTATACTTGGGGAAGGGAGCTGAAAGAAAGCTGTGAGCTGGACAAAGCTCAGAACTTGAAGTTGAACACCGTTTTGTTGGCTGCTGACATCCCTACACATTGTATAGATTAGTTAGAAGGTTACCAGGCAATTCAAGCTACATAAGAAGTCTTAGCAAGAGAAGGATACCAGGCAGTTAAACCCACATAATAACCCCTGGCAGGAGAGTACACCAGGCAGCTAGAAATACATAAAGAGTCTTGGCAGGGGAGTATACGTGGCAATTTGCAAACCTTCAAGAAATGTTGAAGAATGACAGTGTTTGTTAGACAAAGAAGAAACTTGTGTTAAAGAAATATTGCTACAGAACTTGTTGCCCAACAGGAGTATTGTGAACCAAGGAGAAACACAAAAGAACGGTTAGTAAAGAGACATTGCCATACCGTTCAAGAATCCAGGGGAAGGGAACCACCCTCGGGATCCAAGGTCTTTTCACCTTGGAGAACATTTTTGTTTCTCGCTTTGTTATTTTGTTTGTAGTGTGAGGGTTAGGAAAGGACCTTTTGGACACATGGATGGCTTTTTAGTTTCTGACATCCTGACACAGACATATCCTTCGTTTTTGTTTTTTAGGTAGGGAAACTCCTCTTTAGAATAGGGTCAGAGAGACATTTCCCCAACCATTTTCAGTTGAATGAAAGTATTTACCCAAAAACATGACAACTTTGTTTCTAACTTTCATTTCTGACCCCTCTCACTTCCAAAGAGTTAAATATCAAAGAGTTAAGTATCAATTGGTTCATGAACAGGATGGCATTGTGTGGTTACAGGATGATCTACTCATTTATAGACTCATTGCTGAGGAACATGAGAAACGGTTAGGGCAAGCACTAGACATACTGAGTAATGCTGGCACGGCACAGAGTAAGATAAATGTAAATATTGCACACAAAAAATGCAATATCTGGGACAAGAGATTTTTAAAGGAGGAATTAAGCCCAGGGAGGATATAATTTATAGCATTTGGATCTCACCCGCTCCAAAAAATAAGTTTCAACTTCTGTGATTTTTGGGTATGGCAGAATACTATGCTATGTTTATACCCACATTTACCAGCTCAACATACAACACAACTAGATAAAAAATAAATGTTAACATGGAATGAAACATACAAGGAGGAATTTCAAAAAGGTTAAAGACTCTCTCTAAGTAACTATGATCCTTTAGAAGAAGGAATATAACAATAGATGTCAGCAATGGAGGATTGGATGCAGTCCTAATGCAGTAGGATGGGAGAAATTAGTACACCATTGCACTTGCCTCTAGACTGTTAATAAAAGTCTGAATGTAAATATTCAACAGTTGAAAAGGAGCTCCTGGTTATCAAGTGGGCTTTAGAAAAATGTAGGGCCTTTTTTGGGGCATTCTGTTTGAGCTTCAATCTGATCACAAACCATTGAAGGAGATATTGACCACAAAAGGTCTGGACATGGTCTCATTCCAAATAAAGAAGTGAGTTATGTGACGGCATCATTAAGTATGACATAGACAACAGACTTCAAGTTTAAACAAAAGAGGTTTATTTAACTGAAATGTCAGGATGGTTGAAGGCCTAACTTGTCCTATACTAATGTGTGCTTTCCTTTTCTGAACGAAACAAAGGAAAATCTGTGTCAAAGAGTTCAACACAAAAGTCTGTCCAAAACCTGTCCTTGCCCTCACAACTATAAAAAAAAAAACATTTGCAGGAATGTCAAACACAAAAGAAACACTGTGTATCTCAAAGTTCTGAGCTTCTTCCTGCTCACAGCTTTCTCTCAGCTCCCCTTCCCCAATCATAAGAAAGTTCCATGAAAGAAAAGGTGTAAAAGGTTACCTTCTCTAGTCAGGGCAATAGAGTTCATGACCAATACTTGCGGTTCCCTTACCCAAATTCTAAGTAGTACAATCCAAAACAAAAAGGGTCTCAGGACTCTGTTCCCAAGACAACTAGCACAGTTCAAAGGTGTTGCAGTGGTTCTTGTGAAGTCTTTATCTCTCACCATTTAGGATTCTCTGGTCTAGGCGCAGTTGTCAGACCACACAGTCCACCCAACACAGGTCACGCAACCAGCATCCCTGGACTTCTCAGCCCCACACACAAGTTCCTTGGCATTTGCTCATGTGCGCCAAGTCACCCTTACATGACTCCTCTGCACTGACCTCCTGGCTTTGGGTGCAATCTTATATTTCTTTGTCTTCTCCTTGATTGCCTCATGTCCCTGCCACCATGTATCATACACCCTTCACCAAGCTGTTGCCTTGCCACACTGGATTCACACATCAAAGTTTGTTGTTTATGCTGTTAAATGTAATTAGTTTTGCAACAAAGGTTTTCCATGATTTCAGTTTCAGAGTTTAAATGTGTTCCTATATTGCTTAATTAGATTGAAGTTTTAAGGCTCATTCACGTTGTCTCAAGTTTGAAGACTTTTGGAGTTCGCTAGTCAATGTGCTTGCTGGCTTCATTGGGAAGTTTCCCTGTAATGCGATATTCAATAGGCATTGATTTTATTTCAGGGTAAAAGTTTCATATAGGTCAATATTCAGTATATCAGCGTTTCTTGCAATGTTGAGTGTTCATATAGTTCAGTATACAGTATACCTTGGTTTTGTCCAATGTTACGTTTTCATATAGTTCGGTATGCAATATATGGACGAGCACTTGCCTGTGGTCCTGTTCAGAGCTCCTTAGTGCTTGCATGTCCCTCCAACACTCAACAGCGGCCTGTTCCTGCTCCCGCTAGCTTCTACTACTGTCTCTGCTCCACTTCTGGGGTAGGGAACACCGCAAATGCTCGCCCTGCCACTTCCGCATGGACGTGGACAGCAATCTCTGCACTTCGGGTCTGCCGGCATCCTGGTTTGGGGTCCAGTCCCACCATGGTTGCTCCCACGAAGAGTGGGTCCCCTGTTTCTCATGCATGGTTCTCCTTGCAAGTTCTTCTCTGGCTTCTCTGCAGGATTCTCTCTTCTGCCTGCATCCTGCTAACAGGCTGCAGTTGTGCTTGGTCAATTGGAACTGCCGCCGGACCACAGTTTGGCAGACATGCCTGACCTTCCCAGTGTTTCGGATGTATCTTCCTCGTCCCAGTACCTAAGTGGTGAAGAGAGGTAATCTTCATCACTCCCAGTTGCCTCTGCTTCGTCTCAGTACTGTTAGGTATTATGTGTGGAATAATGGGGGAACTGGCTTGGAACAGCCCATAAAAGTTGAGGGAGGTTTAGATTAACTCATTAGGGAAAGGGGGATGCTGTGTCTCGCCAAGCTTATCCTTAGTTCTTTTCCTCCTCCTTCTAATACGTCTAGGCTTTTAATATTTCCTGTCATTTTCTGGGTCAATGGACCATATGGAACAATATCCCATTATTGCTTCTGGAATAGGGATTTCTTCCTGAGGGGAAAACATGGGATACTGCGTCTCGCCTGAAAGCATATTTCTCACAACCCCCAGGGACCCTCTACCCACGTGATCCTCCCTCGTTTCTCCACTCCCACGGTCTGGATCCAAAAGCGATGGCCTTTCCTTGGCCACATGCGCAGAGGATCCAAGGGGAGTAGGAGTGAGAATACCATCAGGTTTCCAATTTACAAAGAATATACGTGTTCATTCCAGGGGTAAAAAATAGAGCAGCAGATTGTCTATATAGATAAACAATAATGAAATATGCAATGATGTAGAAAATGATGACCAAGTGTTGGACATTGAACAGGACAAAGTATCTTTGGAAGAATGGGACACAGCAATGGTAACTGGCAAGACCTTCAATGAAGTGAGATTATATTTAGAAAATAATAACATCAGTAAAACGACTTTTCCAAGAACACAAGAGTGAAGCCTATGGACGGTCCAAAATTAACTTCACACAGAGCAAAGTTTTGTATTGAGGGGTGACCACATCATTCCAGAGGAAAGTGTCGGGGTCAAGATCATACATTTAGTACCTGAAGGTCACCAAGGCATAACCAAAACTAAGCATAGAATCAGACAAAAATAGTGGTGGCCGAATATGGATTTGCAAGTTGAGAGAGTTAGTGACTGCCACGCATGTGAAAATAGCGAGAAGACATGTTCCCGCAAGACTATCCCCATGACACTCATGACTATTCCTAACAAGCCATGAGAAAGAGTGGAATGTGATATTGTAGGTCCAATTAGAAGTTTAGGCACAGAGTCATAGTGTCTGGTGCTAATAGACTATAGATGGAAGGAAGGAAGTTGGGTAGAAGACATTCGTACCAGAAATTTGATCATTTCTTTAGAGGAAGTATTCAATAGAAAGGGTTGCCTCATAGTTCTAGTGACAGATAATGGGGTTCAAATTGTCTCAAGGGATATGGAAACTTTCTTTCAGATTGAACACCATACCAGTTTGGGTGTATCAGCCAGAAACCAATAGCATGGTTAAACGGTTCAACGAGTCATAAAGGGAAACAGTGACATTTCCATGTGGGAAACTGGAAAAAGGTTGTTAATAACACAGTAGTAGGACACAGATTTACCTTGCATATGACCACTGCGGTATCTCAGTTTGAAATACTGAGAGGAAGGAAACCCAATAACAGGGTATGTCCCTCATGGCTAGCTACGGCACAAGCAAAAAAAAGTTTCATTTTGGAAGATGTTCATTATAAGATCAAAGAGAAACAGAACACAAACAAAACTATATATACAATAAACTGGAAGCTGTTAGTAATTCTAAATACAAAGTGGGGGAATGGGTGCATATAAAACGTCCTCCCTCGCACTAATGACGCGAAAGTTGGTCTATTACTGTCATAGAAGTTGAGACATTCCATAGCGCCATTAAAGCTACAGATGGCATAGTCTGGAATAACAATAGAGTTTTTAAGGTGCGTGCAAGAGGGCATGGGGTCAGTAACAAAGAGAAATGGAAAAAGAGCATACCAAACAGAACAGAGAATACAGAGTGTGGGGTGAAATAGACCCTGGATGCCAGAAATCAAGAGGCCAGAGTCATTGGTGTGCATGCCCCGAAATAAAAGGCCAACGCAGAAATGATGTCTGACATAAGGCCCATGGAACTCAAATTAAAAGGAAAGAAAGTGGGCCTAGAAATCTGAAGATGATAAAATGTGTTCAATGCTTTTCATGAAGGAAGGGAAAAACAGGTGGCAATAAGGTTTTGAGAAATCCATGGCGAGCTGCACTGATATTTCAAGAAACCGCAATGCACGGTATCTTCAATGAAATACCAGATTGTGTTCCCAAGCAGCCAGAGTGAAACAGAGCATTTTACATGTACATTAAATAAAATAATGTCCTTTTGTTTTCCCCTCAATGATGAATAATATGCTCAGCAAAATGTTCGCCAGACTTTCACAGTGTGAACATGGTTTCTGGCTATCACAAGCTCTTCAACATGGACAATTTCAAAACAACATGCATACATTGTTAAATTGTTTGCCTTATGAGAGGTCATGTAATATGCATTTATGTCCGAGTTGACAGGCTGTTTCCTGCCGGGTACACCTGGGCAGCCATGAGCTGCTGCCTATTTATTTAGATGTGAACTAAAGTCCAGGGCATCACTTGGTTGCCCTGGAGATTCAGGCCTGGTTGTCCTCATCCATAAAGTGCCTTTCCTTAAAAATACAAGCCGGAATAATTTTGAGATCGGAAATGCAAGGAAGACCAGATTAGGTCAGATCTAGTCTGCAACACTTGTGACCGCCAGGTCACAAGTCCCATACAAAGTGCATTAGTGTGGCCATTAGACCTTGATGGGGGGGGGGGGTGAAATCTAAACATAGATCCCTCTGCTGACATCATGTGCCTGAAAGAGGAATGAAACTTAAAAAAGGGTGGGGTCCCCAGAAAATGAGAAGTGAAACTGTAAATTGCTTTAAAATGGAAGAAACTCATGGATCGCATAAAATGGACAGCGTATATCGCACAAGGGTCATTGTATGCTTTTATTAAAGATGACAGTCAACCCATTCTAACCATGCTCAAACGATTTTGGTGGGATAAACACAACTAAAGTTATTAATGAAAGTGCTATTTGGGCCTTCCCATGATTACCAGAGATGTAAAAGTTGGTATGATCATGGCAGTAATTTGTCATGATGCCTACCCCCGGGGACCCAGACCAAGTCCAGCAACCCCGGAAGCAGACATCAAGTTACCCCAAGCAAGCCCGACAACCCCCGCTAGGGGCTATGTGGGTGCAGTCCTGGCGCCTATGGCGCCAGGCTCATATGGAGAGTCAGTCCTGGCGCCACAGGCGCCAGGCTCATAGATTAAAACATTACCTGATGCAGACCATGCTGCAAACTTACCTGACACAGACCATGCTGCAAAAGCTCCAAGCCAAACGAGGCTTGGAAGGAACTATTTTACCTAGGGACTATTTTTTACTCGGGTGGGGCTGGGGAGGAATACTTACCTGGGACTACTTTCGAGGCTATTTAAACCACGCCCGAAGAGCAGCACATGCTTCATGTTATTCTGCATCCAGCAGCGTAACGCACACCGTGCCTGAAAGTCTGCATCCAGTCTTCTGCCACGCCCGCCTCCAGTTTGGAGCTCCTAGAAAAAGGGAGAAAGAAGGAGAAAAGATTAGAACAAGAGCAATACCTTTGATCCTTACTTGAATTCCCGATCCATCGCGCCTTCGAGCTGGAAGAAAGAAGTTATTTTATGCGCGTCGCCTCGCCTGCTGCAGCGCTGCGCTAAACTCACTGGCCTTCGCAGCATCTTCACATTTCAACCCATCCTCCTGCATGTTCCCGCCGCACTCCGGCACCTAAGGAGAAGACAAGAACAGCAAGGTGAGCCAAGGGAATACACAGAGGAATACCCCCCATAGACTTACCTGATTTTACCACCGGGGGTACTATTCTTCTTCATGGGTCGGCGCAGCTTCCACTGCATCCTAGCCGAACCCCGGCCCCTAAGGGGAAACAAAAGGACAGCAAGGTGAAACAAGGGACTAACAAGGGGAACCCTTCTCACCACAAAAGACTTACTTGATTTTACCGACAGAGGCATTATTCCCCGAGACTTCATACTTTCTCTCAGCGCCTGAATAAGGGAGAAAGCAACAGGTTACATATGGACATTATTTTATCGAACTGTGTTGGATAATACAAATCCTTACCAGAACATTACTGGTTGCCACAAGGAACTCTTCCGTAGGGTCAAGCTGCAACCTGCAAGGAATCGGACAAGAGTGAAAGTCAGGCATTTGAACTCTTACGAACTACATACTTACGGCGTCTTGCTGGGAATATCGGAGTCAATATTGTCCTGGAACTCACCAATTCATTCGAGCCAGTGAAGCAACTGGTTATCTACGCGCCCCTGCGCTCAATGCAGGATGGAGAGCTCATCTTTTCAAATCATCAGGTGAGACTATAAGAGGGGACATCCAAGGTGATCAGTGGGGAGAACAGCGGGGTGGGTGGGATTTACGCTCAACTCCATGGGTGGTTAATTCCCTTTCTCCATTTGCAGAAGAATATTCCTACGGGCCAAGCAAACGAAGCTAGGTGGCCCAGTCCAGCCCGTCATCTCGGCCCTACGCGTCACATTGGTGGAGACCGCAGCAGTCTAGTCCAGATCGACGCCTCTGTGGGAGCCAGGTGAGCGTAACATAATTATTAACATGACGCCCGTAAAGTGCCATATTTTTCACTGATATGGTTACTGAGCAAATGAAGAAAAACGGTATCTGTGCACAGAAAGGTCATGTGCAGTCCATACTAGTCTCATCTGATTCGCCTTGAAATACAGTGGTCAAAAATGTATTCATACATGTCAAGATGTGAAAATTAAGGGTACTTGCCATGTGGTGAGATTTTTAAGTCCTAATGCAGACCGAGCCCACCTGTCAAAATGGGATGAGTGCTAACCCAAAGCACTCCCCCATCCCCTTGTCCTAGCAGCACCAAGGTGGGAGGGGGTATGGATAATCAACCAATCCCCTTCGTGAGAATCATGACAAATTGGTGACGGCATTTGCCCTAAAGTAGGCCTGTTTGCTTGAGAGCTGGACTTCTTCCACTAATTCCAAGAGGTGACCTGCTGCCGAAATCTGGCGAGAACATAACAGCACAGAGAGGCCTAATCTTGCAGTGGAGACTGGAGCCATGAGACATAGAAACTGCTTGGGACCTCCTTGGAGGAAAGAGAGGAGACCCTTGACTGACCCCCTTGCTGTCCAAGTGATTTGTTCTGATGCTCCCGGATGCCCAGTCCAGACCCCTCCTGTAAGTAGAACTACCCCAGAAGCTTGAGATTGTATATGCCATATATTTTTCAAGCATTGGGTTTATTTCCCCATTGAAAAATCCTGTTTGCCTCTGTAGATCCTTAGCATATTTATCAAAGTAAATCATTTAATTCCCCTATTTAATAAATGGGATCTGTATTGCATTCAAAACCAACAACCTTTTCCCAGTGTGTTGTTAGCCGGTATAGTCATAAATATTTGCCAGAAGAATTAACGGCCAACCCTGCTTCTACGTGTGCGCAGGGTGTAAAAATGAAATTCCCCATTGATCCCCTTCATGTTAAATCAGAAGTAAGAAGCCCAATTGTCCCTGTGTCCCCATTGTGCTCTGCAAAACGAAACTGTCCTATTTGCATTTTCTTTCTGACATTATAATTGTACTAAACATCCCAAAATAAATGTTTCCATTGTGTTCTGAAAAACGAATTTCCCCTTTGCATTTTCTGACTTACATTGCGTCTGTGATTCCAACCCAAAACTGATTTTCCCATTCTGTTCTGACCATAGTCCTAAAGCCCTGTGTGTTTTATTAGCTGTAGAAAAACACATTTCCCATTTCTTTCTATTCTTTCCCATTGCTAAGTAATTCAAAATCGATTTTCCCATTGTGCTCTGAAAAACTAATTTTCCCATTACCGTTCTGTCTCCTAAATTGTTTCTGTGAGCTAGACCACAAATCCGATTTTTCCTTTGTGTTCCCACTCCCTGCCACCGCCTTCCATTCAAAAGAGTCGAGCCTAATTGATGTTTGGGGAGTGAGGGTTGCTGGCAGAAAATCATAACTGTGTTTGCTATCACCATGTGTAAATTGTTCTTCTCTCTGATGTAAAAGGAATTCATTTTGACAGCATTTTTCTGTGTGGGTACTATACAAAGTTCTTTTGTTTTTGTGTTGCCACAACATTGGTGGCTGATGTAAGCTAGTTGGCTAAATAAATAAATATATTCTTAATACACACCGGCCTGGTTCCTAGTCCATTGTGGCACCGGGTATTTGTTGGGGTTGTGTGTGAGACGGGTTGGAGGCCTTGTAAAAAAAAGAACCGGAGATCAACAAAAGCGATTGATTGTGCGCCACATTCCTTGTTGGGGAAGGAGTTCCCGTAGAGGGCAACTTGACATGCAGAAGTTCAAGAAAGACAGACTACAGTAAGAGTTTAACCCAAACGGGCATGTAACAGACCGAGGTATGTGAGAGACTATGTGGATTCAATTTTAGTATATGCATACCTAGACTCTCACTATGCATATATGTGGAGGACCACCACAGGAGTGTCTGAGAGGTAGGAACAGGAGCCCTGACACTAAAAGCAGAAGGCTGCATGATCCGCGCTGCAGCACAAACTCTTAAAGTGACCAGTGAGTTTCTGATGAATGAGAAACCCTGTGCGCGCGTGTGTGAACTTGATCATTTCCTGAATACTTTGCATCAAAGTGGTCGCATGCTTCGAATAAGCACGTTTTCGAAAGTCTCCGATCATTTCATTGTCAATTATCAAACAGATGGGAATACTTTGAATCGGACTGGTCGCATGTGTCAAGAAACACGTTTTCGAAGGAATTCGAACAGTGGACCATTCTCCAAACATTGAACAACAGATGAAGTGAAAATGAACCATAAGAGGTATAATTATTGAATACCGAACTGAAAACCTTGCTACCAAACACAGATGCAACCTTTGTAACCCAAAAAGGGGGAATGAACTTTAAATTCAAGCAAACCATTATATATTGAAGTGCTAAAAATGAAATTGACTCTAAACAAATCACAATATGCTGAAATCTAATTTGTGAATTTAATGAACCTGCAAACAAAGGATACTGAAGCCTGGTTTACATGGAAATGTTCAACCTAGGAGAAAGCTGCAAATTATCTGAACAAATATTTGAAAACAACTTTAACAGAACTGCCCCTGGTCCCCGATGCTTTACATCTTAGCTCTGGAGCCTTTGGCAATATACCTTAGGGCACAATACGAAACGATTGGCATTGAGGTGGGAGGGGAACAACACTTGATATCCATGTACGCGGACGATCTGTTGCTATATTTACAACACCCAGAAGAAAACCTCCTATACATGCTCGAAGTGATGGAAATGTATGCAGAGTTGTCGGGCATCTCGATAAACCCCCAAAAGTCTGTCATGTTCCCATTAGGTAGCTATAAGGGGATCCCTGCAGGAGATCTGCTGGTGCTACAGGTACCGTGGGCAACGTGCTCTTTTCGCTATTTGGGCATAGATATATATCACACGGTGCAGGACGAACACAGACACAATACGGAAGTAGCCGTTGAGAAAATCAGAAACAGCATGCAGTTCTGGGCAAGATTGCCCTTAGCGATGATGGGGCGGGGGGCTATGCTCAAGATGGTAGTTCTGCCCAGGCTATTGCATTACTTTAACAATATCCCACACATAATACCTAAGAAGTTTTTTAGTAAATTGAACAGCATGTGTAGGGACTTCTTGTGGCACGGTACCCGAAATAGGGTGGCGTTCTGGAAACTTCAGACCTTTTACGAAAAAGGAGGTATCAGACTGCCCCATTTTGAGGTTTATTATTTGGCAGGACAATTGCAATATGTGGCTAAGTGGCTCTCCGATGAAGTGACCCCTGAGCACAGGGTACTTGGGCAGGACTGTGCCCCGTTTTATTTGAAAGAAATGATCTGGCTGTCCGAAACGGACATGAGGGGGCGCCCTGCGATGTTGAAGCTGGGGCGGAAAATTTGGCGTAGGGCTTGTCGCCTAATGGAGGTCCCATACCCGTGCCTCCCGCAGGTACCGTTGGTGGCTTTAACAGGGGGGGATGATCAGCTAAGGGTGATTGTTAGGAACTACTGGGAATCGGTGGGGCTGGCGACGTTAGGCGATGTCTGGCAGGAGGGATCCATTAAGGAGTTTATAGAACTCAACGAAGAGGTGGGGCTACACACGGGGCAATACGTCACATACATTAGATTCGTGCAAATGATTAAGGGCACCTGGCCAGAAACAGTTCTGATAGAAGAACCAGATGCAGTTTTGGAAACAATGTATGATATGTCTGAAGGAGGTCATGAGATCTCGAGACTGTACGAGATGGTGATGGCTAAGGTGGGGAAAGATTTGACGCATCTGAGATTGGACTGGGAGATGGAAGTGGGGGCCCCGATGGAGGACGGGATGTGGGAGCGTGCCCTGGGCTACCACAAAAAAGTATCTAGAAATGCCAGATTAAAACAAATTCAGCTGTATGTAACGCATAGGGCATATATGACCCCCTTGAGGATATCTAAGTTCCGAAACGCTGGCATACAAGTGTGTCCTAAATGTAACCTAGAAAACGCTGACATGACACATATGTTTTGGTCGTGCCCGATTATTAGATGCTACTGGAGTGATGTGGCGCGTAAACTAGCAGATAAAGGGGTTACTCTGGTTATAGACACGGCTTGGGCCTGCTTACTGGGTGGGTTCCCTAGGCCGCGGAAACTCAAACATATTGAGAAACTAAGAAATCTGGCGTATGTGCTGGCGAAACGTAGGATCGCCATGGGGTGGAAGAAATGCCACAAACCTAAGGTGGATGTATGGTGGAAGGATCTACAGAAATGGGCGGAGGCTGAAACGGTGGCATGGCAGGAGGCGAGCAGCCGGGCTGATGAGGGGGAGGTGGGCACCCTAGTGGCCCGGAAGGCGCTAATAACAGAATTGTTTGAAGTAACATCAAACCCAAATGACTCTGGAGAAGACGAAACTCAGCCGCATGTGCCAAACACTGTAAGAGATGGACAAATAGGCTCACGGGGGGAGGGTGGGATAAGGGTAGCAGTGACTACGATCACTTGATGTGCAATTGAACCATTATGATCATGCTGCTTGTTTGGTTTTCGTTGTTTTTTGTTTGTATAAAATCAATAAAAGAAATTTAAAAAAAAAAGACTTTAACAGAACTGTGAAGCTAAGGATCTTTTGTATTTCTTTTTAACTTTGTCACTTGAAACTTGGGGAAGTGAATCCTGAGTCCTGACTTGGGGGAGGAAACCCTGAGACATGAATAAGACTATTGCATCCTAAATCCAAGAAAAGGGAATTTTTAGACTTTTCTTTGTGGAACTGTTTTATACTTCAGTAGGGGAGCTGAAATGAAGCTGTGAGCAGCAAGAAGCACATAACTTTGTGTAAGACAATGTTTTCTTTTGATTTCTGGCATCCCTCCACATTGTACAGATATAGTTGTCAGGGCAAGTATAGGGTTTGGACACAGAAAGATTCCCAAGTTGAACTTTTTGACTCAGACTTTCCTTAGTTTTATTTAGGTTGGGGAAATCCACCTTAGCATAGGGCAAGTTAGGCCTTCTGCATCCTGAAATGTACGTTAATACAATTGGTTGTTTTGAATTTGGAATCTGTTGTCTGTGTCCTCCTTCATGATGCCTTCACAAATGGTGTCAGCCATGGGATACAGCTCAACCGACACAAGTTGGGGGACCCTAAAATTAGAGAAACAAAGTGCCCGAGCATCAGACTCCTCAATAGCCACTAAGAGCTATATCAGGTTTGAAATCTGTAGTAGTAGGGACAAAACAATTGCTCCAGATGAAAGAAGACTGTTACGCACTGTCTTAATATTGATACCACCCCCTGACATCTACATCAGGCTAGCACACAAGTCAGGGTTAACATGGAGATTTGGGATTGATGTTTTAGTGGGGGTAATAGACCCACACTTCAGGGGGGGTGTGAAGGTATTGTTACAGAATCATGGAAAAGACCCCTTCCAGATTCACCAAGGGGATAAGGTGGCTCAAGGGATACTCGAAAGAGCCATGTTCCCTAGGTTTAAGGAAGAATCGTGGAAGGAGAGCACAAATAGGGGGACTCAAGGTTTTGGGGAGGCTGATGAGGTGACAGATGACCCTCCCAGAATTGAACTGAGAAGAGCCTGAGATACTCCCCATTTAGCTATTGCTCAGAGAAATTACCCTGTTTTGTCTGAGGCATTCCTGCAGGTAGTAACGGACCCAGAAGGTCGTGAGAAAAGGGAACCCTTCTTCTTTCTGAAGTATGGACTTCTGTATAGAGGAGATACCACTTCAGAAGGTCTAGCAAAAACCCAGTTGGTGAGCCCTAAGAGTCATATGCAGGTGGTATTAGAGATTGCTCATTCACATCTGACGGGAGGTCATCTTGGCCAGTACAAGACTCAAGCACATATAGTGAATACTTTCTATTGGCCCGGAATTTACGCTGACATTAAAACCTTCCTTCAAGCATGCACAACCAGCCAGAAAACTAGCATACATATACCGCCACCAGCTCCCTTGAATCCATTACCAATATTTGAGGTTTCATTTTCCAGAATTGGTATGGATATTGTGGAACCTCTGGAGACTTTTAAACTGGGGAATACATATATCCTGGTCATTTTAGAGTATGGCACACAATATCCGGAGGCCTTCCCCCTGAAAGCCAACATGACACTGCAGATTGTGAAACACCTACTCCCTTTTTCTCCTGGGTGGGGTTTTCGAAGGAGATCAGGGCTCGACTTTCATGAGCAAACTTATGGGGGAAGTTAAAGAACTATTGCACATTGCTACCTTTAGAACATCAGTGTATCATCCCCAGACAGATGGCGTTGTGGAAAGATTTAACAGGACCCTAAAGACCATACTACGAAAGTTATTTGAACAAGATGAGAGAAATTGGGATCAGATAATACCTTGGGCCTTGTTTATATTTCAGAAAACCCCTCAGACCTAAACAGGATTTTCCCCATTTGAACTCCTTTATGAACAAGAACCACAGGATGTCCTGTATATGTTGAGGGAAACTTGGGAGGAGGGAGTGGCCTCTCCAATTCCCCTCTCACAAACTGCGAGTAGATTAGAAGAGCACATGAAGGTTGTAAGATCTTTGGTACAGGCTCATTTGGTTAATGCACAAGAACAACGAAAGACCTCTTATGGTAAAAAAGGTTTCCCTTAGGTCCTTTTCGATTGGTCAAAAGGTACTTGTCCTGTTGCCTACTTCAGAAAATAAACTTGTGTCCAAGTGGAATGGACCATATGAGTTAACAGAACAAATGTGTCCATGTAATTATAAAATCTCACAACCTGATTGTTGTGTCGCCTGAAAACACATATCTATTTTGTTAATTTGTTAAAAGAGTGGAAGGAAAATCCCACAGAATCTCTGACCATAATTTTATCTTGTCTCTTGCCCAAAGACACAGAAAGTAAGGCCTTATTTTAATCTGACCCTAATAATAATCTGAAACAAGATTTAAATCAGCTGATAAGGCAGAATAATGACGTGTTTTACGAAGACTTTGGTAGAGTGAAGGATATTTATCATAGTATCCGCACTCACGCAGGTAAAGTGGTACATCTAAACCCGTATTGATTACCTGAGTCTAGGAAAGAATCCATAATTCAGCAAGTCAACACCATGCTAGAGGCTAACATTATTGAACCTTCTAACAGCCCTTTGTCCTCCCCCATCGTGTTGGTGGCCGCACTCAATGGGAGTTGGAGATTTTCGCAAATTGAATGCCATTGCTACTTTTGACACTTACCCGATGCCCTGTATCTATGATTAGATAGATTGGCTGGGTAATGTGGTATAACTGTCAGCACTCAATCTTTCAAAGGCATATTGGCATGTTCCTTTGCATGGGCCCGTTAAGGAAAAAATGTATAGTTACTCACCGTAGTGACTAACATACTCTTAGTCCATAGTCCCCTTTCCTCCCTACTGCATGGGCGTCCCTCACTAGGGACGAGAGACAGAACGTTTTTCACCAGAAAAAAACTTCTTCCCCCTTAAATTTAGGGGGGTGCGGCCCTGGGAGCATGCGCTCCCCTCACTCTGCCAACCGGCGGCACTCTTCAGTCCCCATTGACGCGTAGACAATATTTAACATTGCCTAATGACACCAGTATTAGGGGGAAAATGGTGGGACATATGGAGGAAAGGGGACTATGGACTAAGAGTATGTTAGTCACTATGGTGAGTAACTATTAATTACTCTTATGTCCCATCCCCTTTCCTCCATACTACATAGGCGATTACAACTGAATGCAGCCCCAGGGTGGAGAGGAGACCCTCCTTAAGAAAACAGATTCCTTAGAACCGCCTGTCCGGAAGCTGTGTCTGACTTAGAGCTGGCGTCCAAACAATAGTGCTTACAGAAAAGCTACAGGGGTAGCCCAGGTGGCTGCCCTGCTGATGACCTACCACGGCAACTTCCACTGGAGGGCTATGGCCGTGGCCTTTGTCTCTGACAGCGTGGACGTGCATGTTAGCTGGAAGTGGTTTGTGCTGCCCCTCATAGGCCTCCTTGATGGCTAAAACCATCCACCTTGCAATAGAGGCCTTCTATGCCTGAGAACCTGGCCATGACCCCCGAAGGTGACAGAGCGTCTGACTTGCGGAAACCCTTGGTCCTGTCCAGGAAGAATTTCAGAGCGCTTCTGACATCCAGACAGTCCAAGACCCTCTGAGCATCGTCCTTAGGGTTGGTAAAAAACATAGGTAAAACTATCTCCTCGTTCAGATGGAAAGCGGAGGCTACTTTAGGTAGGAACGCAGGGTGTGTTCTCAGGACCACCTTATCCCTGTGAAATGTAGTAGAGGTTCTGAAACCACCAGTGCCTGGATCTCGCTGACTCTGCGAGCCGAGGTGAGGCCCACCAACAGAGCTGTTTTAATGGTGACCAGCCTGATGTCTGCGGATGCCATTGGCATTGGCATTGGCTTGAACGGTTGGTGCGCAAAGGCGCCCAACACTATATTGAGGTCTCAAACTGGGTGTGGTTTCTCTTTGGCTAGACCCGCCAAATGTCGCTTGAACACTGGGTTGGGAGAGGAGAAGACCTTCTCCTCCGAATTTCTGTAGGCCCCTATATCTGCCAAATAGGTGCAGCATGTATCCACCTGCACGCCTGAGTGAGCATGGTGTGCAGAGAAGGAGAGCCTGTCATCCAATGTGCATGTAAGGATCTCCTTGGAGTCGGTCCGGTGACAGAACCTATACCATTTTCTCTTATACTGGCTCCTAGTAGCCTTGCTCCTAGCACCCTGAATGATTTCTAGGTTGGCCTGTGATAAACCCAGGTATTTCAGTGTGACCTGCTCAGGAACCACGCTGCCAGGGCTAACTTCTGGGGGGGGGGTTGGAGGATCCTGCCCCCCTGTTGTGCCAGGAGATGTGCTGGGCCCAGCAGCAGGTGAATGGGAGGCTTGACCGAGAGGCTGAGAAGCCCTGAGAATGATAGTCTTGCGGGCCACCACAGAGCTATCAGAATGATGCTGAGGTGACATGATTCCTTTATATTGCAGATCACCATGTGGATCAGGGTTGTAGGAGGGAAGGCATATGCTGTCATGCCGCTCCACTGAATCTGGAAGGCATCGCCCAGGGAGCCGGGGCCCTACCCATGCCACGACGCAAACTGCTGGTACTTCTTGTTGTCCCAGCAGGCAAAGAGATCCACCTGCGGATGCCCCCATCTGCTGAAGATCTCCAGCAGCACCTGATTGTTGAATTGCCACTAGTAATTGTCCACTCCCAGTCTGCTGAGTCTGTCCGCTTCCAGGTTGGACTGCCCCAGAAGGTGGATGGTCTTCAGGTACATGTTGTTCTCCAGGGCCCAGTCCCACATGCTAACCGATAGGGTGCACAGTGGAGGGGACCTAGTACTACCCTGCTTGTTGATATAGTACATGCTGGTGGAGTTGTCCGTCTGGATGAGGACGACCTTGCCCCCAATGAGCGGAAGGAAAGCTTTGAGAGCTAGCCAGATGGCGTTCAGCTCCAGTCAGTTCATATGAGACTCCTGGTCCTGCAGCGTCCAGACTCTGTGTATACTGTGGTTGTCCAAAGTGGCCCCCCAGCCTTCCAGGGAGGAATCCGTATTAATGGTGACCTACGGGGCCAGCTGTTGGAAGGGCCTGCCCCTCTGCAGGATGCAGTCCCCGGACTACCATGTGAGGTCCGGGCGTAGAGATGGAGGAATGCTGACAAGCTCTGCTTGGGAGCCCCGCTCCTGATTCCCCAAGGCTGCGAAGTGCAGCTACAATCTCCTCATCTGGAGTCTCATGTAGGGTACAGCCAGTAGGACTGCTGCCAAGATGCCTAATAAGTGTTGGTACCACCAGGCTGAGGTCACTTCTCGGGTGAGGAAGTGAGTAGTGGCCCTCTTGATGGCCGTGAATTTGTCCTCCGATAGGAAAACTCTCTCTGAGCTCAAGTCCCATATGAGACCCAGGAAGATGAGGCTCTGCGTAGGCTGCAGCTGAGACTTCTTGAGGTTGATCGAGAACCCCAGCTCGTTGAGTGTGATCATAAGGGTGCAGGGAGTGTGAGGAACAGCCTCTGCAGATCTCGCCCTGACAAGCCAGTCGTCCAGGTACAGGTAGACGTGGTGGCCCTGCGCCCTGAGGAGGGCTGCCACCGCATTCATGAGCCTGGTTAATATCCTGGGGGCTGAATTGAGGCCGAAGGGTAGCATCTTGTATTGGAAGTGGCAGCCCATGATCCTGACACGTAGAAAGGAATGATGCGGTTGCCAAATCGGGACTTGTAGGTAAGCGTCCTTCAGATTCAGGGAGCACATCCAGTCTTCCCTGAACAATGTCTCCGCAATCAGTGCTGGCATAGCCATCTAGAATTTCTGAAGAGGGAGGGAGAGGTTGATGGTGGAAAGGTCCAACATACCCCTCAGGCCAGCCTGGTGCTTCTTTTGTATGGTGAAAATGCTGGCATAGAAGCCCAATCCTCGCTGTGAGGCTGGGACTTCTACCACTGCCTGGCTCTCGACGAGTGACCAAACTTCTGCCAACAGAGTTGCTGTCACAATCTGTGGGAGTGGAGGGGAAGAGGGAGGAGAGGAAGGGATAGGTAGGCGGTAACCCATGGATACTACAGAGAGGATCCAGTGGTCTGCAAACCTCTGGTGCCAAAACTGTGCGTGAAGGGCAAGCCTGCCACCCACTGGAGACAAGTGGACCCGAAGGGACGCATCATGCCTTTTTTCCCCACTGAGGCTGTTGCGGAGGAGAGGGACTGAAAAATTCCCTTGCTCCCCCGTTTTATTGTTTGCGCCAGTGTTGACTCAGCGAGCGGTCAGGCTATATGGACGTCCGTTCTTGGAAGCTGCTGAACCCTACGAATGTCTGCCCCTTGTCAGAGTATTGATGTGACTGGGTGTACGCCTTGGGCATGGCCTTCGTAAGGATAGATAACGACTTTGCAGTTTGTGAACTGTTTTTGTTTTTATCTAACTCCTCATCGGTGGTGGAGTGAAAGAGGTCTTCCCCCCCCCTCGAAGGGAAGGTCCAATATGTGTTCCTGGACTTCTGGGTTAAATTTAGTAGCTCGAAGCCAGGCAGTCATTCTCATGCCTATGGCGATGCATATGGCCCAGCCAGAGGTGTCAATGTGGGCCACAGTTGACGCAATGATGTCTTGCAACACCATTTTAGCCTCTGCCAGTCCCGCCTTGAAACGTGACTGGCTCTGCACCGAAAGTTCTGGAAGGAAGTCAGCTATTTCCTGCCAAAGCCTCTGGTTAATGGCTGCAGCTTTGGATTGACGAAGATGCAGCGAAGCGTTGGAATAAAGCTTCTTCCCGTACGCCTCCAAGATCTTCTCCTCCTTGCCTAGCAGTGCAGAGGACGAGGTGGCCGAGGACAACTGCGGCTTTGAATAATGTGACACTGCAGCAATCACCGAAGGGTGTCGTTGAGTGTGGGCCAACAGCAAGAGTGGCTCTCCCTCCATTTGCCTATACTTAGCATCCAGGCGTCGATTGACAGGGCAGGCCAAATGGGGCTTGAGCCACCCCTTTTTGGCCAAGGCGACAACGTCCTTCTGCATCAGGATCCCCGTTATAGCCGTGGGTCATAGAGTGAGGACCTCTGCAAGTACCCCCGCCTCGGGCGGAGGAAGGCCCAAGTACTCTGCCAGACCTGCAAGTGTTAGTGGAAGGCCTTTTTGGACGATGGTGTGTCAGGGTCTTCTTCCTCGTCTGTGTCCACAAGGGCGTCTGGCTGGTCCAGAGCAGGTGGAGGTGTGCTGGGTGCCAAGGGCTGAGGTGTGGAGACCGGAGCCAGAGGCTGCAGCAGAGGCTGGTATGGAACCGCCTGAACTGTGGGATGCAGGGGAGCCGGAATCGAAGGAGCCGGCGTGGGCAGCAGGGGCTGCACAGGGGCCTGTGGTGCTGGAGCCATAGGAGTAATGACTATAGGCGCTGGCAGAGGGGCAGGAGGGAGCATGTACCTGATTACATCCAAGGATGGACCCCATCTGATGAGATCTCATGAGCGTGAGGAACTTTTCAAACAACCTGTCCTCGCAGGCTGGTGAGGTGGCAGGTGATATTGACAGGGTAGCGGGCGGCTGCTGAGGATGGTGCATACTATGTCTAGCTGTTTGAGGGGGGAACCTGCCCTGCGCTGCTGATGGATAAGCTGTAGGCCACATACCTGGTTGACACAAGTCGCACCTTGTAACTCGTTCTCTCACCTTCTCCGTTCCTCGGGCGGTATTGGACGAGCATCCATCTTGTCGAGCTGCGTCCCACATGCCGAAGTTGTGGTGCTTGGCTCACTGGGCCCGGCCTTCTCCAGGACTCTTGGCGATGGAGCATGAAACCTACCCTGCACCTCAGGCCAAGGCCTGGTAGGCGTGTCACCCTCGGGAGAGTTGCCGGTAGTGCTGCGTGCACGCGCCCCCTCGGACATGTTGCCGTACAAGGGCGTATCACCTCGGGTGTACACCCGGTAAAAGAACCTTGCGGTCCCTCAGCACTGTCTCCAGAAGGATCTAAAGACCCCTCAGCTTGGCGGCCGGTAGCTGAATTAGCCTCGGTACTTGTGCTGGTGCGAGAACCTGAGAGGTACCTCCCGTCTAGGCATTGCCTTGGAAAGGAATTGCCCTTGCGGGGTGCACTGGAAAAGAGCAGCCCTCCCTTGGGCCTTGACTTATGTCTGACAAAGTCCTTCAAGTCCTCTAGAGGTGACTTCTCGAAGAGCCCCCTCCACCTAGCTAGTTTGTTCTTCAACGCACGCAAATAAAGTGCATTGCACGCGGTGCAACCCTCCCATCCGTGGTCGCGCTAAGGCAGCGGAGGCAAAGAACATGGGGATCTGATGTAAGGAAGAGCCCCTCGCAGGCTGGACACCTGCTGAAGCCCGCTGAAGTCGACATGCGCCGGCATGGCGCCAGATGACCGAGTACCTGAATGATAAAAGACGACCTGAAACACAGAAGAAAGAATCTGGGGAAGAGCGCGTGGTATTACATGGCCAGAGCCGAACCCAAGAGTGCTGGTGAAATCGGCCCGTTTCCGGCGACGTGGAAAAGGGGACTGGGGAGTGGCGCCGGTGGGCGGAGTCAGGGGAGCGCATGCTCCCAGGGCTGCGTCCTGCGTGCCTCTAAATTTAAAGGGGGAAGAAGGTGTTTTCTGGTGAAAAATGTTCCGTCATCCGTCTCTAGTGAGGGACGCCCATGCAGTATGGAGGGGACGGGACGTAAGATTAACTGCCTTTGCTACTCCCAGAGGGTTTTTTCAATTCAAAGTCTTATCTTTTGGGCTACATGGTGCTCTGCAACATTTCAGAGACTCATGGATAACATTTTACAACCATACTCAAAATTTTGCGGCTCCTATATAGATGACATTGTAATATATAGGAAGACCCCCTCTATACCATTGTGAGTGTATTCAGAAAAGCAGGATTAACCGCTAATCCAAAAAAGTGCAAACTGGCCTATTCAGCAGTAAAGTATCTGTTCTTTTTGTGGCTAAGGGCACTGTCCAAAAAATAGAACTAAGAATCTTCCCAATTTGTGGTTAGCTCACAGTGTACTCTTCAAAAAAGAAGCTGCACATCTTTATTATTGGCTGTCATTTGTTTGTTATTTGTTTATTTGTTATTTGCAAAAGCGTTAACGATTTTCCATCACCCTTCTGCTTGGTTGTTTTGTTATTTCTTTTTGCTTCTTCTTTTTGACCTACAACTTTGTGACTTACCTCTTCGACATTCTAATAAGTCCAATTGTGGACCCTATGTACACCCACTACATTACCTGGTTTTCAATACCATTGTGAAGCCATTATGGGTATCAGGTTGCCTCATCCCCTTGTACACACTCTTGCATTCACCACCATATACTCATAGACCACATACACACAGCTGAGTGAACGACGCCCACCACGCATCCTGCCCACCAGCATGATTAACGTTACATATTGCATTATTGCCAACTACACCACACTCTTGCATCATCCACCATTTATTTATAGACCCGATCCCTCCGTGAGCGATCGCAGGCCCCAACGCACCTTGCACAACATCAACTCTGCATCCATCATTATTAATTTTATATATCACATTTTTTTTGCTAACCATACCATGGTGTTCATTACTTTACATTCCTATCCACGATTCCATTCCAATCACTAGATGGTCAGCATCCCGTGCGTCCGTTCCCATGGAGGCACGGATCGCGATGCGTCATAGTGTCCTTGAACGTAAGACGACGCGTCGCCTAGCCAAGACAGCCATTTTGCATACAAGCATCTCCTATGCTAGCACCTGCGAAGTCCATGTTAACCTGCATGCCTCAGCGCAGCACGAGTCTCAGCAACAGGTAAGCGGAATCTTCTGAACACTATTCTCATGCACATCACAGCTAAGTGCTTTAACATCCTAATACAGTTATTTTTACCTCTAGGGTACAGGACTTTTTCCAGATGGTGACAATATTCCCATGATGTTCCAGGTAACATGATTTTGGCCTAGCGCTTGCACATTATGATCTGATATTGCACCATATCCCCCCATTTTCGCTAACACGGCTCTATTTTCCCCCACATAGATCCATGTTTTAAGGAGCAACCAGCTACCTTATTTCTGTCATTTTGAGCAAATTTTTTAACCAGTAACAGCAATACATGTTTGTGTATCCCTGGATTTGCCCTGATTTTGTTACTTTTCTTTTATTGTTATTTGCCCTTTTGGTTTGTACACCATACAATCAACCCTATTGGTATGTACTTACCCACATTGGCATCAAAGTTCCTTAATCTCATTTTGTGAAAATGACTGCTTATATTCACTATATATCACGGGGTGGTATTTGGGTGAATGGTGTGAATGTTACTATGTACTATATTCATGATATATGTCACCCTCATCTCTCTACAGTTTTCCCTAATGGCACTGTCCAACCGCAACAGGAAAAGGTGCAGGTTGTCCTGGAGACACCCCCTCCAAAAACAAAAAAGGTTTTAAGGGCTTTTTTGGGATTAATCGGGTACTACCGCAGATTTATTACAAACTTTTCTAATAAAACATTCAGACTGACAGACAAGTTGAAAAATGCTGATCCCCAAAAGATCAGGTCACAAGAAGAGGATCCAATCACAAGACAGTCAGCGTCCCGTGCGTCCGTTCCCATGGAGGCACGGATCGCGAGGCTTCATAGTGTCCTTGAACACAAGACGACGTGTCGCCTAGCCAAGGCAGCCATTTTGCATACAAGCATCTCCTATGCTAGCAACCCGCGCGGTCCATGTTAACCTGCACGTCACAGCGCAGCACGAGTCTTGGCAACAGGTAAACGGAATCTTCTGAACACTGTTCTCATGCACATTACAGCTAAGCGCTTAAACTTCCTAATACACTTACTTTTTACCTCTATGGTACGGGACTTTTTTACAACCTTGAAACTGGCCTTATGCCAGGGCCCTGTTTTAGGCATGCTGACTTTTCCAAAGAATTAATTCTTCAGATGGATGCTTCCTTAACGTCAGTAGGAGCTATTCTGTCACAAAACTATGATCAGTTTGAACATACCATCCTATACATCAGTAGAAGCTCTTTCCCTGAGAGAAAAACAATTTGTTCATTGTGTTAGAGGCACTGGCGATCAAATGGGCCATATTTACCTAAGGTATTACCTATTAGGTGAAATGTTTTGCTTAGTGACGGACCATTCTCCTCTAGTTTGAATTAGTCCGAGAAAGGAGTCCAAACCTCGGGTAATGAAGTGGTTCTTGGACCTTTAGCCAACCTGCTTTAAAGTGGAACACCGGAAAAGTCGAGAACAAGGCAATGTAGACTTTCTCTCCTGGTTTACCTGCGGAGCACCTCAGCCCAACCTGCATTGGTGAAGGGTATGTGAGAAACCTGAGGGTATTCTCACTCCTAGACTCCTTGGATTCTCTGCAGAGGTGGCCAGGCAAAGGCCATTACTATTGAATACCGACCCTGGGGGTGGAGAAGAGAGGGAGGATTACCTGGGTGAGGGGACTTTGTGGACAGAGTGGGATGCCCTTAGCTGAGACATGGTATCCCCGTTCTCTACTAATAAACCAACGCAACACTTCCCCCAACCTTCACAGGCTGTTATCAACCAAATCCCCTCATTTTGCGACAATTGACACTTGGCAGTACTGGGACGAAGAAGAGGGAACTAAGAGCAATGAAGACTATGCTCTTTTACCACTCTTGTACTGGAACGGGGAAGAAGCCTGCTAACAGCCATGAAGGTCAGGCATGTCCCTTTAGTTGTGTTCAGGCAAGTCTGATTGGTCCTCTACACCTGCAGCCTGTCAGGTGTATAAATGCAGCCCTGCCCAGCGTCAAAAGGGAACAACAGAAGGGCCACGTGGCCGGTGCATGCAACAGAGAACTGTACAGTGTAGCATAGCAGTTAGGGCTCCCTGGAGCAGATTGAAGAAGGTGAAGGGAGCAGTGTGGAAAGGCTGCCCCTTTCCTTTCTGCTCGAAGTGCTTGTTCCCCTGTGGTGGAGGACCACCACAGAAGTGTCTGAGGGGCAGGAACTGGAGCCCTGACACTAAAAGCATAAGTCAGTGCGATCTGTGCTAAAGCACAAACTCCTAAAGGTGACTGGTGAGTTTCTGGTGAAAGAGAAACCTGGTGCGCGCATGTGTGAACTTTATAATTTGCTGAATTCTTTGCATTGGAATGGTCACATGCTTCGGATTAGCACGTTTTCGAAAGTCTCCGATCATTTTATTGCCAATGATCAAACAGATGGGAATACTTTGTATCGGAGTGGTCGTGTGGGTCAAGAAACACATTTTGATGGTCTCCAAACAGTGAACCATTCAATTAAAGTGAAACGAACATATATTGAACTAGTGATGAAGTGAAAATGAATCATAAGCAAGATGTATAATTATTGAATACTGTACTCAATTTAAACCTTGCTACCAAACAGAATTCAAACCTTTGCAACCCAAAAAGGGGAAAGGAACTTTAAATTCGAGCAAACCATTGTATATTGAAGTGCTTAAAATGAATATAACTCTAAACAAACCACAGTATGATGAAATCTAATGCGACCTTAATTAACCTGCAAAAGGATTCGGAAGCAATATTTGAAAACAACTGACAGAACTGTGGAGCCAAGGATCCTTTCTATTTCTTTTTTAACTCTATCACTTGCAAATTGGGGGAAGGGAACCCCAATGACTTGGGGAGGAAACCGTGAGACCTTAATAAGACTACTGCATCCTAAATCCAAGAAATTGAGTTTTTAGACTTATTTGGGAAACTGTGTTATACTTGGGAAGAGAGCTGAAAGGAAGCTTCTAGCTGGAAGAAGCTCAGAACGTTGTGTTAAACACTATTTTCTTTTGGTTGCTGACATTCCTACACATTGTACAAATATAGTTTTGAGGGTAAGTATAGGGTTTGGACAAAGAGAGATTCTTAAATTGAACTTTTTGACTCAGACTTTCCTTAGTTTTATTTATGTTGGGAAAATCCACCTTAGTATAGGAATGTTATACCTTTTTCCATCCTGACATTTAAGTTATTAAAATAGGTTCTTCTGAATTTGGATTCTGTTGTCTTTGTCACAATGCCTTTATATTTGTTGAATAGTCCATGAAATAAACAGGTAACCCTTATGTTAGATTCAGGAAAAAGTACTCTGCGTGGTGACTGCTGTATTTTTAATTCACAGTCCCCTTTTCTCCATGCTACAATCCTTTCCCGCCATACTTTTGAGTGTCCATCAATGGAATGGGAACAGAGCCTTTTGCAAAACAAAAAAAAAATCATCTTTCCCTTTAAATTTGTTACAAAACGGCAACAGCATTCAGTCCCTTCCATCTGCCTATCGGGAAAAAAGTATCTACACATTTTATGGAATGGAGTGTGGGCCATTGTAGTGTCTAGTGTACTCCTGGTCCATAGTCCCCTTTCCTACATACTATAGGGGCGTCCCTCGCTAGGGACGGGAACAGAACCTTTTTCACCAGAAAAATCATCTTCCCCTTTAAATTTAGATGTGTGCTGCCCTGAGAGCATGCGTTCCCCTGACTCCGCCCACCGCCCCACTCGTCAGTCCCCTTTGAAGCGTCAACAATATTAACAGTGGCTAATGGCACCAGTTCTATTAGGGGGAGAACGGTGGGACGTATGGAGGAAAGGGGACTATGGACTAGGAGTATGTTAGTCAAAATGGTGAGCAACTTATAATTACTCCTACGTCCTGTCCCCTTTAGGTCATACTGTACGGGCAATTAAAACTGAATGTAGGCCCAGGGTGGAGAGTTGCCCCGCCTAAGAAAAAAGGTTTCTCAACCCCGCATGGCCAAATGCTGCATCCGACCTGGCGCTGGCATCCAAGCAGTTGTGCTTGCAGAAGCCAGAGGGAGTAGCCCACGTAGCCGCTTTGCTGATAACCTGCCACGGAACGTGTCTTTGGAAAGCTAGGGCTGTGGCATTAGCTCTGATGGCGTGGGCATGCATGTTTGCTGGCACTGGCTTATGCTGCCCTTCATACGCCTCCTTGATTGCCATAACCACCCACTTTGCTATGGAAGCCTTGCCTGACAACCTGGTTTTGATCCCTCAAAGGTGATGAAGAGAGTGTCTGATTTACGGAAGCTCTTGGTCCTGTCCAGGTAAAATCTTAGCGCACGTTTGACATCCAGACAGAGCAATTCTCTCTGAGCCTCATCATTAGGCTCTGCAAAGAATGTAGGTAATACTATCTCCTCATTCAGGCCAAAGGAGGTGATGACCTTAGGTAGAAATGCGGGGTGTGTTCTGAGCACCACCTTGTCATTGTGAAATGTAGTATATAGCTCTGAAGCCACCAGCGCCTGGATTTTGCTGATTCGGCGTGCCAACGTAAGGCCCACTAGCAGGGCTGTCTTGATGGTAACTAGCCTTAGGTTCAAATGGTTTAAGCGCCAGGGTGCCCAGCACCACATTAAGGTCCCACACAGGGTGTGGTTTCTTTATAGGTGGGTACAGTCAAGTTAGATCCGCCCAGTAAGTGCCTTTTAACCACCGGATTCGAGGATGAAAAGACTTCCTCAGCCGAGTTCCTGTAGGCTCCAATGGCCACGAGATATGTGCAGCATGTGTCTACATGTACCCCTGAATGGGCGAGGTGCGCTGAGAAGGATAGAATGTTGCCCAACAAACAGGTCAATGGATCAATTTCCTTTGATTCTTCCCATTGACAGAAACTGGTCGACTTGCTTTTGTACTGGCTCCTGGTAGCATCGCTCCTAGCCGCTTGAATGATATCCAGGTTAGCCTGTGACAGGTGCAGATGCTTCAATGTAACCTGTTCAGGAACCACGGTGCAAGGGCTAACTTCTATGAAGCAGGGTGAACCACTGTGCCTCCTTGCTGGGAGAGTAGGTGTGCTGGGCCCAAATGGAGGTGTACCGGGGGCTGATCCAACAGACTGAGAAGTTCCGAGAACCAGGGTCTGGCAGGCCACCATGGCACTATCAGGATAAGCCAAAGGAGCAGCGGTTCCTTGACCCTGCAGATGACCCAGTGCACCAAGGCAGTGGGGGTAAAGGCATACACATTCATGTTGTTCGACGGGATCTGCATGGCATTGCTTAATGAAACCCTGCCTTGCCCTAGCCATGAGGCAACTGGGGGCATCTCCTGTTGGTACTGGTGGCAAAGAGGTCCACCTGTGGATGACCGCAACCTGGTGAAGATCCCATGAAGGAACTCCTCGTTCAACAGCCATTCGTAGTTGTCCGAGCCAGCCTGCTGAGCCTTTTCACCTTTAGGTTGGACTCTCCTGAGACATGGATTGCCGACAAGTGCATATTGCTCACCAGAATGCACTCCCAAATGTTGATAGACAGTCTGCAGAGGGGAGGAAACCTGTTGCCACCCTACTTGTTGATGTAATACATGCAGGTGGAGCTCTCTGAATAAATGAGAATAGACTTGCCGGTGATCATGGGGAGGAAGGCTTTGAGGGCAAGCCAGATAGCCATCATCTCGAGGCAGTTGATGTGAGCCAGCTGCTCCTGACATGACCATACTCCATGGACACTGTGGCCCCCCATCCCTCTAGAGATGAGTATGTGGTAATGGTGCCCTGAGGTGCCGGAAGGGCCTGCCTATCCGCAGGTTGATGTCTGTACCCCACCAGAATAGATCCTGGTGGAGATGTTGTGGTATGCTGACCTGCTCCGCCTGAGATCCATTCTCCTGATTCCAGGAGGTTGAGAAGTGCAGCTACAGCCTCCTCATTTCGAGCCTTGTATGTGGCACTCCGAGGAGGCATGCGCCCATGACTCCCAACAGGTGCTGGTACCACCACGCCGAGGTAATTGCTCTGCTGAGAAAATGTCCAGTGGCCCTCTTGATAGCTACGATCTTGTCAGCTGAGGGGAAGATCCTCTTGGACCTCGTGTCCCATATAAGGCCCAGGAAGGTTAGACTGCGTGGGCAATAACTGTGACTTTTTGAGATTGATAGAAAATCCCAGGTCGTATAGTGTATCCATGAGTGAGGAGGTCATGTGCTGGACCGCCTCCGCAGATCTCGCCCTGACTAGCCAGTCATCTAGATATGGATAAATGTGATGGCCCTGTGCCCTGAGTAGGGCTGCCACTGCCTTCATTAGCCTTGTAAAGACCTTGGGGGCCGAAATGAGTTCAAATGGTAGAACTCTGTATTGAAAGTGAAAACCCATGTTCCTGAACCTCCGGAAGGACCAATGGGCTTCCCAGATCGGGACGTGTAGGTGGGAATCCTTCAGATCCAGGGAGCACATCCAGTCTCCCACACACAATGTCTCCGCTATGAAGGCTGGAGTAACCATCTTGAACTTTTGGAGGGGAAGGGAAAGGTTCAAGGAGGAAAGGTCCAACACAACTCGCAGGCCAGCCTGGTTCTTCTTGTGTATGGCAGAAATTTGGGAATAGAAGCCCAGGCCCCGCTGCAAGGCTGAGACTTCCTCCACTGCCTGACTCACTGCAAGTGAGCGGATTCCCAGGAAGGACAAGAAGAAATCGGGATCTGGAAGTCCGTGGATGCCACAGAGAGGATCCATGGATCTGTGAACTTTGTCTGCCATCAGTGTGCGTCAAGGGTAAGCCTGCCCCCCACCGGAGACTTGTGGATCCAGATGAGCCTGTCACAACTTTTTCCCCTCTGTGGCTAGGGCTGAGGGGGACTGGGAAAAACCCTTGTTAGCCGACTTGTGCTGTTTACGTCTGTGCTAGCTAGGGGATCTGTCCGGTTGTCTGGATTGTCTCTCCTGGAAGCCCCTAAAGCCTCCAAACGACCGACCTTTGTCCGAGCGCTGGTGCGTTTGGCTGTAGGTTTTAGGTGTGGACTTAGTAAAAATAGTTAAAGATTTTGCTGTCTGGGAGCTATTTTTTTCTTATCAAGTTCCACATCCGTTGTTGAATGGAACAGGTCACCCCCCTTGAAAGGCAGGTCTAGTATGCACGTCTGGGTTAAATTTTGTCGCCCTGAGCCAAGCCAGCCTTCTCAAGTCCGAGTAAATACAAATGGCTTGGCCCGATGTGTCAATGTGGTCCACCGTGGACTCCATTAGATCTTGTGCCACGATTTTAGCCTCCGGCAGCCCAGCCTTGAAGCAAGCATGGCTGCAGGTTGGGAGTTCAAGAAGGAAATTTGCAATTTCCTGCCACAACTTCTGGTTGACTGCCGCCAACATGGCACCAGCGTTGGCCTGTCTCAGATGCAGAGTGGCGCTCAAGCACATTTTGTTCCCGAACGCCTCCAAGACCTTTTCCTCCTTGCCCAGTATCACAGAGGCCGAAGCCGCCGATGAGGATTGTGGCTTAGAGTATAGTGATACTATCACTGAGCAGTGCGGTTGGGGGTGTGCAGACAATAGGGTGTCCCCTTCCGTTTGCCTGTACTTAGCGTAGAGACGCCTGTTGGTAGGCTGGGTAGAATGCGGCTTGAGCCAACTTTTTTGGCTAATACTTTGACATCCTTTTGAAGTGGAATACCAGATCTAGTAAAAGGATGTAGCCTAAGAACTTCAGCCAGTACCCACGCCTCCGGTTGATCCACCTGTGGCTGCGGGATTCCTAGGTACTCAGCCAGGCCCACCAGGCGCTCACGAAAAGCTTTGGCTGATGATGGGGTGTCTGGGTCTTCCCCCTCATATGTGTCCACTGTTGTGTCCTGCAGATACAGGGTGTCAAAGGTTTCCCCCCCGGCTCACCTGAGTTCTCTTCTTGTGGCGTTCCGCGGAGGACTCCTTCTCCCGGCCGGACCGGGACTTGTATAAGTGCGCGCGAGTCGAGTCAGACTCCAGCGCGAGCGTTCAAACTTCCAGGAAGTCGCGTGTTCCAGGACGTCCAGGAAGAGGATCGAAGAAAGGTAAGAGATACTGGAAGCAGGGGAAAAGGGAAGAAAGAATAAGGGAGTTGGCCAGGAACTTGGAAAGGTAACGCCGAGCAGCACACACACGTCGAGACACTACCGCGGAGGTGTGGCCCATTTATAGAACGTGCCATGTCCGATGTACGGGCTAGTACGGAACACGGCACTGGGCACGGCCATGTTGGAAGTATCAAGGAGCACACTCTCCGTCTGGACCAGGACCAGGAAGACCAGAAGGGGTTATGTCCATGGTTCATGACAGCATGCCTCCTCCGAAACCCCGTCCCACCAGGCTTGCCAGGGTGTACGAGATGGAATCTACTCAGCAATCGAGGGGTGTTTAGGTTGGATAGTGGTTCCCATGTTCTCTCGCTAGGAGGATAGCCTTTCCACTCGACCAGGTATTGAAGTCGACCCCTTTTGTACCTGGAGTCACATATTCTGGATACTTCATATTCCAGCTGATTGTCCACAATCAGAGGACTGGGTCTGCCGGTTTTCCGGGTGGAGTGGATGTAGGGTTTGAGTAGAGAAGTGTGAAAAACTGGATGTATTCTCTTCCAGGAGTCTGGTAGCTTGAGCCGATAAGAAACAGGATTGATGATTTCTTTTATGGAAAATGGACCATAATATCGGGGGGCTAACTTGTTAGGGCGTAGATGTCATGGTAATAGTTTCGAGGACAACCAGACCTGGTCACCAATAGAATAGGAGGGTGCTGGTCTTCTTTTGGAATCAGCATATCGCTTAGTGCGAATCTGGGCCTTTCCCAATTGTTCCTTGGCTTCCTTGTGGATGTTGAGGAGAGTTTCAATCCAGGAATCAAGTGAAGGTACTGGAGTTGGATGTGGTAGAACTGAAGGTAACACGGAGGGATGAAAACCTTGACTGCAATAGAAGGGGCTAACGTTGATAGCTGAGTGATCTGAATTGATATAGGCAAATTCGGCCAAGGGCATAAGGAGCGACCAATCATCCTGTATCTTGGTTGAGAAACAACGAAGATATTGCTCCAGGGTTTGATTAACATGTTGTGTGGCCCCGTTGGTCTGTGGGTGATATCCAGATGAAAGAGCGCGTTGAATCCCTAGAACACGACAGAGATGTTTCCAAAATTGTGAAATATATTGCAGTCCTCGGTCCGATATGATCTTGGAAGGGAGTCCATGAAGACGGAAAATGTGTTCTAGGAAAATTCCTGTGAGCTCTAAAGAGGAAGGAAGTTTATAGAGAGGTGTGAAATGTGCCATATGAGTAAACTAGTCTATGGTTACCATGACGGTCGTGTAACCCCGGGAAGGTGGTAATTCCACAATGAAGTCTGTAGCTATACATTCCCATGGTCTTGTTGGCAGTGTAGGTTGCAATAGAAGGCCCGCCGGTTTCTTATTGTCGTGCTTATTCTGACTGCAGACAGTACAGGTCTTGATGTACTCTTGTACCTTGCATTTCATTTCCGTCCACCAAAACTGTCTTTGTATAAAACGGAGCGTGTTGGTTACACCACGATGTCCAGAATGAAAAGTATCATGGCAGAGAGTTATTATTTTATGTTGAAGTTTCGGTGTGGGAATGACCAAGGCATTGTCCTTGAATAAGTATCCTTCCTTGATTCTTAAGTTCCAGGGATTCTTCCTAGAGACGTCCTTCCAGAGGTCAGAGGACAGGGTTTTGGCTCGAATCTCTTCCAAGAGGTTGATCGCTTGAGCTATAAAGATTGTGTTGGGAAACATTGTAGGATAGGTCCTATCTTCAGTGGTTAAATAGTCAGGACGTCGGGACAAGGCGTCCGCAATCACGTTTTGTGATCCAGGAACATGAGTGATTTGGAATTGGTACTGGGCGAAGAAGTAGGCCCAACGCGCCTGACTACTGTTCCTGCAATCCATAGATTGGAGAATATGTAGATTTCGATGGTCCGTACGGACCTGGACTGGATATCTAGCACCCAGGAGTAAATGTCGCCATTCTGTGAAGGCTTGGCGGATTGCCAACAGCTCCTTTTCCAGGACGGAGTAATGGGTTTCGCTGGTTGTTAGGGTTCTAGAGAGGTAAGCCACTGGGTGGTCTATCTTGTCCTCAAGCACCTGTTTCAAGACTGCTCCTATGGCACGGTTGCAGGCATCCGTTTCCACTATGAAAGGGTGATCTAAGTCAGGCTGAGCCAGGACGGGGGCTTGCGTGAATCTTGTCTTCAAGCGTTGAAAAGCCTTCTCTTGCGAGGAAGACCAGATGAAGGGAACATCCTTCTTCAGCAGAGCAACAATCGATTGGACGAGCTCAGAAAAGGTAGGAATGAACTTTTGATAAAAGTAAGCAAGTCCCAAGAAAGACTGAACCTGTTTCACCGATGTAGGAGCAGGCCAGGCCAGTATGGCCTTTACCTTTGAAGGGTCCATTCCAACTCCTTCTGCGCTGAGGATGAATCCAAGGTAATGAACTGAAGTCACGTGAAAAAGACATTTCTCAGGTTTGACCAAGAGCTTGTTTTCACGGAGCCGTTGTAGTACCGCCATGACATGTTCTTCATGTTTCAAGGGATCCTTGGAATAAATCAAGATGTCGTCTAGATAGACAATGACAAAGAGAAAAAGCATGTCAGAAAACACCCTATCCATGAAATGTTGAAAAACTACAGGGGAATTAGCTAATCCAAAGGGCATGACTAGATATTCAAAGTGACCAAAGGGCGTTCTAAAGGCGGTCTTCCATTCGTCCCCTTCCCGGATACGGATTAAGTGATAGGCACCCTGGAGGTCCAACTTCGTGAATATTACGGCGCCTCTGACAGCTTCCAGGATATCTGAAATCAGAGGCAGAGGGTACCGATCTTTGAGGGTGCATTGATTTAGACCACGGTAGTCGAGGCAGGGTCTGAGTTCCTTGGAATCCTTCTTAGGAACGAAGAACAATGAGGCACCCACTGGAGATTTTGAGGGTCTTATGGTGCCATTTTCCAAATTGATGTCCAGGTATTCTCGGAGGGCCTTTTTCTCAGGTTCTGAAAAGATAAACATTCTGCCAAAGGGAATTACTGCCGAGGGATCTGTCTCAATGGCACAATCTTCGGGTCTGTGAGGGGGTAAAGCCTGGACTATGGCAGTCGAAAAGACATCAGTATATCCTTGGTAGACCTCTGGGACTTGTACAATGTTGGAAACCATGAGTGAGGTTTTTTGCTCTCCTGAATGTTCAATAGCTGGTGTTAAGGAGAGATCCAGGGATAAACAGTGGGACATACAAAACTCAGAGCCCAGAAACAATGACCCTGCTGTCCAATTAATGTACGGATTATGTCTTTGAAGCCAGGGCATACCCAGAACCATTGGGTAATGGGCCGATTTGATGATGTCGAATGTAATCTGCTCTTGGTGGTGGTTTATGGAGAGACGGACCTCTTTTGTCTGTAGGGTTATGGGTCCTGAAGAGAGAGGTCTCCCATCAATTGCTTCTACCTGCTGTTTAATGTTCCGTGACTCATATGGTATTTTATGTCTGATAACCCAGTCTTGATCAATGAAAATTCCCATAGCTGTACAGTCCACCAGGGCCAGTATGGGATAGGTATTGTGCTTGGAGGGCGATAGAAAGGCCTGTAGCACCACCAGGTTATTCTGTCCAGGAGAGTTCAAGGATGTGATTGATGTGGAGCAGACATCTTTCTCCCGAAACCTCGCTCCATCTAGGGCCGGGAGCTGGCGTTTCCTAAACGCCGTGGAGGGGCTAAAGGACATTCTCTAACAAGATGCTTGTCTGAGGCACAATACATACACAGGCCGGTGTGAATTCTTCTCATCCTTTCTTGTGGAGTAATTGGCCCACGAAGGGCGCCTATTTGCATTGGTTCGGAGTCGTTATCAGGGGTTGAGACAGGATTGGATTTCACAGTCGACTCCGGAGGGGTTCGTCGAAAGGCAGTCTTAGCCTTTTTCCTTTCAGCCCTTCTTTCCTGGATACGAAAGTCTATTTGTAAGGATAGATCTACCAAAGCCTGAAACGAACTGGGGAGAGCCACTCTGGCTAATTCATCCTTGATATCGTCATTTAGACCCCTGCGAAATAAGGTGAAACTCGCTTCAGGGCCCCAATCAGCCTCCTTTACCAGCTGTTTGAATCTGGTAACGAACGTTAGCATATCCTGGGATCCTTGCCGAAAATCAAGTAGGCGTTCCTGGGCGCTGAACACTTGTTCGGGACGGTCAAACATAGACTTGAGCGCCTGGATAAATGCATCATAATCGTCCAGGAGGACGTCTCCAGAGTTCACTAGGGGAGTGGCCCAAGATAACGCATTCCCTGTAAGGTGGGAGATTATGAAGCCCACCTTGGCCCTGGAAGTTGAAAAATAATGGGGCTTGAATGTAAAATGCACCAAGCAGGAATCCAGAAATCCACGTAAGGATTTTGGCGAGCCATCGTATTTGTCTACCACTCCACCCAGTATCACGCTTTCCTTATTGGCAGAGTCACGTGACAGCACTAATTGTTTCAAGGCTGCGTTCTCTGCCTTTAAGTTCTGTACTTCGGTTGTTAGCTCCTGCATGCCACGCATGAGGTCCTGGACCGCTTTCTCCATAGCGGTATCAGTGTTGATCGTTTCGCGTCTCAATCTGTCAAAGGTTTCCCCCCGGCTCACCTGAGTTCTCTTCTTGTGGTGTTCCGCGGAGGACTCCTTCTCCCGGCCGGACCAGGACTTGTATAAGTGCGCGTGAGTCGAGTCAGACTCCAGCGCGAGCGTTCAAAGTTCCAGGAAGTCGCGTGTTCCAGGACGTCCAGGAAGAGGATCGAAGAAAGGTAAGAGATACTGGAAGCAGGGGAAAAGGGAAGAAAGAATAAGGGAGTTGGCCAGGAACTTGGAAGGGTAACGGCGAGCAGCACACACACGTCGAGACACTACCTAGAGATATCGATGAGACGCGCGGAGGCGCGGGGGCATGGCCCATTTATAGAACGTGCCGTGTCCGACGTACAGGCTAGTACGGAACACGGCACTGGGCACGGCCATGTTGGAAGTATCAAGGAGCACACTCTCCGTCTGGACCAGGACCAGGAAGACCAGAAGGGGCTTTGTTCATGGTTCATGACCCAGGGGAGCCGGAGGAGTGTTGGGCGCAGGCAGTTGTGGCGTGCTGATTATCAGTGCCGGAGGCTCCTAAGGCGGCAGAGCCGGAGCTAAACTGATAGGTGCAGGCATGGGAGCCAGGGGCTGAACTGGCCCCAGTGGTGGTACCGCCATGGGTGCTTGCGGCTGTACAGGAGAGTGCATGTCCCCGATTACGTCCCTGAGGATGTACCCATCTGTGGTGATCTCATGAGGGTGAGGAACTTCTCGAAGAACCTGTCTTCACAAGCTGGAGGTGTGCTTGATGGTATAGGCATAGGGGTAGGGACCTGAGGCTGCTGTGTCCTGGGCGCGCCCTGTCTCGCTAAATTGGGCGATATGTATCTGCCCTGTGAAGTGGAGGGATAGGATGTAGTCCAGGTGACTGGTGTGGTCCAATCCCACCTGGAAGTGCGCTCCCCTGCCTGATCTCCGAAAGGGAAGGGCATCGGGTGAACCACCATTTTGTCTGGCCTGGCGGCTATTTTGTTTTGCTCTGTGCCACATGCCTGCATAGCGGTAATTGCTGAGCTGGGACCGGCCTACACCAGTACGCTGAGCGGTGGTGGTTGCGACCTTCCCTGCACCTAAGCTCGAGGACTGGTAGGCGGAGTGCCCTCAGCCACTGGGCCAATAGTGCTTTGTGCAGGCGCCTCCGGTATTAGGGCATAGCCCCTGGGGTTGGGACCAAAACAGGGGGGTTCCTCTGCTCCCAGATAGTTTGTGTAGGGTGATCGAGAGTGTTCGCAGCACTAAGTGTGGCCAGCGCGCTGAGGTGAAACTGGGTGTGTGGTGGGTTTGAGAAGGTTGTGTCACTGCAGAAGAGAATGCATGGCAGAGGGGCATTGAGGAGCACTGCACTGCGGGCACCAGACTGAAACTTAAAGAGGATCGGACATGGGAGGTTTATCTTCGGCTTGACAGGCACAGTGGGAGTTTTGCATCCACATGCTTTATCGTTTAATAGAGGCAAGTGTTTCCTTGATACATGCTGAACGTCCTCAATAAACAGCAGGAGGATAAATTTGCATTGACTATATTTCAAACAAACTGGACCTTTTAACAATGTACTTATGTGGTTTGCTTGAAATATGACTACTTGACAAAACTAAAAGGTACTGCAATCACAAGGTATTCTGGTACCTAAAGTGTCTGTCTGCTACTGCTAATTTTGGTTTGATTTATTTATTTATTTATTCACATTTGTTAAGCGCACAGGCAGCCCAGAGGGCATCGTGGCGCTTGTTACAGATATGAACATGACTTGTTATACATACAGAAAAGTCATTACTTAGTTGCAAGAGAAAAGTAGTAGCTACAGGAGAGGAAGAGGAGAGGAGGAGGAGGAGAGGGTCAGAAGACATGACGTTGGAGGAGTTAGTTGAACAAGGTGGTTTTCAGTTTTTTTCGGAAGGCAGTGAGAGAGGTTTCTGCTCTGAGCGTGCTAGGTAATGCGTTCCATAGCTTAGGGGCGATGTAGGGGAAGCTTATTCCACCTGCTTTAGCTTGTTTGATGCGTGGGACCCTAAGTTGGTTGGTGTGGCATTGTCTCGTTGGTCTAGTGGAGTGAGATCTGACTAGCTTGTCAGACAGGTATGAAGGTGCAGACAGGTTAATACATTTGTGTGCGGTGGTAAGTATTTTTAATGTAATGTGCTCTTTAACAGGTAGCCAGTGTGCTTCCCTTCTGGTTTGCGCGATGTGGTCCCTTTTAGGTATATTGAGGGCTGCTCTTAGTGCATTATTTTGTGTTGTTTGGAGTTTATTGAGATTGGAGTTGGAGGTGCCAGCCAATAGCGCATTACAATAACCTATTTTGGCTCCAATGGTGGCTCTGGCAATGGATAGGCAATTATCTTTAGTTAGGAAAGGTTTGATTGCATTAATGAGCTTAGTGCTCAGGGCGGAGGCAGAGACAATGGAGTTGACTTGCTTGTCCATGGAGAGTGATGCGTCAATGTGGACTCCTAGTGTTTTAACAGAAGGTAGAACTGGGATGACACAATTGTCTATGCAGAAGTTGGTGAAGAGTGGGTCGAGGTTCGTGAGAGTGGATTTTTGGCCAAGGATGAGAATTTCGGTCTTATCTCCGTTAAGACATAGACCGTTTGTGGCCATCCATGCTTGGATGGTGGCGTATATATTCTGGAGGGTGGCTGCGTCCTGGTGGTAGAGTCCTGTGAGCGGGAGGAGTACTTGGGTATCGTCAGCGTAGTTGGTGTATGTGATCCCAAGTGCGTCCAGTTTATCAAAGAGAGGTTTGGTAAAAAGATTATAGAGGGTGGGAGCCGTACATGAGCCCTGAGGGACTCCATACCTGATGGTGGTAGGCTCTGCGTTGGCTGTATTGGAAAACACTTTCATCACTCTACCTTCGAGGAAGGAGGTGATCCAATTTGTGGCTTGTTTGGAGAAATGTGCGGCCTGAGTGAGATGGTTCGTGAGGATGGCATGATCGACTAAATCAAATGCCGCCGAGAGGTCTAGGAGGAGCAGAAGGGCTGGCTTGCCTTTATCTAAGATCAGGGTAATTTGATTCTTCAGATCTAGTAAGGCGGTTTCAGTGCCATGACCTTTGCGGAATCCGGACTGCCTTTTACCTAGGACAGAGTTGTTTTCCAGGTAGGCCTGTATCTGCATGTGTGCAGCTTTATCTAGGATTTTTAGGAGAAATGGAACAGTAGTAATGGGCCGATAATTATTAGGTTGGGCAGGGTCCAGGGTTGGTTTCTTTAAAAGTGGGCGCACCCACGCCTCTTTAAGGCTGTCAGGGACTTTGCCCGTCTTGAATGAGGCGTTAATGAATGCTGTGATGATTGGTGCGAGGGGTGCCGCACATTCTTTAATGATGTTGGGGGAGCATATATCTCCTTTGCATTGAGATGGTTTGAGCTGTTTGAGGATGTGGAGAGTATCCGACTCAGTGATTGGAGAGAAATCGAATTTGGAGGTGTGCTCATTGATGCAATGGAATACTTCAAGATGGGCTAACTGTTTGCCCGTTGAGACTTTCAAATTAAGAAATGGTAATATATATTACTCCTAGCATATGGGAGCACTTTATGTAATGCATATTTTGGGGAATTATGTGATCTCCCTCTTTGGTGACATAGAGCTGAAAGTATTTGAGGCTTTGTGATACAACATTGTTGGGTTTTACAAGAAACTTGAAGTGGCAATGTTTAGATCGCGGATTTGATTAGTAATCAAAATGGTGGCGTTATTTCAAACTTTACAGATGACGGAATTCATTGCTGAAATGTGGCATATGAACGAGGGGCTACGGACTTCTAAAAAAATGTACAGAACTTGTGTAGAAAGTTAAAGAGATTAATGGCAAGATTTTACAACAGGCAGAAAGAATAGAAGGCAATGTAAAAAGAATGAGTGCTATGCAGTCAGTTACAACACTATGAATACAGAATTGGACAATGCAGTCAAGGAAATTCAAAGACTTTCCCATAAAGATGTTGGCCAAAAAAATAGGGCATTCTGAAATAATCCCCACCCGACTTCGCCTGCCTGCGGGAGGAGGTGGGATATGGTTTCCTTCATGAAACGATTTCCTAGATGTGGGTGACATGGTCAATGAGAGAGCACAACGGGCTCCAGGACCTGAACCAGGTAAAACTGATAAACGAAGACCAAGTAAAATGCACATTGAGAACTTTCAACATAAACTGACAATACTCAGAGTTTACGATGCCGCACCAGCTATCAAATAGGTAGATTCAGTCATAGGCTTTTTCCAATTATTTTTTGAGGAAACGCTCATTACCAGATGTAATTAAAAAAAAAGAATATTAAAAGCTTTCAAGAGATCCTCGCTTCAATATTATTCCTGACATCCAGCAGTTTTTCAGATGAAAGAGCAGCCAAAGTAGCACAGCTTTAATGACCCTACATCAACACTAGCATTTTTACACAAGCTACTTACTTTAGATACTTCATTGTCACAGAGTGATATGATAGCTCGGAAAAAAACTACACAGGATATTCTAGGCTCAGAACCAGAAGTGCTCTTAATCCAGGAAAGGCTCTCCCTCATGTAGGTGAGAGGCTGAAATCAGTAAAGCAAAATTCTAAGAAGATTGGGAACCCATCTTCTGTCATATGACTCAAAAGGCACAGGATAGTGTTGATGCAAATGAAAATATGCCAATGTGCTTTGTGGAGGTGTCACAATATTATAATTACTTTTATACTTGATTTGATGTTAGATTAGAGTGAAGCTATTGTTTTCTTAACTGCAAAGTGAGAGGGAGTGGTCCTTCCAGGCATGGGGGACTTGATAGTCACTACCCCAATGACCTCATTGATAGATTGAAGGGACTGATGTGTTGTTGCATTGTCAAAGTAGTTACACATCATTTTCTTTTGCGGGTGTTTTAATTATTGTGGAGATTGGTTTCTACAATACTTCTTTTGTGTTTGTTTATTTTCAGCATACTCAAGTAAACACCTGATCTTCCCTTTTAGCTCGGTACTTTTAGAGTGATTGAATGGTCTGCATAGTTATTGGGCCTCATTATGAGGTAGGAGGAAGCCATGGTGCTGTTAGCACCATGGCATGGCTACCGCCTTAACGCATTCCAGGTCCGGGTTCTCAAAATAGGGACTTACCGGGTCATTCCAACCTTGGAGTACCAGTTAAGTCCCCATTCTGAGAACCATTCCACATTCCCATTCGAGCCCCCATAGGGCTCAGTGGGAATGGGGATGGAGCTAATAGCGGGTCCGTTATTAGGTCCAAGGTCCCCTAGCGGCTCCTGCTAAGGACGCCTGGTAAAACCAGGCGCCCATAGCGGGACCCGCTAAGGGACCTCAGAATAGGGCGGTAAGGGTTTACCGGCACCGGTGTCCTTACTGGTGCCCGTTAACCTTTACCGCCCACCTCGTAATGAGGCCCATTTTATGGTCACCACTTTGAGTATCACAAGGTGGATCTGTTGCTGTTTCATAGGGAATTAGAAATGTGTACTGCTTGCTTTCTCTTCAAAGAGTGTCAATTCATAATTTAGGTACATGGAATGTTTAGGGATTAGGTAATCCAATAAAACAGCACAGTATTAGAACATGTACACTTTTAAGATTGATTGTACTTTCCTATGACAAATACAAAATACTTTAAAGACCCCTCATGCCACATCCAGTAGGGGGTTCGCTCATGCTCATCATGCCCTGGTCACACAGCAATAATCGGCATCATCATATTGTTGGCAAAAACTATTCCATTCATTTCAGAGCCTGGGGTTCAAGATCTGGAGCGATGTATCCTGCTTGTGCATAGCACAATACAGCCTCAAACTAATAAGTACTTATAATAAGTTATTTGTAACACGCTTAATACCCAGAGGTTTCTAAGCACGGACCGAACCTGTGTTGCTCTGCGTCAGGTCTCCTTGCTTTCAAGGCAAGCCGCTGCCCCTGAGCTATACTCAGGCCCTAATATTATTGAATGTCTAGGCCCCTGTGGCAAATAAGCCTGCCCTCCTTTATGAATCTCTTTTCGGTATGTGCTCAATATTTTTCATACATGGCAATAATTGGAGGTGATTTCAATGTTAAATTATCCCCCTTGGCAGATAAACACCCACGTCACAATGGTTAAGTACAGTGAAGGCACTTTCTGGTCTTACACAGAATCTGAGAATTGCTGATGTTTGGAGATTGCTAAATGACAACACTGCAGATTACGTCTTTTATTGTACACCTCATGACACATATTCAAGATTGGATTTGTGGTTTTTACATGAGAGGTGGTAATCTAATCTAATGTTTTGAACTATTTTACATATGGTTTAATCAGATCTTGCCCCTCTCACTACGACTCTAAAAATAATTCGATCTCCTAGACCTCCCTAACGCTGCAAATTGAATTGAACTGTTTTGAAGCATCTGGCTCTGAACTTAGGTTCCAGAACCACACAAAAAGAACACTCTATATTGGAACTATCTACAGAGCAGTAACATTCTACATTATAACATCTCCTCCTCCACATTGTTTATAAAGGATGTAACAGTAGAAACTATGTACAAACGATAAAAGCAACACAACATTTCACTATGAGTAAATCCTTAATAAAAGGATACATGCTGTGGTTCCTTGAAAGGTTCAAAGATGGCACGGCATCAATGTTAGATCGTTTATGAACATGTTATTAATTTCAATAGTAAATAAAATCCTTTTTGAAATTGTGTACAATTCTTCTGGGTCTCATAGAAGATGCATTGTTTTCACGGAAACCTCCAAGTGTTCTCCGATTGGTAGATTTCTTCACTTTCATCACTTGCAGACGTGGTGTTCTCATCTATGTCTCTTGGCACAATGTATCTACCCTTCCATGTTCCTTGTGGAGAGTACGGACTAGTACTGTTCTTAAGTCGGTCTTTTTCCCTTGCTAATATGACATCATTTCACGACCACTTGTTACCATCTTCTAAAATCACTGACTTCTTTGAACATTTAACTACTTTCTGTGGAGAACGAAATTTGGACTCTCCTTTAAAAACTCTCCTGGGTTCTTTTACTCTGATGCATTCTCCACTTTCAATTTTACTTTCTTTTACATGCTTCTGTCTGTCATAGTATTTTTTATATTCCTCTTGTTTCCGCTTTACTTTTTTTTACAATTTCTTCCATATCAATATTTTTACTTCTCTTTAGGGTCATCCAAGCGGGTATAAGTCTATTGGTGGCAATTCTCCCTCTCATCAGAGTAAAAGATTCCACTTCTGTCACTGAATGTGGAGTGACTTTGTATGTATTCAACGCCTCTTTGAGCATTTCTTTCCACGGCAGACTATTGACAATGGGCAATTGGATAACATCTTTTATAAAGCGATTCATTCTATCCATGAGGCCGTTACCTATGGGGTGATATAAGGCTGTCGTGCTGTGTTTGATGGTTCGTTCTTTCAGAAAAAATTGAACTTCTTGGGACAGAAATTGGGCACCATTGTCCAATATTAATTCCTGTGATTCACCTTCCCTGCTAAATACTTCTTCCAAAAACTTCTTTACTTTCATAGCAGACACAGATTCTTCAATAATTCCACACTCCACCCATTTGGATGCATAGTCGATCAATACAATGAAATAAATCTTTTGTGGTTCTAGTATCTCATATGAGCCAGCAATGTCGATAGCCAATTTTGTCCAAACTGGGTACAGGTTTTGGTTGTAGTGGTGTGATCCTGGTAATCTTTCCCTTATCACTCACTGCACATGCAGAACATTCTTTTGACCATTTCTTCCAAATCACCCCACATGTTGGGCCACCAATACGCCTCTCTCACTCTTCTCTTCGTTAAGCTTCTCCGTACATGTCCCTCATGCACAATTTCCATAATCCTCTCTCTCAAGGTTACAGGTGGGACAATGCGATCTCCCCGGTAAATGCATACATCACATGAGATTTCATCTTTTATCTTCTCCCAAGATCCAATGTCTCCACTAACATTTTTCCAACCACGCTCCACCGCTCTCCTCAATTGTCCCTGTTCCGAATCCAGCTTGGTAGCTTCGATCCATTCTTCTTTACCAAAACTGGGATGTACTTGTGCGATGACACAATCAGTATTCTGATCCTCCATCATTTCATCATTCCTACTTGGGTCTTCTTCACAGGCGCATGGCAGGCGAGAGAAACAATCTGCCACTATATTCGTTCTTCCCGGGGTGTACTTTTTGATTACATTATATTGCATGATAATCAAGATCCACCTTCTAATACGTGAGGATGTCAAATGCGGGTTCTTTGGATTTAAAACATGTATAAGTGGCTTGTGATCCGCCTTGAGCTCAATAGGAATTCCCAAGATCAGCCCTTTGAAATGCTCCAAAATCCATTTGACAGCTAGAGCCTCCTTTTCGATAGTTGAATAGTTTTTTTCTGCTCCTTTTAAAGTCCTGGAAGCAAAAGCAATTGGAACTACAAATCCATTTTGCACTTGTTCTAAAACACCTCTCAACCCCATGTTGCTGGCATCCACGGATACCATAGTCTTAGCATTACAATCAAACATTTTAAGGGCGGGTGCTTTGTTAATTAACATTTTGATTGTCTCTAGTTCTTTCTTGCATCCTTCAGACCACTCAAATTTTTTACCTTTATTCATTAAACCTCTCATCTGACCTGGAGTTCATGCCAAAATCTGATTTAACTATTCTTTTCACCATGGCAACCAAGGCCTCTTCATCTTTGCCAAACCCTCCATCACTCACGTCTTGAACCGACTTAATGTCAACACATTCTGGCTTATTTTCAACTTCCCTCATGCACTTTTCTCCCAGCTCAATCGACCTGGCTATCTCCAGTGCTTGTTCTAACGTTGGATTTTTTGCTTGCCATAGCCGTTGTTGGATCCGGGAATCAGCCACATGTAGAACAAGCTGGTCCCTTAAATACTCATCTGTCACACCTGTGAATTCACACGTAGATATGAGACCTCTTAATGCTGCCACGTAGGTATCTACAGACTCATTCTTGTTCTGTCTCCAGAACAATGTTTGTTTTGTTTCCAAAATGCTTGCTCAGCTTTGATAACGCAGTTTCATATTTCCTGGCACTGCTAGTGCCCTTTAGATTTAGTATAGCGCGTGGGGGCGCAGCTCGGGCGTGGGAACGCCCACCGAGGCCCCACCCTTCAGAGCCTCGCCTCAGTCTGCTTTGAACACATCGCACACTTCGATATCTGGCTACACTTATCATACATTAGCCCCTGGCATACAAGCGGGGGAAGGTGGGTGGGATGTATGTAGGAAAGTGGACTATGGATTATGAATACTCTAGTCACTACTCCCATTCCATTCCATTTCCTCCCTTCTTATGGGCGATACCACCGGACAAAATCATAAGGTGAAGCTGTAACCAACTGTCTCATATCTAGGAAGAAGCAAACAGGTTCCTCAGAGCCGCTTGCCCAAACTCAGCATCGCACCTGGAGCTGGTGTCCAGGGAATAGCGCTTGCAGAAAGCAGACAGAGTGGTCCAAGTAGCCACCTTGCTGATGACATCCCAAGAAGCATGCCTCTGGAATGCAATGGTCGTTGTCTTAGCCCTCACTGCATGGGCATGAATCCCCTCCGTAGCTAGTTTGCCCATGGCAGTAAATGCCTTAAAAATGGCCTGAACCATGCAACGCTTTAGGTCCTATCTTTTTACGGCAGAAGCTTAAAGCCTACATCCATTCTCGTAAGCACCGCTCCAGTGATAAAAATCTCCCCGAAGTCCCGTGTTTCCACAAATCCAGATCAGGGGGTCGCTCCTTTTCGGTCCTGGCCCCTGAGTTCTGGAACACGCTCCCGCTGGAACTCTGTGGGCTCCCAGACCTTCTTGGTTTTAGGAAACAACCAAAGACCATGCTCTTCATTTTCTAATCTCCCATGTCTGCTTTGTTTTTTGCTTTTATTGTTTTCTCCGGTCTCCTCTCTCTTCTTTAACACCCAGATGCCTTATTGGCCGTGGTCCACGCTCTACAAATTTTAATACATACAAACATACATACAACGCATGATAGAAGCCTTGGAGGCCTGAGAACCGCGGGAGGAGACCCCAAAAGTGACAACAGTACCTCGGACATCCTGAAGGATTTAGTCAGAGAGAGATAAAACTTGAGGATCCTCTTGAGGTCCACGGAATGCAGGGCCCTTTCAGCCTCCAACTGCGGGTTCGGGAAGAACACCGGGAGACAGATCTCCTGATTCAGATGAAATGGAGAGAGCACCTTGGCCACGATGTTCAGGGGAGTGTGCAAGATGACCTTGTCGCTGTATAACGTGGTGAAAGGCTCACATGACTTCAAAATATGCAGCTCACTGACCCTGAGCGCAGTGGTCAAAGCAACCAACAAAACTGTCTTTAATGTCACCAGCCGGATGCACACGGAGGCCATCGGATTGAAAGGTTTGCGCTGCAAAGCTGCAAGGACCACACTGAGGCTGTGTGAGGCCTATTCACTGGAGGAAAAAGTCTACACAACCCTTTGAGGTAGGCCTTAACCAGTGGTTTAGCCGCTGAAAAGACATGATCCAGGAAGCTCTTTTACGCCCCAATGGCCACAAAATAGGTGCAGCAAGTATCCACGTGCACCTCAGAACGGGCCAGGTGCGCTGAAAAAGCCAGTACATCATTTAGCGTACAGGTGACAGGACCCAGACACTTGTCACGAGCCCAATGGCAAAACCTAGTCCATTTGATCTAATACTGGAACCGAGTAGAAGGCTGTTTGGCTTGTTGAATGATGTCCTAGTTGTCATCTGAGAATTGGGCATGCTGAAGCCTCAGCTGGTCAGGAACCAGGCGGCCAGTGCCAACCTGGCCAGGTCCGGATCTTCCGCTGAACTGCTGTGCTTTGTCAGGAAGCCACTGTTGGGGATCGGAAGGTGGACATGCCCCTGGGAGCACAACAGTAGCAGATCTCAAAATCAGGCTCTCGAGGGCTAGTGGGGGCAATCAGGATGAGGTTGCAGCCCACTGAATCCCCAGAACTTGTAGAGGGTCCGTTGAAGTAGAGGTGGTGAGGAAAGGTGGGAACACGTAACACCTGCGGCCGTGCCAACAGATCTGGAAGGCATTTCCCAGATACCCCTGGTCTGGCCATCAATCAAACTGGGGGCATTTGGAAATCTGAAGGGATAAAAACAAGTCCAGGTTTGCGAACCCCCAACACTGAAAGAGGGGCAACAACGAGTTAGCGTGTAACTCCCACTCGTAGGTGTTGAACCCTAATTGGCTTAGCTGGTCCGCTTCAGCACTGCTGCCCCCCGGGAGGTGGACTACCGAAATCCAAATACCCTCTGTCAGGGCCCATTCCCAGATCGATACTGCCTCAATGCAGAGGAGGGGGGGGGACAGGTGCCACCCTGCTTGTTCAGGTGAAACATTGTAGTGGAGTTTTCCATCCGGACCAGAACCAAACTGTCCCTGATAAGGGGTCGAAAAGCCTTCAGGGTCAGACCCACAGCCCTGAGCTTGAGCAGATTGATATGCAGGAGGACTTCCACCTTTGACCATGCGCCATGAATCGCGTAGCCCTCCACAGTATTCTCACAGACAGAAAGAGTAGAGTCCGTCGTCACCACCATGGTATGCTCCGGTCGGGTAAAGGGGGCCCCCCACAGTAATATTGCCATCCATCAACCACCAGCAAAGATCGGGCAGGAGGAGTGGGCGTATTGGGAGCCTGTCTGACTGAGACCCTGTCTCCTGATCCCAATTGGCCGCCAGGTGGAGCTGGAGACATCTCATCTTGAGGTGCGTGAGCTGCACCATGAGCATGCAAGACGCCATCAGTCCCAGAAGGTGCTGGAACCACCATGCTGAGGTGGTTGAGTTGGTCCAAACGCCTTTCACAGGGAGAGGAGCCTCTCTGCTGTGGGAAACACCAGCTGAACCGCTGTGTTCCAACGCGCGGCTAGGAAGACCAGATCCTGGGAGGGACACAACTGTGACTTCCTTCGGTTGGGGGAAAACCCCAGCTGATGAAGAATATACGCCAATCTCTGGCAGGAGTGTACTATCCCCTTTGATGAACTGGCCCTCACCAGCCAGTTGTCCAAATAAGCGTATAGGTGGTGGCCCTCTAGACAGAGAAAACCCGCCACTGCATTCATCAACTTCATGAAGACACAAGTGGACGAGTTCAGGCCGAAGGAGGCACCTTGTACTGAAAGTGGTAGGACATAATTGTGAACCGCAGAAACATTTGATTCGGCTGGTAGATGGGGACATGCAGGTACGCATCCTTGAGGTCCAGGGAACACATCCAGTCCGATGCACACACAGACACAGCTATGTGTGCGGGAGTAATCATCTTGATGCGTTCGAGCGTTAAAGACAGATTCAGAAATGACAGGTCCAGGGCTACCTTCATGCCAGCCTGGTTGTACTTGGGTACCACAAAAATTCTGGAGTACAAACCAGAGCCCTTGTCTGACTGAGGAACCGGCTCCACTGCCTGTTTCTCTAAGAGTGAAAGGACCTCCCATAAAAGAGCCGGGGACCCAATCTGATGGAGAGGAGGAGAGGATGGTAGAGGAAAAGGAAGAGGAAGGCTGAAGCCTGTGTAGACTATGGATACGATCCAAGGGTTCATGAAAATACACTTCCAGCTGTCCTGGAAAACAGCCAGTCAGCCCTCTACTGGCATCAGAGGCAGATGTAGAGGAGTGGGCGCAGAAAAACTCACCCAAAGTCCTTTGCTGGTTCCTCTGTTGTCGCTGGGCGACCTGTCAGGCCTCTGCGTACCCCGGTCCCAAAACCTCTTGAATCCGGTGAAGGCGCAGGGTTTGAATTTGGCCCTGCCTTGAGCCTGAGGAAATGACTTTTGCCCTGGCTTCATCAGGATGGCCAACGACTTATCGGTTTGTATATAGGTGTTCTTCTTTGTCAACCTGTCATCGGTTAACAAATGAAAATGGTCCACGGCATCAAAGGGAAGATTTAAGATGCGCTCATGCCTGTCAGAAAAAAATGTAGTGGCATGCATCCACGCCATCCTACTGAAAGAGGCCCCTAGGGGTCCCTCGTGCTATGGAAACAAGGCAATGACCATACACGACAAGATGCGCCAGACACGAGGTTTCAAATTCCCAATGCTAGGGTTTATTGCAAGCAAAAAGATAGTATCAATTGGCCAATTCTGATCTCACCCCCCGCGACGTGAGTTTGCTAGACCTCGAGGGACGCAAGAGAGCGAATTACGTACATCAGTTACATATATACAAAATGCATATCATACAATTAGCAAAGTCATGTTCAACACCCCTCTGTATTAAGTTCCTTTGAACTCGGGATGACGATGGACATATCCGACGAGTATGACGATTATAATGCTTTCGATGTCTATTCTAGTAACAATGTGCAATTTAGAAAGTGCGGAGGCATCTTTTAGAACACGGTGGTTCTGTTCTTGGAAGCAATCTGTACACAGGGGAAGAGCCATATTCCAAGTTTTGCTATCTATGAGGTACTATTCGTGTCCTCGGAGCCGACACATTCTAAAGGGTTTTGCGAAGGGGGGGCCGTAAGAGAAGCATAATTCAAGCCTTTAACTGTATTATTCTAACATATTCTACCATCGTACGAGACTGGCTGGTAGCTGTGAAGTGATTAAATGCCCTGCAGCTTCCTCCCAAGGCTACAGAGAGGGAACGTGGGCATTCCTCTCTGAGCTACTCATGAGGAGTTTCAGCAAACTCTTCAGTCCCGCGACCTTGTCCTTTCATATTCAGACAACAATGTTAACAGTTGAGCAGAGTAAGCAGAATCCGCAAGAATTGCAAGCTGCAAAGCAGTTTAAGACAGAAAGCAATGAGCAATGGTTAACAGGCAAAATGGCGATTCTGCTACTTTTAAAATGGCCGCTTGTTGGTCAAGCATAACAGTCTATATTTCTAGAATTCGGTGCATAAGACGGTTGGCCCACAGCCATCATTCAAATGAAGGGTATTCATTTTTCCACATTGACAAACCCTCCTTTTGGCCGTGTGCCAAACGTCTTATTTATTCATTGTATCCTCCTCTTCTGAGGAGGAGTCTGGGGTACCTACATCTGAATCATCTCCATCATTAATGTCTCGCCATGAATTGTTTTACTATTTTTGTTTCCTCAGTGTCTCTGTTATTCCGGCCATGCGTTTGTTTTCCTCTCAACACCATGTGCATACATCCCTTAGTACATCCATCAGTTATTTCAGTGCATATAATTGGTAAGTATTGTATGGAACAGCAGCATGTTATGAATATCCCGAGTACCATCATTAGTATAGAAATTAACTTCCATCCCCAAGACCGCAATAATCCCCATAACCAGGATTCTATCCCCCAACCCCCTGCTTCAGTAGAGAGTGTGGAACTTATGACATGTAATTTCCGGATCGCTTTGAATATCGTAGGGGAGTAGTCATCTATATACACACAGCATGCAGTTTTTATGAGCTTGCAAACTCCCCCACGATCATTATATCGAGAGCCATCCTGTTTTGGAGTGCCATCAGTCTTATTCCTTTTTCTTCTAACGTCATATTCAATATAATATCCGTTGTGGAATCTATTGTTTTTTGTAATATTCCAGACAGTTTTCTTATATTGTAAGACTTTTCTATTTGGGACAAGAACGGTATAAATGATTTGGCTATATCCATTGCTATCATTCCATCCTCACTACTCCTTCGAGTTCTACCTTTTGTTCGTCTGGCTACTTCTGCTGTTTCCAAGAGGAACACTCTTGGAAACAGTAGACCTAGGTAGCATGTACCTCCCCAGTTCCTAGGTAACCATGGGTATGCTTTTTCTCCACATATAAAATAAACAGGGTCTCCCACGTACACGTGTTCTATTTCATGTTTTAAAACCACTGTGTTCAGGCAGTTGCTAAACGTTCCTACTTTATAGGAACTCTTTTTCTGTAGACATAGGGGAGCAGTTTTGGGGCTGTGATCCACTGAATAGGCAGGGGGCACAGCATCTTTGTTCCATTCATCCCTCATCCGAAATGTCATTAGTGATGTTCATTCTGCTGGCGGGGTTGGTCTATTCTGCCTATGTAATCTATCTAGTCTTGTTATTTTTCGTGTATTCTTTCTCACGGGTTCTAGTGCAAATACGCAAGCTTTTTGGAATATGGAACAACCCACAGGTCTCATGATTACTTCCTCAAATTCATTCATATTGGTCTCATCTAGCTGACCCGTATTACTCTTGTTCCATTTCCCAAAGAACATTGCACTTAACGTTACTTCACAGGAATAAATCAATGGCAATGGTTGTGCATACCAGCCTATCCCTTTCCCACCGTGCTGTGGTAAATGGGCGCAAACCCAGCAATCTTTTTTCTGCAACACTGCATGGGTCATGTTCATGATGAGCAACAATGTATTGTTGCCGTAACCTTCTCTATGTCTTTCTTCCATTGGGGGCAAAGTACCAGTGATTACATGAACCGGGCTTTCAGTAGCTGTTTTTGGCAAAAGTGTTTCTAATGGGTGTACGTACTCCAGGAACCATAGTGTAATAGCTGTTATTGTTGGTACTATCATACTTAAGAAACATAGGACCAATGTCCAAATCAGTACCTTATTTCTTTTATCATGCTTTTTCCCTAAATTTACAGTCTCTAAATCTATTATTTTTTTAGCAGGGGTGCAGGAGGAGGCTGAAACCGGTGTGACTTGTTCTTCATCGTCCTTCTTCTTGCTGGCGAAGTTCGTCGTGAATGTCTCTACTTCTTGATGCCGTAAAAGTTCAACGAAAAATGTCACAGTTCAATTCTCCCAGCCTTTTCACAGCCTGGATCATTTATCCACTCCCGAGCAAGATTAGTTGTTCTTTCTCCCACTGCTCAGACGATTTCTGAACAGTTCTTTATTGATAGAGTACCATGTGCATCCAGCTTGTCCCGCTCTGGCTTAGGACACATGTACTTTATAAGCGCACCGAGGAGCCGTGAGTTTTGAATTGTCCGACTTGCACAATTCTCACACTTCTCTCCTCTACGCCCCTGGTTCCTACTCCGTCCGTGAGTAGAAACAAAGGCCAAAAAGAAAAGCACCAAAGATCTATGGATCACTTTGCCTGTTGAGGCCACAGATTATATCGATTCACTCCTGCTATTGTATGATCTGTGAATAGTGCCCTTGCATTTCCAGTATCAGGCTCAGTGTCAGCCTGTGGCACAATGATGGGCAGCGATGGGCGTCGTGGCAATGATGTAGTTTCTTTTTCTGGCTTTGGTGCGTTCGTGAGAACTGGTGGGCGCCAAAGGGGTGCACGCGTTGTTTCTGCTCGTGTTTGCAATGCAGGGTTTGTGTCGTTCGGCAGTGATGTTGTTTCCGCTGAACAACGTTTGGGCACTTTTCGCCCTTCCCCCTTACTGGCAGCCTCCTCAGGCTCTGTTTTGAGTTTCACTTCTCATTTGCGCTTTGTTTCAACTTTCACTTCTCGCTCAGGCTGATGCGGTGGCACTGGACTGGCAACAGTTTCTTTCGTTCCCGAGACCGTTGTCTTTTTCTCATTGTCTGGATCAGGCAAAGTTTTCAGTGACGCTGGGAACCTTTTGGCATGGGTAGCATGGATCAATGCCTTGCGTCCGTCCACTCGGATGGCCGTCTGTGTGTAACGCTCACCTGATTCCCACGGAGGCGCAGGTCGTGGCAGGAAGGTGTCTGTGACTCGAAAGGTGATGTGCAGGACTCGATGGGCTTCTGGGGTCGAACCTCTTCGCACTGTGTGACGAACTCGTAGGGTGAGGTTTCTGCAGATGAAAGAATATAGGGGTTAATGGTCTGGGTTGTTTAATGTCTCTCTTCCTCTCTCTCCCAAGCTTCTCCGTAGAGCCCCCAGGTCAACGTGCTCACCTTAGATAGGTGAATGCTGGACTCTCCATCTGCGTCTGATGCAGGGCGCTGTTGCCAGTTCCTTCACTGGTGAAACATAGGCCTCTTGGACTCAGAGGACCTTTACCGTCGTTAATCGCACGAGCGGTGAGTTTCCAGACACCTTTTTAGTCTTTATAGTCTTTAGAGTCTTTAGGTGCAAGGCACGTTAACATTGAACAGGACTTCGTATGATGTTTTTCTCCCCTTTTGCTTGCAGGACTCTTGAGGAAGATGAAATAAAGCGCCTGGAAATGCGTGAGTAAATGCAAGCGCTCTAGCTGTTCTTTCCCTTGCAGCGTAGTTCATGCTGAAGAGGCACCGGAGTATTTGCAGGCGTTCTATTGTGAAGAGCGCGATGGGCGTAAGTAAATACCTGTCTAATGTCTCTTCTTTTGTCTTTCAGAAGCTTGTTTGCAGCGCCGGAGTCCGCGGAAGGCGCGTAACTAAATACAATGCTTTTATCTCCGCAGGTGGCTATGCAGCGTGAAGAATTCCAGAGTTCACGGAGTGCCGGTAAGTAATGACAATGCTTTTGTCTTCACAGGCGAAATTACAGCGTGCCGAAATGACCGCAGCCGATGGATCAGGTGAGTAAGTACTGCGAGTTAAGACTGCCTTGCTAACCTGCTGTTTCTTGTCTCTGCAGATGCTGCTGTGGACTGGATACAGGAATGGTGAGTATGATTCTTGCAGATTGAGGAAGAAAGGCTGGAACAGACTCGGTGAGCGTTCTGCTGCAGATGCAGAATAACGCGAAGCACGTTTCATCCATCGGGTGTGGTTTAAATAGCCTTGGAGTGATGAGGCGTCTTCCTCCACGGCCCCGCCTAGGTAAGAAAAGAGTTCCAGTTCCAGAAGCTTTCCCCATGCTGAATCCAGGGAATGGAGCTGCCCCACCCAGGTAAGAAAGTAGTTCCTGTTTACAGAGGACTTCTAAGTGGCTGGTAAGTAAGCAGCATGGTCTGCTGCAGGTAAGTCCACCCAAACATCTGCACACATATTATGAGCCCGGCGCTTCCAGTGCCGGGACCGATGATTCTGATGAGCCTGGTGCCACCGGCGCCAGGACAAGGTCCAAAAGGTCCCCGTGGGGACCGGCTGGTGCCTAGGATTAGGGTTAGGGGCCTGCTTCCAAGGACGTTGGGCTGGTCCTGGGTCCTTGGAAGCAGTGATCATGACAGTACCCCCCCTCAAGGCCCCTCCTAAGCGTGTCTTCTCCGGGGGTTTTGGCTTGTCGGGGTGATTCAGATGGAATCTCTTAACCAGACGAGGTGCGTGGACATATTCTGAGGGTTCCCAAGACCTTTCCTGGGGACCGTATCCTTTCCAATAAACCAGATAGTATAATTTAGATTTGGAGATTTTGGAGTCTAGGATGTTCTTTACTTCGAATTTGAGTTCTCCGTCTACCAAAACAGGTTCTGGGAGTTCAGTCAATCGAGTTTCTGGTTGTACTGGTTTTAATAAGGAGACATGGAATACTGGATGTATTTTCATATGCGTAGGTAATTCCAATTTGACCGCCACCGGATTAATTATGGTAGAGATGGTGTAGGGTCCTAGGTATCTCGGGTTGAAGGTGCGGGATCCTTTTAGAGGCAGGTGCTTAGTGGATAACCAGACCTGGTCTCCTACTGCATAGTGAGGGGCCTCTTTACGGTGTCGATCTGCTCCCTTTTTGACTTGAGCTTTAGCTCTTTGCAGATGGGCAGTGGCTTCCTTAAAAGCACGGGTAATCTCAGAGTGTAAATGATCCACAGCTGGTGTTTCGAATTCTTGGGGAGGATCCAAATTAGAGGTTCTAGGATGATGTCCGTATAATAGGAAGAAGGGAGTCTTCCCGGTTCCAGAATGAGTCGAATTGTTGTAAGCGTATTCAGCGATCCACAGAATATCCTTCCAAGGGTTTTCAGTTTGTTGGAGCATGCAACGCAGATATTGCTCTAGAGTCTGATTTGTCCTCTCGGTTTGTCCGTCAGTTTGGGGATGGTGACTGGTTGAAAGTCTTACATCAATTTGGGCTAGACGACAGCAACTTCGCCAAAAGTGGGAGATGAATTGACTTCCCCTATCGGAGATTAAAACCGAGGGAAAACCGTATAACCGAATGATGTTTTCTAAGACTTCTCGGGCCAATACCGAAGCCGAAAGTAGGCCCTTCAGGGGAATGAAATGAGCCATCTTGGAGAATAGATCCACGACTACTAAAATGGTATTATACCCTGAGCATGGAGGTAAGTCCGTGATGAAATCCATGGACAGGGTATGCCATGGACAGGGAGGTATATCCAGAGGGTGTAAAAGGCCGACTGGTTTCTCCTTCTGACTTTTATTCTGGGCACACACACCGCAGGAGATTACAAAGTCTCTAATATCCTTCTTCCATGATGGCCACCAGAAATGTCTCTTGATCTTTTCCATGGTTTTGGTAATGCCAGGGTGACCCTCCATCAGAGAGTCGTGATAACCGGAGATTACTTGTTTTTGTATTTTCTCACAGGGCAAGTGCAATCGTCCTTGGAAATATGGTAGGTCTTGATCCACTGAGAATTCTTTTCCCTTTAATTGCCAGTCCTGCAAATCGCCCGGAGTTAGGAGTGACTTGACTGCAGTCTTGATGTCTTCAAAGGATTGAGTGTGGACTAACCCCAAAATCCTTTGTTCTGGGATTATGGGTATTGGTTCTGGATTGGTCAAATATTCATCTACTCCCATCCGAGAGAGGGCATCTGCTTTTCCGTTTTTACTGCTGGGTCGATAAGTAATTATAAAGTCAAACTCAGCCAGAAACAGAGCCCAGCGAAGCTGTCTGGAAGACTGAGCTTTGGCCGTCTTCAGATATTGTAGATTGCGGTGATCAGTCATTACGGTGACTGTGTGTCTGGCTCCCAAAAGATAATGTCGCCAGGCTTTAAAGGCCGATCTGATAGCTAAAAGTTCCTGGTCTGTAATGGAATAGTTGATCTCGGGAGCCGAGAATTTGCGGGACCAAAAGGCTACAGGATGTAATTGGTGTGTGACCGGATCTCTTTGTGATAAAACTGCCCCCATAGCAAGACTAGAAGCATCTGTTTCCACAATGTAGGGGAGTTCTGGGCGAGGATGTTTCAGAACAGGTGCAGAAATGAATTTAGCTTTTAAGTCCTGAAAAGCTTGTTCTGCTTCAGTAGACCATTCAAAACGTTTGTTCTTTTTTAACAGAGCGGTGATGGGCTGGACTATCCGGGAAAATTCAGGAATGAATCTGCGGTAAAAGTTAGCGAATCCCAACATGCTTTGAACTCCTTTTACCGAGGTTGGTGATGGCCACTTGATGATTGCATCGACCTTCTTCGAATCCATATGAACCCCATTAGGTGACAATATGAATCCCAGGAACTCAACTTCAGTTACGTTGAAAACGCATTTTTCAAGCTTGGCAAAAAGGTTATGTTGACGCAGTCTCCCGAGAACCTTTTTAACGTGTCTCTGATGTTCCTCTTCAGATGATGAATAGACAAGGATGTCATCAATGTAGACAACAACACACACATCTATGAGTTCTCTAAGGACAACGTTCATAAAATACTGGAAAGCGGCAGGAGCGTTACAAAGTCCAAAGGGCATCACTTGATATTCAAATAGCCCATACTTGGTGCAGAAGGCTGTCTTCCATTCATCGCCTTCTTTTATTCGTACCAAGTGGTAGGCTCCTCTGAGATCCAATTTTGTATATATACATGCTTCTTTGACTTGGTCCAGGAGTTCAGGGATCAAAGGTAATGGGTATCTGTTTTTAACGGTGATTTGATTCAGGGCACGGTAATCTATACAAGTCCTAAGGTCTCCTTCCTTTTTCGGAACGAAGAACAAAGCAGAGGAAGCTGGAGACTTAGAAGGACGGATAAACCCGTTAGCTAGGTATTGGTCCAGATATTGTCTGAGGTGAAGATTCTCTGGCTCGGTGAGGGCATAAATCCTACTGCAAGGAGGAGTTGTTCCGGGTATTAAGTCTATTTGGCAGTCGTAAAACCTATGAGGAGGCAGGGTGTTAGCTTGATCCTTCCAAAAGACATCTTGGAATTCCTGGCAGTCGGGAGGTAATGTAGGAACCTCAGAAGAAATTGCCGCCACTGAAACTTCAGGCCGAGTATAACAAGTGGTAAAACATTCTGGAAACTGAACCGTCTTTGCTCGCCAGTCGATCTGGGGATTGTGTTTCTCTAACCAAGGGATTCCCAGAATGATCTGGAACTGAGGGGCCTTGATCACATCGAACACAATTTTCTCCCGGTGTCCATCTTGGCTCACTAGCGTCACTTCTTGGGTGGCGTGCGTTACTGGTCCGGAGGCTATCTCCGTGCCACCCACTGTAGTAATGACGTCCTTTGCTGCCTTAGGGACAAGGGGTAGATTCATCCTTGATGCCATTTCACGGTCCACATAATTGCCGATTGCTCCGCTGTCGATGTAAGCTTCAATTGCATGTAAACGATCCGGACGTGCTGGACTAATGAGGACCATGGGCACCACGAAATGCGAGGTCACGGGACAGATCTTAACGCTCGGCAAGAGGACCTCTACACTTGCCGGGCTAGGTCGTTTCCCTGCTTAGAACTTGTGGCACTGGTGTCTGCGGCTCCTACAGCCTTCTTAGCTGGTTTCACTGGACAGTCTCGAAGAAAGTGCCCTGAGTTCCCGCAATAGAAGCATAATTGCAGCTGTCTTCTTCTTTCCCGCTCCTTTTGGCTTAAAGGACCTTTCATCCCCCCTATTTGCATGGGTTCCACAGTGTCAGCTCCCTTAGTAGAAGTTTGTGGTTTAGAAAACACTCGGGTATCAAATTTGGAACTATCAGCCTTCCTGTTCTGTAATCTGTGGTCCAATTGGACGACTAAGTCAATATAGTCTGAACATTCTTGTGGAGGGTTCACAACTTGAGCTAACACATCCTTGAGCTCTCCACGCATGCCTCTGTAGAAAAGCATTATTCTCTGGTCCTCGGGCCATTGAGTTTCCACTATGAGTCTGTTGAATGAGGCTATATAGGTCAAGAGGTCTTGATTACCCTGTCGTAATGAAAGAAGTTCATGGTCCAAGGCCTGCCCTTGTGCATGTCTTGCAAACAGTTTCTCCATACTGGACTGGAAGGCCTGGAAATCATGCAGAACCGGATCATCCTGGGTGACTAAAGGAATCGACCAATCTGCGGCGCTGCCACTGAGATAAGAAAGCACGAAAGCCACTTTGGTCTGATCTGTTGGGAATGCAGCTGGTCGACATAAGAAATGTAAGCGGCACTGGTTGATGAACACTGCATATTTCTTTGGGTGACCAGAAAAACGTTCGGGCGGAGCCAAGGGCACATTACCAGGTAGATTGATTTGCACTGGATTTACAGATGGTGCAGAAGGATAGCTTCCTCCTGGAGCGGGCAGAGGTGTCTGTCCGGCCTGCGTTTGTAGCAATTGCCTAGCGCAGTCCTCTGTTCGCTCCTTGGAAAGTATTAGTTCTCTTCTTAGAGAGCTTGTTTCCTGACGAGCTGCATGTACTTCTGCTCTTAATTCTCCGAGCAACTGGGCTAAGTGATCAGTGTCTGAGGTTTCCATTGCGCCTGGGTAGGAGTTTTGCGGTGAGCTTCGCGTTCTGTAACGCTCACCTGATTCCCACGGAGGCGTAGGTCGTGGCAGGAAGGTGTCTGTGACTCGAAAGGTGATGTGCAGGACTCGATGGGCTTCTGGGGTCGAACCTCTTCGCACTGTGTGACGAACTCGTAGGGTGAGGTTTCTGCAGATGAAAGAATATAGGGGTTAATGGTCTGGGTTGTTTAATGTCTCTCTTCCTCTCTCTCCCAAGCTTCTCCGTAGAGCCCCCAGGTCAACGTGCTCACCTTAGATAGGTGAATGCTGGACTCTCCATCTGCGTCTGATGCAGGGCGCTGTTGCCAGTTCCTTCACTGGTGAAACATAGGCCTCTTGGACTCAGAGGACCTTTACCGTTGTTAATCGCACGAGCGGTGAGTTTCCAGACACCTTTTTAGTCTTTATAGTCTTTAGAGTCTTTAGGTGCAAGGCACGTTAACATTGAACAGGACTTCGTATGATGCTTTTCTCCCCTTTTGCTTGCAGGACTCTTGAGGAAGATGAAATAAAGCGCCTGGAAATGCGTGAGTAAATGCAAGCGCTCTAGCTGTTCTTTCCCTTGCAGCGTAGTTCGTGCTGAAGAGGCACCGGAGTATTTGCAGGCGTTCTATTGTGAAGAGCGCGATGGGCGTAAGTAAATACCTGTCTAGTGTCTCTTCTTTTGTCTTTCAGAAGCTTGTTTGCAGCGCCGGAGTCCGCGGAAGGCGCGTAAGTAAATACGATGCTTTTGTCTCCGCAGGTGGCGATGCAGCGTGAAGAATTCCAGAGTTCACGGAGTGCCGGTAAGTAATGACAATGCTTTTGTCTTCACAGGCGAAATTACAGCGTGCCGAAATGACCGCAGCCGATGGATCAGGTGAGTAAGCACTGCGAGTTAAGACTGCCTTGCTAACCTGCTGTTTCTTGTCTCTGCAGATGCTGCTGTCGACTGGATACAGGAATGGTGAGTATGATTCTTGCAGATTGAGGAAGAAAGGCTGGAACAGACTCGGTGAGCGTTCTGCTGCAGATGCAGAATAACGCGAAGCACGTTTCATCCATTGGGTGTGGTTTAAATAGCCTTGGAGTGATGAGGCGTCTTCCTCCACGGCCCCGCCTAGGTAAGAAAAGAGTTCCAGTTCCAGAAGCTTTCCCCATGCTGAATCCAGGGAACGGAGCTGCCCCACCCAGGTAAGAAAATAGTTCCTGTTTACAGAGGACTTCTAAGTGGCTGGTAAGTAAGCAGCATGGTCTGCTGCAGGTAAGTCCACCCAAACATCTGCACACATATTATGAGCCCGGCGCTTCCAGTGCCGGGACCGATGATTCTGATGAGCCTGGTGCCACCGGCGCCAGGACAAGGTCCAAAAGGTCCCCGTGGGGACCGGCTGGTGCCTAGGATTAGGGTTAGGGGCCTGCTTCCAAGGACGTTGGGCTGGTCCTGGCTCCTTGGAAGCAGTGATCATGACACTGTGTTGCCAAAAGTACTTGATAGGGGCCGCGCCACCTGGGTGCTAATGCGGTCTTCCGTTCAAAGTTTCTGATTAGCACCCAGCTCCCAGGCTCCAGTGAGTGCCCCGGTCCTGTATATCGCATCGGCAACGCCTCCTGCACCTACTGATGAATCAAACGCAACTTTTGTATTAAAAGTCCACAGTAAGTGCTTAACATAGGATGCTCGACCTCACATAATTTTCTGGGCTGCGGTGCGCACCATACATTTGCTGGTCTCCCCATTATAATCTCATAAGGGGAGAGCCCAGTCTTAGCCTGCACAGACGTACGCATACACAACAGCGCTAGGGGTAATGCATCCACCCAACTCAACTTGCTCCCAGCGCAAATTTCCGCTATCTTTGACTACAGGATTCCGTTGCGTCTCTCCACAAGCCCGGCAGAACTGGGATGCCTGGAACTGTGGAATCGCTTCTCTATTTGCAGACCTGCACAGATCTGTAGCACTACTGCGCCCACAAAGTGGGGGCCATTGTCTGACCACAGGACACGAGGCAACCCAAACCGGGAGAAATACTCCTTCAGCATTACTTTTGCTGTGGACATGGCAGTACAGACTTTTAAAGGATATGCCTCCACCCACTTGCTGAATGCACAGATTACCACTAACACGTACTTGTAGTTCTGGCACCTTTCCATTTCTATGAAATCAAAATGGACCACCTCAAACGGCATAGAGGGTGGGCCGAAACTACCTCCTGGAGTCACGGTTCCCTTTCCTACATTGTGTTGCAGGCACGTGATACAATTCTGCACTAGCCTTTCTGCATTCTTTTTTATGTGCTCATTCTTCCATACTGTGGATAAATGCTGTACCATTTTCTTTGCGCAAATGTAGGTAGGGCTATGCGCCATTATAACCATTGTAGTTACGTAACAATTTGGCAACATCCAGTTCTTTGTTTCCTTGTCCACCCAACATCCTTCCAAATCTAACTCAGCAGAGCCCTTAGCCCACCCCTGAATCTCTTCGGTCGTGGCCTCAGCCTGCATTTCTTTGACTGCGGCAACTCCATTCTCTATCATACAAGGTACTTCCTCAGTCTGTACTGTCATCATTTTATTCCCCAAATCTGTGGCTGTTTGCTTCGCAATCCTGTCTGCAAACGCGTTTCCCTCTCCCACTCTGCATGTTACTTTCTAATGCACCTCGCACTTTACTATAGCTAGGCGCTTTGGAAACGTGAGCGCAGACAACAATCGCACAATCAAAGGGCCATGCTGAATCCTGGCTCCATGTGATGTCAAGAAACCCCTCTCAGCCCAAAGTCGGCCAAAATTGTGAACCACGCCAAAGGCGTACTGGCTGTCAGTATAAATATTTACGTTCAGATTCTCAGAGAGTTCACAGGCCCGGGTCAGTGCTATTATTTCTGCGGCTTGTGCCAAATTGTAGGGGATCCTTCTGCTCTCTACAACTCTCTTTAGGGTAGTGATTGCATATGCAGCCGTTGATGTGCCATCAGGTAATTTAAAACAAGAGCCATCGCAAAATAACTCCCCATCTGGCTCTTTTTGTGGGATATCGCTCAAATCAATCCTTCCCTTTGTTTCTTCTTCAGTGATCATTAAACAATCATGGGGTGGTGATTCATTGTCACCAATTTCTGCTATGGGCAGTGGCATTAACTCTGCAGGATTCAATGCGCTACACCTCATAATTTGGATGTGGGGTGCAAACAAGATGAGCTCATATCTTGTCAGTCTAGCTGAGGTGAGGTGTTGCGTCTGCGTCCTATTTAATAGGACGTCTATAGCATGTGGCACCATCAGAATTAAAGTGTGCCCCAATACCATTCCTTCCGTTTGTTTCACTGACGCAGCAGCTGCTGCGACGGATTGCAAACATCGTGGTAGTGCGCGCGCTACAGGGTCCAACGCGCAAGAAAAATAGCCGCACGGCCTATTTCTTCCACCTTGTTCCTGTGTCAAAACCGCCAATGCACATCCTTCACTCTCACTCACAAATAGTCTGAAGATCTTTTTATAGTTGGGAGTGCCTAAAACTGGCGCAACACACAATGCAGCTTTCAATTGCTCAAACGCTTTCTGACATTCCTCATCCCACTGTAAAGGCATCTCTGCATCCTTTTTAGTCAATTTTATCATCGGCTTCACAATCAACGCAAAATTACTGATCCACTGCCGACAATAAGAGGCCATGCCTATTACAGCTCTCACTCCTTTTTGAGTTTTTGGAATAGGCATACTAGAAATACTTTTTATGCATTCTGGTGTTAATCTTTTCCCTTCTTTTGAAAGTAGGTATCCCAAATAAGACACCTCCTTTTGATTATACTGGAATTCCTTCAAACTTGCCTTATGACCATGGGTCGCTAGGTGTGTCGAGTAATACAGTACTTTCTTTGCAGATCTCTTTCGTGTCAGCAGCTAATAACAAGTCATCTATGTACTGCAAGAGTACGCAACCCTTGGGTAGTTCTAGCATGTCTAGCTGCTCTTTTAGCGCTCTGCTGTAAATGCTCGGGCTTTCTGTATATCCTTGTGGAATGCGTGTGAATGTGAATGATCGACCTCCTAGAGTGAACGCGAACAGATATCTACTGCTTTTATCCACTGGGATGCTAAAGAATGCGTTCTTCAAATCAACTACACTAAAGTATTCTGCAGTGGCCGGTATCATTGTCAGTATTGTTGTGACATCTGCGACCAAAGGGAATTGTGGGTCTACCACTTTGTTTAATGCGCGCAGATCAATTATGAAACGATAGGGTACTTCATTGCCTCCTTTCTTGTAAACTGGAAGAATCGGGCTGTTGCACGTGTTCCCTGCAATTTCCTCAACCAACCCCAATCTCACCAGGTCAGTAACAATGCTTTTCAATCCCTTCTCACCTTCAACATAAATTTTATACTGGGGAATTCGTGGTAGTGTTACACCTTCTTTCAAAGTTATTTTTGCTGGCTCTATTTTCAAGCATCCTACATCATTATCATGCATTGCCCACAGACAGGTTGGTACTCCACTTAACTCTTCCGGCAACTCTTTTGACATGAATTCCATCACCGATGCATCGTGAGGCCACATCGTGAGGAACACCCCGTCTGCCGTACAATGTATGACCACCCCCAATTTTCTCAACAAATTTAATCCTAGCAAGTTCTCTCCACAATTCTCTGTCAAAAGAAATGGACACTGCTCCATAAATGGTCCTATTTTAATTGGGACAGCTTCGGACATGGGGTTAATTACTGGTGTACCTGCGAACCCTACAGAAACATTCTTCTGCCCCGACAGTGGTATCTCCGGAACCAAGTGGTGGTCTATCAAACACTTCTGTGCCCCTGTATCTACAAGGAAACTCTAATTTCTATGTAGGGTCCTCTCTGATTCACGGGAATAGACACTGGTTCCGACCCCTGGCGTGGGCTGTCCTATGGCGAAAATAACACATCGTCCGATGTGTAGTCACCGCTACTGCTATAATACGTGTTTGGTTGTGTATCAAAAATATTCCCATTTCCCCCTCGATGTCCTCCACTCTGATAATTTCTCTGTTGGCCCTGCCCGCCCTGATTTTGGTTCGAAACACTTTGGGTCAATGTCTGGTTGTGTTGTGCTTGGTTTTGGCCATATGGTTTGAGTACCTCCATTGGTATATCCCTGCTGCTGCTGCTGCATGTTACTTCTGCTTGGGCCATTCGACCCCTGATGTCCTCTATGAGGCCTTCTCTGACCAAACCCACCTCTATTCTGTAGGTGCGGGCATTGCGCTCGCCAGTGTCCTTCCTTCTTACAGTACGCACATTGATTTAATCCCAATGACACCCCATGCATATTATTCAAATTTCCCCGGCCTTGTGCATTACCTCTACCTCTATTGTATCCAATGACCTGCTGCAGTAACACCCCTACTATCGTTTGCATCGCTTCCTTTCTCATCTCCAATGGGTACCCATTACATATCTCACTTACTTCTTTTACTGACGTTCTTTTGTTCGACATCCATCGCATTATTTCCCCTACCCATACCTGCAATCTTTGTTTATCGCCTATCTGTCCCGGTACTGGCAAATGCTTTGTACCACCTGGAAAAACTCTCGGCCATGATTTTTTTATACTCAACCTTGACGCCTCCTTCCTACCTTTCTTAATAAACTCTCTACTATACTCAGGTGTAGCAAACATTTCAGCATATCTGTCTTCCATTTCATTTTTTACTTCAATCAGTTTGTGCACATGTTTTCTTACATCCTCATCTCTTTGCTCACTGCGTGCTAACTTATTCAAATCTAACAACCGCTGTGGCGGTAAATTCCCAAGTATTTTTTTCCATTCTCCCACCAGAATTTCCCCCATGCATTCCAACACTACCCGTCTCTCGTCTCTTCTTCGGTACCCATACAATGAGGCCAATGCTGCTGTCTCATCATTTCCTTCTATGTACATTTCTGCCTCTTGCCGTAATTCAATCTTTCTCTCTTTGCTGATCGCGCTTCGAGTTACCCGTCCAAATCCTGTTCCTTCAGCCCCGCCTCTCGCCTCCCCAGTCTCAATCTCGACTTCGGGAGGGGCGGATGGTGCTGAATCTGTCTCTAGAGTGGGAGGTGCGGATGGGACAAGTGACACAGGTGGCATCTGTGAAGGGCCTTGCTAGGTGCTGGGAAATTGTGTGTCCGCGGTTTGCGCTTGTGGGAGTGCTCGTGCTGTGGGCGGGGCTTGGGTTAACGCTTGCGTCAGGGGAAGTGCTCGGGCTGCGGGAGGGGGTATGGGAGCTATTGGTTGGGCCCGCGCAGTCACTGCTGGCGTGTTTGGTTTTGATTCTGGTTTTGGGCCTCGACCCGTGTTAGTTAACAAATGTTCCATTAATTAATCTGCTTTGTGTAGTTCCCGCTGCGGGTATATTCTGTCTATGTTCATCTGGTCCCGTCTCCCTTCCCGTCTTAGACTCTCAGTCCACTCCTCTTCTGCTATCTCAAGCTTTGTTTTATGCCTACGCGCATGCTTCTCTCTACTCCTTAATCAGAGCATCGCTTCCCCAATCCAATCTTTGACGGTCTCAAAAGCTGCAGGTCACGCTTTCTTTCTAATCAGCACCCTCTCTAGGTTATCTATCCTCCCCATCTCAAAACTACCATTAATCGGCCACTGATGGTCGGGTTGCTTTCTAGTTTGCCTATGCCAAATTTCACAAAATATTATCGCACCGACAAAATATTTCGCATACATATCATAAGCCGGCGTTCCCCCAGGGGGTGCATTTTGGCCATATTCCAAGGACTGTCTACCGCAGCTGAAAAACCCCACTAAAGTGGACAGTACTCCAGGCATGTTTCTTTAACCTTCCCCTTTGGTTAGCCACTTTTACCTGGACGTTTGAGTTTGCAAAATCAACACTCTACCAAAAATCAGGTTTCTCTTTGAATCGGGGAATGACTCACCTGATAAAACAAGTCGCCTGTTCTAACGCAACCTCTCCCCACGTCGTGTCTGCGCTTCTCTGGCTTCTGCCTCGTCTCGGGACCCTCGCCTCCTTTGCCCTCTGGCCCAGTACGTCGATCAGGGATCAGATGTGTGCAGATCTGCGGAAGGAATCTCTCCTCTCTTCTACAGGGCGCCCTGTACACTTCTTGATCCCGGCTCGACCGTCCCGTCCTCGCCGTTCTTCCGCCTTTACTCCGTTACAACGTATACGATGGGGCAAGTGGGGGAGGGTCCCTATTTGGGCGCCATCTTGAAAGGGGCCCCTAGGGGTCCCTCGTGCTATGGAAACAAGGCAATGACCATACACGAAAAGATGCGCCAGACACGAGGTTTCAAATTCCCAATGCTAGGGTTTATTGCAAGCAAAAGATAGTATCAATTGGCCAATTCTGATCTCACGCCCCGCGACGTGAGTTTCGTAGACCTCAAGGGACGCAAGAGAGCGAATTACGTACATCAGCTACATATATACAAAATGCATATCATACAATCAGCAAAGTCATGTTCTACACCCCTCTGTATTAAGTTCCTTTGAACTCGGGATGACGATGGACATATCCGACGAGTATGACGATTATAATGCTTTCGATGTCTATTCTAGTAACAATGTGCAATTTAGAAAGTGTGGAGGCATCTTTTAGAACACGGTGGTTCTGTTCTTGGAAGCAATCTGTACACGGGGGAAGAGCCACATTCCAAGCTTTGCTATCTATGAGGTACTATTCGTGTCCTGGGAGCTGACACGTTCTAAAGGGTTTTGCGAAGGGGGGCCGTAAGAGAAGCATAATTCAAGCCTTTAACTGTATTATTCTAACATATTCTACTATCGTACGAGACTGGCTGGTAGCTGTGAAGTGATTAAATGCCCTGCAGCTTCCTCCCAAGGCTTCAGAGGGGGAGCGTGGGCATTCCTCTCTGAGCTACTCATGAGTAGTTTCAGCAAACTCTTCAGTCCTGAGACCTTGTGCTTTCATATTCAGACAACAATGTTAACAGTTGAGCAGAGTAAGCAGAATCCGCAAGAATTGCAAGCTGTAAAGCAGTTTTAGACAGAAAGCAATGAGCAATGGTTAACGGGCAAAATGGCGATTCTGCTACGTTTAAAATGGCCGCTTGTTGGTCAAGCATAACAGTCTATATTTCTATAATTCGGTGCATAAGACGGTTGGCCCACGGCCATCAAGTTACGTCTATCATTCAAATGAAGGGTATTCATTTTTCCAGATTGACACTTCTCATCTCGACCCCCAAGCACAGTCCTCTGCTGGCTGTGTCAACGTGGGAGACCAAAGACTCCATGAGGTCGTGCGCAATGGCTGGGGCATCTGCCACACCGCCTTGAAGGAGGCCTGCAGTTCCTGAGGGATTCGGGCAGAAACTCCCCCAGCTCTCAACACAGCTTCTGGTCGAAGCCTACCGAGCATAAGTGTTGGCCTGCTGCAAATTCAGCCCTGATTAGTCACAGCATTGTTTGTCCAAAGACTCTAGGACCTTGTCCTCCTTCGACAGACAACTGGAGACAGCTCCCGAGGCGGAAGACAATGAAGACAATGGTTTAGGAAAGAGTGAGGCTGCAGCCACCACTGGAGAGTGAGGTTCAGGGTGGGAGGCCAGGAGGATTGGCTCCCCATACGTCAGTCTGAACCTGCTGTCCAACTTCTTATTCATCTGGGTGTTGCCCCTGGGCTTCTCCCAAACCTTCCTCACTACCTGTAGTGCATCCTTCTAGAGGGGGAATGCCCGAACGGATCGTGGTGCGTTTGCCCAAAATCTCTGCTAGCACTCCTGACTCCCGGGGGACCACCAGCACGAGGGGGACTCAGAAGAACTCTGCAGGGCCCTTAAGGCGGTCATGAAAGGCCTTTGCAGATGCCGAGGGTTTGTCGTCCTGGGCGTCATCATCAATGCCGTCATCACCGGCCCCCACACCTTTTTCCAGACTCGGGGGAGTCCAGGCTCTGGGACACAGATGCCAGCGAAGACCGAAAACAAATCCAGTGGTTCCTCAGGTGAGGCTTTGGTGGTGCAGGAGGAGGTAAAGGTGTCTGAACAACCGGCAGGACCGGAGGAGGGCCAGGCACTGGAACCGACAGAAATGGAGGAACCCGGGGAGGGCCCCGAGGAGGAGGTCGGGGTGGCACAACCTGTGGGATCACCTCCTTGGCAATGTCCTTGAGGAGCCTCCGTCATCTGTGGGGAACGCATGAGGAGGAGGAGGAGGCCCTTGAAGAAGCGGCCCTCGCAAGCTGCGAGACCCAGCCATCCGAAGAGCTAGGCCTCCATTCCTATTCGAAGTGGCCAGACATGTGTGGCCATAAGGCTGCAAAGGGTAGATGTATCCTTGCAGAGACCACCCGCCTGTACCCTACAGTCCACCGATGCTTCCAGTGGGAAGGGGACTGGAACCTTCTTGCAGGGCCCATTCAATGTGCGATAGCACGGGCTGACCCTGTGTTAAATCCAAAATGGCCACCGGCTTAGCAGGCTCCACCACATGCCTATCCGCCATCTTGGGACCTTGCGCCATGCCCTGGGCAGGAGAGCCCAGACATGAGAAGATACAGCTTGAGTCTTGCACCCAAAGCAGAAGCGTCAATCTCAGAGTTCACTCAGGAAGACGCTGGGCCCTTATCCGGCTGGCCAGTAGTCACAACGCCCTGACCCATGACCTTGGAGCAAGCTCTGATAGGCTGCGTGCCCTCAGCGCCTGTACCGTTAGTCGTGCTGGATCGTGCCAAGGACTGACTCTTGGAGGTGGCACTCGTCGATCCCTTACCCTTGGGGTCGAAGAAGAGGACGAACATGAGCGTCCTTCTGAGGACAGCCCGGTAGGGCCCCAGAGCGCCTCAGTTGGGGAGCCGGTAGCTTTAATGGCCTCAGCTCTACCCCAGAAGGACCCCCGGACCCCTCAGCTTGGGAGCCGGTAGTGCTAGAGGCCTCAGGCCTGCCAGAACATGGATCTGAGGAACCCTTGCCTATTGAAACCCCCGGAAAGGAGTCGCCGCACTGAGGAGCAGTGCTGACCTGAGGGCCTACCTTGTCTTGACGAGAGGTCCTGGAGACAAAGTCCTTAAGATGTGGAAAATCTCCCTCCAACACGGCAACCGATTCTTCAATGCCCTGTGACCGAGAGCGCTACAGGCCATGCACTCGTCCCAGTGGTGGTCGGGCCCCAGGCACTCAAGACAGAGCGTGTGCGGATCCAAAACTGGGAAGCATATCTCGCGAATCCTCCTGCAGCCGACATGCACCGGGGGAGGTAAGGCACCAAAGGGAGGTTAAATAAGATTGAAGTATAAAGAAGGGGATCAAGCGGAAAGTTAAAAATGTCTCTGTGCTGGCTGCCAGGTCTGACGCCGTCCGTGCAGAAAAAGGGACTGAAGTGAGGCACCAGAGGGCGGGGATTTGGCGGGGCATTCCCACGTCCAAGGCTGTGCCCCTGAGCGTGATACTAAATTTAAAGGGAAAGTCACATTTTTCACTGCAAAAGGTGTCGGTACCATCTCCATGTTGGGGGATGCCCATAGCGATATGATATATATGATATGATATGGCATTTATAATGCACCTATAGACAAGTGTTTCAAGGCGCGAAAAATGCGGATGGAGGAAAGGGAACGGGACGTATTAGTATGACTGACCAAATCTGTCATCTACTCTGGCGTTAGAATCCATGCACAAAGGGGAAATCCACTTAGCTGATATCATCCCATGGCGGTATTCCTCACTTTGGACCTATGGCAATTTGCAGACTTTTTGATTGCTGAATTTTTGACAACTTTTCTTTTTACCACACATCTATATCCGGTAAGATTGGGTATGGGATATAAAGGGGAAAGTGTGGGTTGGGGATCCAAGGGGGTTTAGGGGGGTCTTCTCTTGTTTTTTGCAGTAAAAAATGTGGAAGAATCAGCGAAACAAATGTCGGTAAAGTGTCATTCGACCCAACAAAAATGAAAAAAATAAAAATAAAAAATAATCGAGGAAACCTAATAGATTCCCCTTGTTTCTCTGCTACACCACAGAGGTAGCTTTAGCTCTCACTGAATGAGCGTAAAGACCCCTCAGAGGGTGGTTGTGTTCTGATTCATGCTTAGAACGCCCAAGTCAGGTACAGCAGGGAGCCAGCAGATAGAAAGCATGTCACTTTATTTTTACATTATGGCACAGGTTTAGTTACTCTTTAGTTTACTATTTAGTTACAGTGAAGATAGGAGCACACTGTGAGCAGTCAGTAATGCGGGGAGGACAACTGCTTGTATGTAAACATGTTATTAAAAGAAAAAGATGCAAATAAATCCTTGCTAAACCTACTTTGTCAGGGAATTCCCTACCTATTCTAAGAGCTAAGGGAATCACTCCTAACAGAACAAACTGGCCCTCACACTAAACAACAAAACATTCAAAGTAAATTATAAACCACATGTATGAGTAAATAACCAACAACAAGTAATTTGGATGATATTCACCTGCCCTGGGTAAATCCCTTCCCCAGTATTGTTCAAAGTCAATTTCCCCAAATGTTCAAAAAGGAAAATTAAGTCTTGAAACTGTTCTTGAAAGTTCCAAATGAAACAAAGGTTCACGAAACAAAAATCCACTGGTAACAGTTCTTCAGTTTCCAGTTGAAAAGATCCCTTTCCAATTCCAACCACAGAAATAGCACCAATGGTAATCCTGGATGTCTTCCTTCCACGATTGTTTTGTCACAGTTCAGAGAATAGATCACCAACTTATCCAATTCTACAAGTGTTCATAACCTCTGCAGTACATGTGGTATAATTGTCAGGATGCTTCTTCTTGGGTTGTTGCATTCCTCTTGACAACCACCCTTCTACTACCATTACTACGGAAACACACTCCTTGGTTAAACAGTATGCCACTACTTCAACCAACTTCAATGTGACATCCACTGACAGTATTATACACAACCAAAGTTCTTGTATTTCTGCTTCAACTTTATATATTAGAATGGTCAGGCATTTTAAAGACAAGTCATTTCGACCACCAAAGGTAGGCAAGGCACTCTTCTTTCCTATGCTCCAAAAAAACGGGCTGCCTCTTCTGCCTACCTTACTGCCAAAAGGATAACCTGCTTCTACTTCCAGTCTCACTTTCTATCAACTTCAACAGTGTCAGCATTACAAGTTATTTTGTAGCTGATAAAGCCTCTAATCCGCTTTGGTTTCCTTGATTCAAGGGTGTGGACAAAATGTATTTTTTTATAATTCTGCTTCCCTCTGGTCGAATACTGGTTTACAGATTGAGAACAGAGTATTACATTGGAGGAGTTGGGTCAATAAGGGTATTTTGAAGATTGGTGATGTGTGGAAAGATGATGGGATGGTTCCTTTTGGAGATCTAATGGAACAATATGGTTTGGATAACAGAGAAATTGAGAGATATTGGAACACTTGCTGATAGAGACGCAACAAATTCTGAGTGAACCCTTAAGTGATAAGCCCCAAGTGTGCCGATTATATAATGTTGCTCCAAATGTGGTCTCTACATTTACTAAACTTTTGCCGGTATGGGTGTGCAAACAGGATTCCTTGGAGAAATTGCCTAATAAATGGGTGATTGAACTTGGCAGAAATATATCTGAAGCTGAATGGAATAATCTGTGGAAGGTGACGGTAAAAGCGAAAATAGATTTGAACTTGAGATATATACGTCAACATATTTTGGGGCGTATTTATTGGACTCCGGTGAGGATGGCGGAGCAGGGTTTGATTGAATCAGATCTGCGTTGGGTGTGCTCCGATTCCAAAGGGACTTATCTGCATATGCTCTGGGAATGTGATACGAGTAGTGACTTTTTGGAATGAGATGATTGATCGAGTAGATCTAGCGATTGGTGGGTCGTTCCCTTGAACTTTTATGTCTGCAGTTTTTCTCTCAAATGAAAGCAGAGGTCTGGACATCTGTGGTGCATCTGATTGGATTGATAGGGCATTGCTAATGGCTATAAAGCATATTATGAGAGTGTGGAAGTCGAGTAAGAAGCCACATACTGATAGTTGGATGGGAGACATGCGCATACTTTCGAAGTATGAGAGGTCTCGGGCATTTCGACTTCATCGGGAGACTGAGTACAGTGAACATTGGGATTCCTTTAATGATTTATTTGAATAGGGTATAGACTTGATAAACTTGGTGTAATATGAGTTTTGGGAGGGGCTTTGGTATGTTATGTTTTGTTTGTAATTGTGTTTGTGTGTAAGTGTTGTTTGTGTTGTCATGGTTTAATTGTAATATGTGGGAGGACATGGTGTTGAAAGCTATTTTTCACTGACAGTTGTTGTTTGGTATAGAAAATGTTATGTAAACTGTTATTTTTAATACTCCCGCCAACATGTTTTGATGTTATTGATGGTTTGAAAATTAAATAAAGATGAAAAATAAAAGCATCAATCTTGTTACAAGCACCAAGCTCCCTTTCCCAGCTTTATATACACCTTCTTGGTTCCAGTAGCTACCTTGAAGCTGCATTTCCACGCTTCCAACTTCAGATAATGTCTAATTTGTATCAGAGGACACTGAGGTAGATGAACACTTGTGTATAGGCGCGTTACAAATGACATATAATATCATATATCATTGATGTAAACATGGTTTACTTCACTATAGAAACAGTCTACCTCTTGGTTTAGGTAATTCTTGTTCTTTTTAATACAACAACTTCTGCGTTTAAGAATACTTGGTCTTATAGAGGGCGCTAGAGCGCGACCAAGATGGCCGCACAGGTGTGAGCGCCGTCAGCGCACCTAATTAATCCTTCCCAATAACGCGGATCTGGGGGCCATCCGACCCCCTCAGTGGAGGGGCAGCTGCCTCAAAGTATAGGGCACCGACCGCCACCCCTTCACCCCCCTCGGAAGACGTGTAGAACGACTGCAGCCTCCTATCCAACCCGAGGCGCGGTACGAGGAGGCCCTGATCGGCTGCAGCCCGTGGCGGCATCTGAGCGAGACACCGCGGGGGAGTGATCCGTCACTACTTGCGACCTGGGCAGACACACACGAGAGAGCGGCTGGGGATCAACAACCCTCCCAGCAAGAAGATAAGTCAATGAGAGGCTGCCTGGGCGTACCACATTGGGTGAGCAGATCCAGCGGCCCCCGAAAGGCGCGGTGTCCGGCGGGAGTGTTCCATCCGAGCGGCACCGCTGGCGACAGGCAACGAGACAAGGTGGAGGAACACCAGCCCTCTCGCCACATTTGGCCCGGTGGCCATCCAACCCCCCGAAGGTGAGGCGGATTTGAGGCCGGGCACGGAGGCGGGCGGTGCCGAGGGCGCTGGTTGGGGACTGGCGGGTCGGGAGAGCGGGGGAAGACAGACAACTCCCCAGACCAAGTGGCGGGCCCACCCTGCCTCCCCCCGCTGCCTCCTCGGCGGCCATCCAGCGCGAAGCCGTGCGGGCCCGATAGCTGGCACCAAGCGCCAGGAGTTGAGATCCGCGTAGACACCTCGGCACAACAGTAGGCCCGAGGCCGGCAAGACTGCGGGCAGGCCCCGGCGATCACACAGCGCTCAAAGGACCCCCGCGACGGGAGGGACACGAACCGGCCGGCGCCTCGGCCCCCCCCTCTCCCACGCCCCAACGGTTCATGTGGCAGGCAATCCTACATGCTCACATCGGGGCCAGAGCTGGGCACCTAAACCAACCCTCCAGGTCGAGAGGAAACCCCTCCCAGGGTACCCAATAACACGGACAAACGCAGGACAGGAAAGGCCAGCTAACTGCAGCTCAAGAAACATCTGAAATACAGCCACACAAGACAACCTTTGAGACCACAGGCGAAGACCCCCAATCTAGTAACGCAAACACAGTAAACCATCACGATGGGGAAAGCAGACAAAGCTCAGCGGAAGCTGACATTCGAGGCTGGAGCCATAGTGAAAACCCCCAAAACAAATGCGGGACAAGAAAACTTGGAAGGGGACACACCCCGAGAAGTCGAGCCCATTCCAGATACAGACATCAGAGAAATCCTCCTCGATTTAAAAGCGGGAATTGGCAACATAGAGAGCAAGCTAGACTCCCTGTCCACCAAAGTTGACCAACTTCAACACCATTTAGACAAACACGGGGACAGGCTGGACACGGCTGAAAAACAAATTTCTGTCGTGGAGGATAACGTGACCTCTATGACCGCCAGAGTGACAACGCTAGAAACACAAATGAAAGCTGTTATGGCCAAGAACGAGGACCTATAAGGGATCCTCGGGGTAAGAGAACGACAAACCACAGGAAAAATGGAGGACTTCATCGAAAAACTATGCAAGGAGATATTTGGAAACCCTGCATTGTCCGACATGTTCGTGGTGGAGCGGGCTCACAGGGTCCCAACTACCCGCCCCATTCCTGGAGCAGCCCCCCGCCCAATAATCGCAAAATTACTTACCTTCAGAGACCGAGATACAATCCTCCGGCTTGCAAGAGAGAAAGGGCCCCCTGCAATACGATGGAGATAACATCCAATTTTTTCCCCGACTTCTCCCCTTCGGTCCAGGCCTTGCGCAGAACATTCACTGGCGTAAAACATCGACTGCAAGACAACAAGTTGATGTATTCCATGCTCTACCCAGCCAAGCTACGTATCCAACACCACAGCAAGTCACAATTTTTCAATACGCCCAAGGAGGCAAATTCATTTCTCGATAAGCTGGGGTGCAGACAAAACATAGAGAACGTTAGACCCCGAAGAAGAGAACGAGCCAATGGGGACCCACCCTGAGATTCATCTGCATCCGTCAATAGGCTGCCCTGAGAGGCATAAGAACGATCCCCCGGATCCAGACTTCCATGTTAAACTTTAAGGTGCGCTGGGCCTTTGAAGCTCCCTAGCGCCCCAAGCGCAGCTTAGTTATGTTTCGGGACCTTGGTAGGGGAAAGCTGACGGGCAAGTTGGAGGTTGTCCATGATTGGGAGGGAAATGGTTTGTTATTATGGAATTGTGCTTGTCAGGGGCCCGTGCTCCCCCTGCCGCCGCCCGGAAACGCCCAACAGCTGTACCATAGTCCGCTGACATCTAAAGATGTGGAAACTCAGAATCAACACATGTGGAACACCCCACAACAAGGTGGTGCCCCACCCTGGCCAAAACTTACTTCAAAATTCAATTACTCACAACATTCAAGCTAGCTACGTGGAACATCAAAGGTGGCAATAACCCAATCAAAACCAGGAGAATGACACAATACCTCCGAAGACACAAGGTGGACATCGCCTTGGGCCAGGAAACCCACCTCCTCCCGGAAACGGAGAACCGGTGGGCCCGAGATTGGGGGTGCCACAGATACTTCACGTCTTTTTCCACATAGCCAGAGGAGTGGCAATCCTAATAAATAGAACTCTGAAATTCAAATTACTTGCAACCAAAAGTGATGAGAACGGAAGGTCACTTCTACTACACGGAATTCTCGAAAACTCTGAACTCATAATAATAAATTCCTACGGTCCGAACATAGACGGTTGCAACAACTTTGATTGGGTCATGACGCACCTGGGTGAAGCAAGATCAGCAACCATCATATGGGAAGGTGACTTGAACACCACTCTAGACCCACAGAAGGATAAATCCCACCCCAACCTCCAACTACTCCCAAAGCTGCGCCCTATGTTCTGGAGATCTGTACAGCGTACGACCTAGTGGACATCTGGAGACGCCAACACGGCGAGTCCCAGGAGTACTCGTTCCACTCCTGGGTCCACCAAACCAGCTCCCGCCTGGATTACATCCTTGTATCCACACACAGCCAAACTCAATGGTCGAATAGCCAAATACTGTCCAGAACCATGTCCGATCACTCGGCAGTAACAGTGGAATACACCCCGCCAGACCCATCGGAGGGAAGGAGACACTGGAGACTCAAACCTGGGTCATTGCAGGATCAGGTGTTCACCGCCGAACTCTGCACAGAAATCGCAACATTCCTCGAAATCAATCAAGGATCGGTGGCGTCCGCTGGGACCCTATGGGAGTCCTTAAAATGCTACATCAGAGGAGTCTGTTTATCCAAAGAGCAAGGAATTCTGAAACTCATTAGACGAGAACTGTCACAGAGCGAGACTCGCCTGAAAGAGCTTGAACTACAATCGACCAAACACGACCCTCAGGTGCTGGCGTCACTGAAGATAGAGCTTGATAAGTTCAGACCAGCCGCAGATCGAGAATTGAAATTCCTCTCCCACGGCCACCGCGTCCACCAGTATGGAGAGGGGCAGAAACCAGGCACCCTTCTTGCGAGACTGATAGTAGCAGACCGAAAACCCACACAAATTGAGCAAATCCGAAACCTCCAAGGAACCCTGGTGTGCAACGACAAGGAAATAGCAGAAACTTTTTGCATCTTTTATCAAACCCTATACACAACTAACTTTCACGCCACCCAAAGGTGACTGTCCCAATATCTGGCAGACATAGAATTATACTGGGTAGACACCATGTTAAGGGAACCCCTAAACACACCTATCACTATTGAAGAAATCCTCCAGGCCATCAAAGACCTACCAGGCACCAAAGCCCCAGGCCCAGACGGGGTCTGGGGCTTTGGTGATTTCTATAAAACATTTGGTGAGTTCTATAAAACATTGGCGCCCATCCTTGCCCCATTATTATTACAAGTCTATGAGGAGGTACTAGAAACCGGATCGCTCCCCCCGACCCTTCGTGAGGCGAACGTGACACTACTTCACAAAACCGACAAACCCCCAGAGGAATGTGGATCATACAGGCCAATATCACTGATCAATTTAGCTAACAAGATACTGGCCAAGATTCTGGCCTCCAGACTCATTCCTCTGATGCCCGCGATGGTTCTGGCGGACCAAGCCGGATCTATACCAGGCCGCAGTACCACGTTCGGCATTAGACGCATGTTCGGAGTTCTAGAGGCGACAGACCCTGCACACCAGGCAGTGACGGTCCTCCTCGATGCTGAAAAGGCCTTTGATTCTACCGAGTGGCCTTTCCTTTTTTAAATCCTTCAGAGAATGGGCCTAGGTAAGAGATTCCTCCAACTGACAGCCCTACTATATAACCGGCCCCGATCCCACATAATTCTAGGGAAAACCAGATCAACGGCGATCAACCTTCAAAGAGGAACAAGGCAGGGATGCCTGTTGTCTGCCCTGCTCTTTGCATTGGTGATGGAGCCCCTCGCCTCAGACCTTCGAGCTGAACACATACAAAGAGGCCTATCCTTCGGTCCCCATAAATCAATAATCTCCCTATACGCGGATGATATTGCCCTGTATATATGCGACCCGATAACAAACCTAAACCCAGTCATCCGTGACATAATAGGATTTGGCAACTTCTCCGGCTTAAAAAGTAACCATAGTAAATCAGTCATATTCCCACTCACCCCCGAGACCCATAGCTTCCAAGACGATTATGGTTTTAAATGGGAACACACAAATGTACGCTACCTAGGCATTCAATTGGCCAGAGACCACTAAACACTGTTCCAAGACAACTACGGTAAAGTAATCCAGGCATTACAAGGGAAAGTCGACAGATGTAAATCACTTCCGCTCACCCTATGGGGCCGAGTGTCATTAGTAAAAATGGTGATACTCCCCAAACTCCTCTACCTGTTCGGAAATCTCCCCCTGCTAGTGCCCCAAAAACAGCTCCACCATTTAGAAAGCATAATCCTGGAACTTCTTTGGACAGGCAAGCCAGCCAGAATAGCTTACCAATCACTAATACAACCTGTTAAAAAAGGTGGAATGGCTCTCCCCGACTTAGAACGCTACTATTGGCCATCACAGGCCCAATTCCTCGGGCACTGGTACGCTACACAATTCATTCGCCCTTATGTCCAACTAGAACACGCATTGGCTTCCCCCAACCTGCTCAGAGCAACCATCCTCGGCCTGACCCACACCCCACATGAAACCCTAAATACGGTCCTTTCAACCATAGCAATATGGAAGAAAATAGCGTTGAAGTGTGGGATCCAGACCAGATTCTCCCCTTTACTCCCGGTAAAATTCATTCCCGGAGTCCCATTAACCACAGAAAAAGTCTTCCTAAACTGGGTTGTCAAGCTAAAAATTAAAAACGATAGGTGACCTCTTTGTCGATGGACACTTCCTCACACCCGAACAGGCCAGATCCCGCGGAGCCTCTACTGCCCTAGAATCGTTTATCTATTTCCGCCTCAGAGGCGCCCTACATACTATACTACCCTTCGTTCCCACGACAGCCCGAGACATGGCAATTGCTCCACGGGGTTATCCAGTCGCAGGGTGAGGGCAAGCTAGTCTCGATGCTTTACAGATCCTTACTGGCAGACACAGCTCCAAGCCCGGTAACAAGTGAGGTGGGAAAAAACCCTCCAGACCACATTCCAGGACGAAGATTTGGAATACATTTGGCGCAAACCCAGAAGATATCCCTAAACACCAGGCACAAACTGATCCACCTAAAATATATACATCAAGCATACCTCACCCCAGCCAGATTTCACCGCTACCATCCCTCAAACCCCCCACAGTGCGGCCGATGTAGCGCCCCAACGGCAGACTTCCTCCACCTAGCTTGGGCTTGCCCGAGGTTACAACACTTCTGGGAATCGGTTCTGGAAAGCACAGCTGCAGGTGTACCCATAGAACCCAACCCCAAAATCACTCTTTTGGGACTCACCAAACACTTTCCCCCCACAACACGCAAACTTGGAGGGTTGCTGTTACTGTTGGCGCGCAGAAGAATTGCGATGTCCTGGGGGAAGGGTCCTGCGCCGACTACGCAATGGCTAAACGACTTATCATACTGCCAAGACACGGAAACAAACTTCACCAAACTGTTACCCTTACAAGCCCAGCCACGTGACATCTGGGGCCCCCATATAGCTTATCTAATGTCCAACGGAGACAGCAAGGCTTCCCGGGACGCATCACCTGAACCTCATCGGAATCCCATGGATGCAGGTCCCACCGTGAACAATACAACTAACCACGAACCGCTACAGACCCAGGCCTGGTTATAAGACGAAGAGGGGCGGAGGACAATGGAGGGGGGGAGGGCATGAGAAGCAGAGTAATTCGATGTATGTTATGTTATAATCTGATTTTTGAAAATTCAAAAATAAAGTTTACAAAAATAAAAAAGAATACTTGGTCTTAGTGTTACAAGGTCCAGTCTTCAAAGAAAAACAGGTTTAGGCACATGTAACCACTCTTTAAGGTAGATCTTCAACCTTAAGTGTCTATTCCCACATATTATTCAGAGAAACTTTCTACACCGGTCGGGAATCACGATTGGTCACACACTACCTTCCTTTGATGCCATAAAATCTTGTAACAAGTGTGAAAGGAAAGTTAGCTTGAGAGTTTTTGGAGTAACTTAGAAAGCGTTCCCCTTTTTATTGGGGACACACAACCACTCCAGCAACATTTAAAAGTTCGACAGTCGTAAATTAAAGGCTTTTCTTCACACACAAGCATTACAGCTTTTACTAAAAGTACATGTGATACATTTCAATTGTAAACAATAGCTTTCACAACAATGAATAGTTTATACTGGCTTCTTCTCTTACGCGAGCCACGTTAGAGCTGGTAACAGTTATGGCAAGGGTTTATGAGTGAACCTGAATGCCAGGTTTCACTCACTGGTTCCTGGAACACTGCAATTATAGGTTGTTTCAACTTCCCGACTTCTTCCTTTTCTACTACAGCTTTAGGCACACTTGGGACCCACACCCCTCTGCAGCACGGGTATCTCTGGTCCGGCCATGGCAACTTGAGAGTCTCCTTCATTCCTCTGTTCCTCGGCTTGCTTCTTGCTACGGGCCTCGGGCTTCAGCACTGTCACGGCTCTGCAATTACAGCCACTAGGTGCACCTGGGAAAACCTTGACTCTCAGCACATCTCTCTCAGTGCAGCCACGGTAAGGCAGGGTTTGTGAACACAGGACCCTCCCAGAACTTGCAGGTGAAATCTGCTCTCTCCACATCTCAGCGTCCCTTAAGTGGCCACACTTCCTCATGAACTGCCAGCTTCGTGCTCTTCTCTTTCTGCTACTACTGCCAGCCGTCCAGCTCCTGCTCCTTCCTTCTTCCTTCTTCCCCTTCCTGCTGAAGCCTTTAATACCTCTTAGGTGGGGCAATTGATTTCAGGTGCAGGCCATTACTGTTAACTGCCCTGGCAAAGGCGGTTGGTCCTAATTGCCTGTTCTCAACTTGTACATGCCTCTTCAGTCCTCCTCTTTGTCCCAGTGCCTATGGGATTCTGGGACATGTAGTTCACTTTATCAAAGTTAGGTTTTTCCACTTCTTGTATATTTTTAAGGGCAGATTTAATTCCCTTAGTATTTTTAACAGAGGAGCTGTAGGTGTTAACTCTATTAAAGGAAGATGTATTAGAGAAGGCAACACTTTCTCTATACCTTTGCTATTGAGTAGGGCATTTGATTTTAGGGATAACAAAGATTTCTTCTTTTGGTACAATAGGTTTGAGTGTTGCAACCAGTGCTCCAGATGGGATTTTGAAGTGGGAGTATTTTATTCCCTATTTTTTAAAGTTGGAAGTAAAATTATTTTTTAGGCAGTAAAAATGTAGGTCCAATTCCCAATGGGAGTATTTTATAAGCGAGTAAAGATATGTTTTAACTGGGAAACGGAAATGTCTTTGTAGAGATTCCACCTACCCTTTGCCTGGACATCCCAAGACATGCCCGCCTCCGGGTACATGCTTGTATATATTCGTGTATATATCTGCTTTTTGCAGCTGTGTTTTATATGCTTATGATTGTATATAGTCTCACATATATTTGCTCTCTTTTGCCACTGTGTTGTATATACTAATGCCAAACATTGTAACAAGCTTAAGTCTTCATGTAAACTGTTGCGCCCGGCTACCCATGGGTTTGGCGTGCATTAACAAATAAACAAACAAACAATAATTACTTTGCACCTAGTTATTCATGCACATTAAAAGATGCATGTTTATTTCTTCCCATCAGGCAATAATCATAGTAATTTCTTCCTGTAATACTACGTGCGCTGCTGGTCCAACCATATCCATGGAACTGTGCAGGGGCGCAAGGTCATAGGTGTCCGTTTCCCATTTTTTGTTGGGAGTATTTTTACTCCCTATTTATATTTTTTGGGAGTATTTGCCTATTTGTAGAGAGTAAAAGTGGCCAATACACCCCTTACAGTAGGGCTGGTTACATCCTTAGAGTTTACCACCTTAGTTTTAACAGGAGGTTGAGAGACATTAAAGATACAATAATCCATAACCTCTTCTGGTATATTGGTAAGAATATCCCCTTCAGAGGAAAAACACTGTCTCATCCCACGGAATCTCCTGACCACCCTGGGCCTTGTCTCCACCCAGGTGATCCTCCCACAATACAACACCCCCAGGGTTGGGATCAGGAAGCGTCTGCCCTCCTCTGGCCATCTGGGAAAAGACTTTAGGCAGGGTTTTAGTGAGGGAAGACGGGTGCTATACCACTTACTTGCATAGTACCATATGACACAATATAATTCATTCTAACAGGATACAACACACCTCCTTTCTTTCATAATGATAAAAGTAGAGAGATCAACACATTATTTACAACTAAACAAGAGACTCTAAACCTTCATGGGATTATGCAAAATGAAAGATGTCCTCTGCAACAACACTAGGGGGAAAAGTGACTGAAGCCGGGGAGATATCATAGGTGAGATCAATCCGATACGGAGAAAGATCCCTGTAAATCAGGATCTGTGTGAAAAGACTGAATAAAAAAGCCTGAATCCCAAAAGCCAGATTTTATTTGATTTATTCCCATTTGTCCGCATATATATATGTGGGGGGAGACCCCCAGCAACTCCCCACCTTCCCCCTATACATTTTCTTCTTAACTTTACCCCAGCCAGCCTCCACACATTTATACATGCGGAAAAATGGGGCTGGGCTTTTGGGATTCATTCTTTTGCTCTCTGTCTTTTTGGGTGTTTCCGTAAATCGCACTATGACCACAGGCATTACAGCAGAGAACAACCAATGGTAAGAAAATACAGTAGGAATAGCAGGTGGGAAATGTCCTTGTAGTAGCATTGATATATATATTAACATTAAACCCAAAAAGGTTCCCACCGGAGTACTGGGCAGTTCCTTACATTTTTAGAATCACTTTTATGTGCTGGCAAGTCCATAACAAAGGGAAATCTACTTGAATACCAATGTTGCCTAGCCTTAAATCAAAACACATAAAACCCACATAAGAGGTGCACAGTGGGGGCATCTTGGAGTACTGGCCACCTATAACATGTCTCAACACAACAGACACAATTTAGACAGGCATATACTCAGGAAGAAGCCCTGGAGTACTTACCACTCCACCATTACAAGATCAACGGTGCTACCAATTGAAGAAATTCACCTTGGAGTACCAGTGGATTCCTATTTTGGAGTTGCCTTGGAGTAATGACAATCTCAACATTACACATAGCAAGGGAATCCTGCCTTGGAGCAAGATCAGACCCCTGTACGGAGAAATTATAAGCACATCCATGAGAGGGACGAGGAAGGATGCCATGGATAATGGACGGCCGCCCATTGAAAGCTGCACATAGCACCCATGACTGGGATGATTGCTGGGAAAGACACCTTGGAAAATTATGTCCACTGTATTCAGAGTGGTTGAAGCAGAATTTCAAAACTGCTAAGTTAGAGAATGTGGAGACAATGTAGACTTCTGATGCTCAAAGGAGAAAATACCTTGGAGAAACTGTAGCCCCTTACCTCCTTTACACTAGGATAAGCAGTGAATGTGGACTACAGAAAGAGCCATTAGTGCTCAGAAGTAAAAGGCAGCACCAAAATAGATATACGGCATAGGCAAGCAGATACAAAGCAGAAATGTGCACTGTGGCAAGTCAGACATTGGAGCCGGACCAGAAAATATGATTTAACAAGCTTTATTAAAGGAAAAACTTCAACTGACCCTATAGCTGTGATGGGGGGGGGGTTCCCTACCCTCAAAGAAAATAAGAAAATGGCGCTTGTTAGTTGCACAAAATTTTGTCCTGACCAAAACCTACTCTATACTGTAATGAGGTCCCTCTAAGCGGTCTGACACGTGACACGTAAATGGGGCATCACGCCACGCACTGGGGAGTGCATGTGTGGAGCCCGAAGCTACAGCCTGGTGTCCTGTTTGCTCCCTATGTGCTGTTCCAGCGTGCACTTCAGAGGCCTTGATGGCATCGTAATATATACTATGCTTGCCCTACCACTAAAAATAAACACTATAAGTGGGCCTAAGTAAGTTTCACTCCTACCATAGTTGGGCTTCTGGTGGCTGGTTTCTGACCCCCACCCAAAGAGTTCTCAATGTCCTTTCTGGCTCTGGGCCAGACCATATAATTCAAAACAAAAGAAAGAAAGAAATGTCCCTCAGTTTTCCTTGTTGCAAAAAGATCTTTTTGATAAATTCAAACAGTTTGGCACCTATCCAATCGCTCAGATGTATTCTTCGCTGGTAAATTAAGTGTTGCTCACCGGAGTGACTAATGTACTCGTAAGTCCATAGTCCCCTTTCCTCTATCCTGTATAGGCATTCCCTCGCTAGGGACGGGAACAGAACCTTTTTTCACCAGGAAAATAACACTTTTCCTTTAAATTTATACACACGTGCAGATGAGGCCCCAAGACCATGTGCTCCACTAACCCCGCCCACCCGGCACCACACCTCAGTCCCTTTTGACACGTCGCTGTATTAAACTGTTGAACATTGCTGCTCTTTTTTTAGGGGGGAAGGATGGTGGGCCGGCCGTATGGAGGAAAGGGCACCATGGACTAGGAGTACGTTATTGACTCTGGTGAGTGACACTTAATTACTCCTATGTCCCAACCCCTTTCCTCCATCCTGTAATGGCGACTACAACTGATGAAAATGCCCTGGGAGGAGAGCTTGATACTCTATGCAAACAGATAACGAAGGACAGCCTGGCCAAATGCTGTGTCAGCCCTGGCGCTGGTATCCAGACAGTAGTGCTTGCAGAAGGCCGATGAAGTGGCCCATGTTGCAGATCTGCTAATTACTTGCCACGGTGCGCAATGTTGTAAGGCAAAAGCCGCTGCCTTGGCTCTTATAGCGCAAGTGTGAATCTCCCTTGGAGACTCCTTGTGCTGAGCCTTGTATGCCTCTTGGATGGCAGCAGTAATCCATATGGATATCGATGCCTTGGACACTTATTTGGCGGCTCAAGGCCTGGACAACGTGACAAATAAGGCGTTGGTCTTGCGAAAGGTTTTGTTTCTGTCGAGGTCGAATTTTTAAGTCCTTCTGACATCTAAACAGTGGAAAGCCTTTTCAGCACCTTCCTGGGGATTTGGAAAGAAAGTGGGGAGCACAATCTCTTCGTTAATGTGGAAAGAAGAGATCACTTGTGGGAGGAATCTGGGGTGAGTCCGGAGCACAACCTTGTACCAATGAAAGATTGTGCAGTGCTCAGAAACCACCAGAGACTGAACCTCGCTAACTCTGCAAGCTGAAGTAAGTCCAACTAGTAGCACTGTTTTGAGCGTGACCAATTTCAAGTCTACTGTGGCCATGGGCTTGAATGGTTTGTGCTCAAGGGCACTAAGAACAACGTTAAGATCTTAGACTGGGTGTGGGTGTCTTAAAGGCGGGTAAAGCCTGGTTAACTCCGCTAAATACCTCTTCACCACTGGATAAACCGAGGAAAAAGTGAACCTGTCCGAGTTCCTGAATGCGCCAATGGCTCCTAGGTATGTTCTTCAGGGGTCGACCTGGTCCCCTGATGTGGCTAAGTACACTGAAAAAGAAGACACCTGGTCCAGAGTGCAGGATAGAGGGTCCACTCCGATTTCATTGTACCAGAAGCAGAACCAGGTCTATTTGCTCTTTACTGCTTTGGAGTAGCCTGACTCCTGGCTCCCTGGATGATTTCTAGGTTGTCTTGTGACAGCTGGAGATGTTGCAGAGTCACCTGCTCTGGTACCAGGCTGCTAGGTTTAGCCTCCCCGGGAAAGGGTGAATCACTGCGCCGCCCTATTTCACCAGGAGCAGACAAGGGACTTCTGGTTGGGCTGACAGCTGCCTTAGGTCTGAGAATCAAGGCCCCGGCCGGCCACTGCGGTGCCATGAGGATGAGACACAGCCGCCGGGATTGTCTGATCTTGCAAATAACCTGATGGATGAGTGGTATAGGAGGAAAAGTGTACGTCCACATCCGGCCCAGGGGATCTGGAGCGCGTCCCTGAGGTAGCCGTGCCCCTTCCTCCTCCAGGAGGCAAACTGCTGACAAGGGCGGTTGCTCTCTGTTGCAAATAGGCCTGTGATCGGGTGACCCCACCTGCTGAAAATCTCTTGAAGGACTCTCAGGTTCAGCTGCGACTGTTAATGGTCGGAGCCCATCCGACTGGGTCTGTCCCCCTCGAGGTATGATTCTGGCGGTAGATGGACTGCTGAGATCCAGATGTCCTGCTTGATCGCCCACTCCCAGATGCTGAGGGCCAGTCTGCATAGGAGTGGGGTGGATCTGGTGCCCCCCGCTTGTTTATGTAATACATGCAGGTAGAGTTGTCTGTCGGAATGCGAATCGTAATGCTCCTGATTAAGGGCAGGAATGCCATGAGTGCGACCCAAATGGCCATCGTTTCCAGCCAATTGATGTGGTTTTGCTGGTCGGTCATGGACCAGAGATCATGCACTGAATGAATCCCCAGGCTAGCACGCCACCCCTGGAGTGAGGAGTACGCAGTCATAGTATGATCTGTCGGAGGCGGCCTAAATGGTCTGCCCACCATGAGGTTCGCATCTTGCCCCCACCACAAGAGGTCCTGCAGTAGGGGCGTAGGTATAGTGACCGGGGCTCCCTGATGGCCCAACTCCTGATCCCAGAATGCGGAAAAATGCAGCTGCAGCCTCCTGTAAGGAAGGCATGGTATCAAAAGTAAGACAGACTCAAGTGACCGCAGTTCAAGGGTGTTTATTGAACTTAAAAAGGGTTTGAAAAACGCCTATCTATTTCTAAATCGACAGATGGGAGTAAGCTGCAACCATCAAATATTAATGACGCAATTGTAGTGGTT